>NC_082674.1:21845652-22154021 GCF_025265405.1 Mesoplodon densirostris | reverse complement strand
CTTTTATTAGTTTCTGCTTTATAACAAAGTCAATCAGTCATACATATACTATTAAAACTTTTATTCCCCTATAATTCTCTCCCACGACTTTGCTAACAAACTTTTCATGATTTCTTTTCTGATTACTTCTGCCTCTGAAGATCTTTACAAAATACCTGAGTATAGGATTTTTATTTAAAAGCCTGCTTCTGTGATAAACTTGAGTCCAACTTCACTGGTTATGGTACATATCATGATTGTATTATTTTTCTATTGCTTCTGTAACAAATTACCACAAACTTAATGGCTTAAACAATACAAATTTACTACTTATAATTCTGCAAGTCACAAGTCTGACACAAGTCTCACTGGGCTAAAATCAAGTTGTAGGACTGCGTTCCTTTCTGGAGGCTCTAAGGGAAATCTTTTTCTTGCCTTTTCTACCTTCTAGAGGCTGCTCACACTCTAGGCTCATGGCCTCTTCCTCCATGTTCAAAGCCAGCAATGGCATCACCCTGACACTCACTCTTCTGCCTCCGTCTTCTACATTTGAAGAACCCTTGTGATTTCATTGGGCCCAAATGGATAATTCAGGATAATCTCGTTATTTTAAGGTAGCTTATTAGCAGCCTTTATTTCCCCCCTTGCCATGTAACATTACGTATTCACAAGTTCCGGGGATTAGGATGTGGACATCTTTGAGGCAGGGTTGGTCTCGGGGTAGGGCGTAATTCTGCATACCACAGTGATTAAAGTCAAAAAATCTTATAATACTTAGAGCTTGGAGAATCATTGAAGCCTATCAGTCCATCCTCCACATTTTACAGATGAGGTAATTAAGAGAGGTTAAGTGACTCACCCCAAATCATACAGCCAGTTAGTGGGAACCCAGTTTTCTCAACCTTTATCTTTCCATTATATAATTGTACCTCTAACTCTGGCTCATATTTATTGCCCTTTTCATGTACAGTTCATTTAAGGGCTTATAGTCTGTGCATTCATTAAGTGTTTACTTTGTAAGCTGGCAAGGAATAACTTTATAATGTTCAGGTCTAAAGATAGTTTCGTCATTACTCTTCCTTACTTCCTATCTAAGTTTAACCATAACCAGCCTGGACACCCATGCCTATACTGTAAAATCACTTTAGAAATAAAACTACTTCAGTAACTTAGCCCTCTTGGATGGCATCCAAGTCCAACTCACTTTATATATTACATTACTGTGTGCCAGACACTGCTAATTCAATCAGTGAGCAACTTTTTTCATTTCTAATTTCAGTCCACTATGAATAGTAAGCTCTATATACTAATAATTTTTAAAAATTATTAGCTCATCCAACATGACAATGAACATTATTTAATACCCACCTGTATTTATCATTATTCTCTTCCTCCTTGAACAATCATCTCTGAAGTTCCACATTGCAAAGGTAAGAGAAATCAAGTCTGTTCTTGTGGAAAATTAAGTCAAATTTCCTCCAAAGACAGATTCCCATGAGAACCCAACAACAGATGAAACTTTTTAGATGTTAGGCTCATAGACCTTGGTTAATCATGCTTTCACTAATCTTTATTTCTTATGACATGTGTCACCCATTTTTAAAATTATTCATTCAGCAAATATTTATTGATTTTATACCATGTGCCTCTGGACTTACCAAGGTGCAGAGGATACAGCAATGAAAAACCCAGCAAAAAATCCTTGCCTCATGGAGCTTACATTCTAGTGGAAGAGACAGACAGTATCAGTTAAAAATAAGTAAAATACATACTCTATTAGATAAATGCTGAGGAGGAGAATAAAGCATGAAAGGGGGATGAAAGTAGTAATTTTAGATCATTGGCCACAGAAAGCCTCACTGAGAAGGTGACTTGAGTAAAGACCTAAAGGAAGAAAGGAAGCAAGCCATACAGAGAACCAGAAGAAGAGCATATGCAAAGGCCCTGAGGCAGGAGCAGACCTCTTATTATCTGTGAACTACAAGGAGTCCAGTGTAGCTGAAGAAGAAAATAAGGGAGAGGGGAGGGCAATTGATGGTTAAAGGACATTGGGTCCTACCCTGGATGAAATGAAAGGCCAGTGGAGGGTTTGAGCAGACAAGTGACATAATATGACCCACAAGAGCAGAAACAGGGAGACCAGGTCAGAGTTAATTACAATAATCCAGGCAAGAAATGATGGTAGCTTGAAAACAGTGCAAGTGGGGACAAGTGGACATCTTCTGATTATATTTTGAGGGTAGAGCTGACAGGATTTGCTGAGGAGTACGACATAGGTCAAGGATTACCCCAAGTTCTATGCCCTCTGCAAGTGGAAGGGGAAATTGATGTGTGCTGAGATGTAGAAGATTGTGACAGAGCAAGTTGCATAGGGAGAGGGCAGTATCAGGAGCTCAGGCTGGACGTGTGAGATTTGAGATGCCTGTTAGACATCCAGCTGAAGGGGTCAAGAAGACAGTTAGATATATGAGTTTGGAGTTCAGAGGAGAGATCTAGCTGGAGATATGAATTTGAGAGTCATCAGTGTATAGATGGTACTTAAAGCCATGAGACAGGATGAGATCACTGAGGTCTGTGCTCCGAGGGCACTCCAACATTGAGAGGATCCATTTTACATAATTTATCTCTTGTCTCCCATCTCTCTCTACCCCTAAAACTTGCTTTGAGACAAGCTTAATACAAACCCATGTTTACATTTCCATGGCAATAGACTATGATGTCAACTAAAACCCTGTGTTATCCTTTTACATGCTCCAATTAAAAGTGATGGCTGGAGAGGTAAGGCTCATGTTCAACCAAGCATCTAAATTTAATCCTTGGCAAGTCAGGAAATGATTGCTTAATTCTCAAAAGATTTTAATTGCAAGGTGGCATAAGTGAATTTAGAAGCTTTTCGATCCAAAGTGGATGAAATGTTGGACCTAGATTACTTAAAAAATTAAAAAAGGCCAAAATTTTATACTGTACCTAGAAAAGGTTACGTGTTTGACATATTACGGTACCCTCTAACCTGCCTTGCACCAGAAGCTTCTTGACTTGTCAAATTTAGAACAGAAAAATCTCTTTGGCAGTCACTTTTTCAGGAAAGTGAAAGCCAGAGGAATGTTGGTCCAAGAAGTATCATGCATTCCCAGTAGTAGAGGAATATAATATCATCCTTCAGTATTCTTTCTGCTCCTTAAATTGGTCTTCAAAGTTGCTTATCAGTTACCAATCAGTCTTTAAATTAATGTTTCATTAAGCATGTTTCTGTCAACTGAATTCCCTAAATTCAAATGAAGTCATTCATGGGAAATTCGCTAATTTTGGTCCCTTCAAAAAAAATATGTGTTAAAAGGTAAATTACGTATGACAAAGAAAGAGCACCTATTGTTTGGTATTACTAAGCAGTCCCTTTTACAATCCATTACTTGGCCAGCTCTTCCTACCCTAGTACCTGCATTCTAGGGAGAGCAAGGTGAAGTGGGCTTTGTGATGAACGTTGCTCCAGTATTTTGATTACTTGTACGTAATACTGAAATACTGAGAGCGTGCTAAGTGCGAGGGATCCTGCAATTAGTATAACGTGGTCATTGCTCTTGAGGAATTTATAGTCCAAAGAAGGCAGACACAAAGATAGATCATGGTAGTATGGTGTGCTAAGTACCTGCAGGTTCTGTGGGAGAACAGGGGAAAGTTCCTGGATAAGATGGCTCCTGAGCCAAGTCTTGAAAAATAAGCAGGTGCTAATCCAGGAAAAAAAAAAAGAAGAAGAGGAATCATTCTGGCCAGTTGGGTAGAACACGTGGAGCGAAGTTATGGATGTGGGTATGCCAGGGTGTGCCAGGGACAGCAACCCCTGGGTCTGCACACTGATCATCAGATGGAAGGTGTCCATGAAAGACCTCATCGGCATCGGCAGGCAGACTCTCAACCACTGCGCCACCAGGGAAGCCCCCTCCCATAGATTTTAATGTGCCACCAGGGTGGGGAACAAGCAATTTATCAGTAAAAGCAGGAGCTATGAAGTAGTGTGAATGTGGCAAAATGCTGTAGTAATTTGGAGAAATTACCCTTTGAGAGAATGGGGATAGGGTTATTCCTGACCCCAGGAAGGCATACTTGGCACAGATGAGCACGTCAATTTTTAAGTGGCACCATACCTGGTTATACAGTCTGTCAGCTGTTATAATACCAAGTGTTAACTCCTGACACATTGTATCACATGACACTGTCCAATGGATATCAGTTCTTGAATTACGTTGAGTTCTGCTCAGGATAGTTACCTCCTAGTTAAGTGGCTGGATCTTCCTCCATTTTGACAGTGAGCATACAGTGTTAACACTTGACTGTAAGCTCAGTGAGGACAGGGTCTGGATGTCCTCAGAACCTCAGAACAAAGCCTGGAATATAGTAATGCAATAAATGTGTGCTGATAGTGGACTGGTTATCCCAAAACGGGTCTGAGATGATTCCAGTATATTTCTTCCATAGTTATACTAAGTCAAAATTTGCCTCATTGGACATAAGTTTAATCACTTGTTAGTAGTATCCACATAGCGATGCATTACCCTTTTGTTGTATGATCTTTAAGGAACATACAACAAAAATCATGAAGATTTCTTGGAATTGTGTAAAGTTCTTATGACAACTGATTGTGGTCTTAAAATTTTCATATGAACATTTTAAATAATCTCCATCTATCTTTCTTTAATTTCTTCACAATTTTTATACTAGCTTGACTTGGGGCATTTCTTGTATATCTGCAGAAGGCAGATATAAATTATCTTTGTATGTATATGGTTGACTTGTTTTCTAAATGAAACTTGGGGGTTTTGTTTGGAGTTTGGGTTTTTTTGTTTGGAGGTGTTTTGTTTTGTTCTTAGTTTGTTTCCCAGATATATCACATATTAGATACTGGCTTTTCCTCTGTGGTCAAAAATGTTTTCTAATGCAGTTGTTCCATAATATTGCAGAAACTAACTTGTGCAACAGTTCTTAAGTGCCTTTTACATATTATATTTTACATCTGGATTTTTACCACTGGTTTAAAATGTTATAATCCATAGACTATGGTAGCAATAATATTGATTTTTTTTTCTAAATTAGAAGTCTTCATTTCCAAGTGAGAAATAACAAATCTAAATTTTCAGTTACCTGTTTTCAAACAAATATAGTTGACCCTTGAATAATGCAGGGGTTGGGGGGTGCCAACCCCCACACCGTCAAAAATTCACGAAGAACTTTACAGTCGCCCTTCATATCCACGGTTCCACATCCGTGGATTCAACCCACCATGGGTCTTGTAGCACTATAGTACGTATTTAGTGAAAAAAATCTGGCTATACACACAGTTCAAGACAGTTGTTCGAGGGTCAACTGTACTCTGCCAAAAATCTTAAAGAAACTCAACTCCCAAGTCTTTTAGGCTGTCTTGATAAAAATTATAAGCAGTTCTTTGGTACAGGTGTACCTCACTTTATTGCGCTTCACAGATACGTTTTTCACAAATGGAAGGTTTGTGTCAACCCTGCATTGAGAAAGTCTATCGGCGCCACTTTTTCAACAGCACTTGCTCACTTCATGTCTCTGTGTCACATTTTGGTAATTCTTGCAATATTTCAAACTTTTTCATTATTATTGTATTTGTTATGGTGATCTGTGATCAGTGATCTTTGATGTTACTGTTGTAATTGTTTGGGGGCACCATGAATGGCACGCATATAAGACTTCAAACTTAATGTTTTGTGTGTTCTGATTGCTCCACTGACTGGCCGTTCCCCCATCTCTCTCCCTCTCCTCGGGCCTCCCTATTTCCTGAGACACAACAATATTGACATTAGGCCAATTAATAACCCTACAGTGGCCTCTGAGCATTCAAGTGAATGAAAGAGTCACACATCTCTCTGTTTAAATCAAAAGCTAGAAATGATTAGGCTTAGTGAGGAAGGCATGTCGAAAGCAGAGACAGGTGGAAAGCCGGTCCTCTTGCGTCAGTTACCCAAGCTGTGAATGCAAAGGAAAAGTTCTTGAAGGAAATTAAAAGTTCACTCCAGTGAACACATGAATGGTAAAAAAGAAAACAGTCTTATTGCTGATATGGAGAAAGTTTTAGTGGTCTGGATGGAAGATCAAACCAGTTACAATATTCCCTTAAACCAAAGCCTAATCCAGAGCAAGGCCCTAACTCTTTTCAAATTTGTGAAGGCTGAGAGAGGTGAGGAAGCTGCAGAAGCAATGTTTGAAGCTAGCAGAGGTTGGTTCATGAGGTTTAAGGAAAGAAGCCGTCTCCATAACATCAGAGTGCAAGGTGAAGTAGCAAGTGCTTATGTAGAAGCTGCAGCAAGTTATCCAGAAGGTCTAGCTAAAATCATTAATGAAGGTGGCTCCACTAAACAAAAGGTTATCAAATGCAGACAAAACAGCCTCATATTAGAAGATACTATCTAGGACTTGCATAGCTCGAGAGGAGAAGTCAATGCCTGGCTTCAAAGCTTCAAAGGACAGGCTGACTCTTGTTAGGGGCTAATGCAGCTGGCAACTTAAAGTTGAAGCCAGTGCTCATTTACCATTCTGAAAATCCTAGGGCCCTTAAGGATTAGGCTAAATCTGTTCTGCCTGTGCTCTGTAAATGGAACAACAAAACCTGGATGACAGCACTTCTGTTTACAACATGGTTTACTGAATATTTTAAGCTCATTGTTGAGACCTGCTCAGAAAAAAAAAGAAAAAATCCTTTCAAAATATTACTGTTCATTGACAATGTACCTGGTCACCCAAGAGCTCTAGTGGAGATGTACAATGAGATTAATGTTGTTTACATGCCTGCTAACACAACATCCATTCTGTGGTCCATGAATCAAGGAGTAATTTCAACTTTCACATCTTATTATTTTAGAAATACATTCCATAAGGCTCAACGTGCCACAGAGTGATTCCTCCGATGGATTTGGGCAAAGTTAATTGAAAACCTTCTGGAAAGGATTCACCATTCTAGATGCTATTAAGAACATTTGTGATTCATGGGAAGAGGTCAAAATATTAACATTAACAGGAGCTTGGAAGACGTTGATTCCAACCCTCATGGATGACTCTGAGGGGTTCAAGACTTCGGTGGAGGAATTACCTGCAGATGTGGTAGAAATAGCAAGACAGCTAGAATTAGAAATGGAGCCTGAAGGTGTGACTGAAGTGCTGTAGTCTCATGACAAAACTTGAACAGATGAGGAGCTGCTTCTTAGGGATGAGCAAAGAAAGTGGTTTCTTGAGATGGAATCTACTCCTGGTGAAGGTGCTGTGAAGACTGTGGAAATGATAACAAAGGATTTAGAGCATTACATAAACTTAGTTAAAGCAGCAGCAGGGTTTGAAAGGATTGACTCAAATTTTGAAAGATGTTCTACTGTGGGTAAAATGCTATCAAACAGCATCGCACACTACATAGAGAAACCATTCATGAAAGGAAGAGTCAATTGATGTGGCAAACTTCACTGTCCTATTTTAAGAAATTGCCACAGACACCTTACCCTGATCAGTCAGCAGCTGTCAACATTGAGACAAGACACTCCACCAGCTAAATGATTATGACTTGCTGAAGGCTCAGATGATGGTTAGCATTTTTTAGCAATAAAGTATTTTTTAAATAAGGCAGGTACATTGTTCTTTTTGATGTAATGCTATTGCACATTCATAGACTACAGTATAGTATAAACATAACTTACATACACTGGGAAACCAAAAAATTCATGTGACTCACTTTATTGCGATATTCGCTTTATTGTGCTGGTCTGGAACTGAACCAGCAATATCTCTGAGGTATACTTGTACTTTTTGTTGTTGTTGTTATAATTTAGTTTTCATTACTTTCTAAATACCATTATTATGTCTTCTTTGATCCATCAACTTAATGCCTCCTGAACTCTAAGGAAAGGAACACTATTTGGTCTTTCCACCTTACCATCTTGGTTCAGCTTGCAAAGCTCCAATATTCTTCAAAAGTACAGCTACCAGAAATTACATGAGAAATTATAAAAACATGAAATATAAATAATTCCAAGGGACATTAAGTACATTTGTACGGAATATCTTATAATGGGTTTTGTAGTCAGCCCAGCCTTGGTTTGAATCCTGGCTCTGCCATCTTTTACTGGGTGAGCTTGGGTAAGTTTTTTAATCTAATTCTCATTCTTCTTATCTGTGAAATGGAGATGAAAATAATAACCTTGTCTTGGGGTTATTGTAAGGATTAAGTGCTTTAGTGGTCATAGGTGTTTAGTGCAGTATTTGTCTTATGATAAGCACTCAAGAAATGGTATCTGGCACTATTAATGTATGTATATTTTAACAACTGTTTGTTGGACACTTGATGTGTATAGGCACAGTCTTAGGCCATAGTGATACAGAAGCGAATGTGATACAGGCTATGAGACAAACATGCATAGATTGCTAGGGAGTAGAGGCAGGGCAACTAACCCACACGGTTACATTTGGAGTCCTAGAGGAAGTAATATCTGAGTTGAATTTTAAAGGACGCATACAGATTAGCTCCAAAAAGAAGAAGGGGAAAGAAATTTCCAATCATAGGGAATAGGTTATGCAAAGAGATTTGAAATACAAATAAGATTTTAAGAATGAACACGTAACTATTATGACAGTGTAGTGGAGGCCACCACTCTCCCCTTTAACATCACTTAGTGTCATCAAAAGAAGTAGAGGGATGCAATGAACTATAAGTCTTTTTCAATAAATACAGAATTTGCTATTTTTTATGCTCATAAAATGTTAAACAAATATTTCTGTTATATCTACTGAATGTCCAATATTATAGTCAAAATTGAGAAAAAATATCTAAAATATATAAAGAACTCCTGCAACTCAAGAGCAAAAAAAAAAAAAAACAAATCCAATTAAGAAATGGGCAGAAGTTCTGAATAGACATTTTTCCTAAGAAGACATATAGATGCCCAAGAGGTACATGAAGAGATGCTCAACATCACTAATCATCAGGGAAATGCAAATGAAAACCACAATGTATTATCATCTCACACCTGTTTAGAGTGGCTATTATCAAAAAGACAAGAAATAAGTATTAGAGAAAAGGGAACCATTGTGTACTGTTGGTGGGAATGTAAATTGGTACAGCCACTATGAAAAATAGAATGGAGGTTCCTCAAAAACTTAAAAATAGAACTAACAATCTAAGGGTCCACTGATGCATGAATGGATAAAGAAAATGTGATGTATGTATATACACAATGGGATATTATTCAGCCATAAGAAAAAAAGAAAAATTTGCAACAATATAGATAGACCTGGAGGGCATTATGCTAAGTGGAATAAGTCAGACAAATATCGTTTGAGATCACTTATATGTGGGATCTTAAAAAAAAATTAATTTAAAAACTAAGCTCATAGATACAAAGAACAGATGGGTGGTTGCCAGAGGTGGGGTGGGGGTGAGTGAAACGGGTAGGGGCTCAAAAGGAACAAACTCCCAGTTATAAAATAAATAGGTCACAGGGATGTAATGTACAACAGCATGACTATAGTTAATAATACAATATTGCTAAGAGAGTAGATTTTTAAAGTTTTCATTTAAAAAAATTGAGAGAAAGTTGATTGTCAAAGAAAGTAGCATAGAATGATTTAAAGACCATGGCAGTGGAATCCTAAGTCCAGAATTAAGATTTAGGCTCATCTACCTAACAGCTATGTACATTTTGATAAGCCATTACTTTTTTGAGTTCTCACTTCCTTCCTAAGACAGAAATGATGATAATGCCTATCCTGACCCATCTTACAAATGTATTGTGAAGCTCAAATACAATATAATCAGTTCTTGATTTTTCGTGATGATGGGAATGTGAAAGAAGCATGAACACTAAAAACCAAACATAGTAGGTAAATTAACGTTTTTAATAACTGATTCCAGAATACATTATTTTTGTGTGCTGATTTAGCCTTCTAATCATATTTTGCTTACAGTAAAATTAATTCCATTTATATTTCTTTTACCTACAGCAGCAGATGGCAGGAAGAACTAGCCTAGAGATAATTACAATGTGGTGACAGGAGTCATTTTGAAATTTAAAATTTACTATAATTAATTGGTAAAATAGAAAATAAAATATTGGTTTATAGTTATTTGACACTATCATACTTTGCTTGTCTTCTTCAATGAATTAAAACATCTTTCATCAGGAACTTTGATAAATGTCTCAACAATTCTTTCTGCTCCTTTTTTTCTGCATCCTGATTGTCCCACATACCTTTATGCCATCCTATAGTTGTCCAATCCCCACTTGCTGATCCCCCATACACATACATATATGTATTTCTCCTGCCCTCTCCTCTTGCACCTTGTAATTCCAAAATTAGCTCATTCAGCACCTCCCTATCCAAGCTTTTATTCTTTCTCCAGGACTTTTCTCAGCTGGGAGTAAGGAGGTATATATATATATATATAATATATAAGGAGGTATATATATTATATATATATATATATATAAAATTATTCAAAAAGATTAGTTGACATTAGACGGTGTTTTAGTTTTTAGATATATTTTTCATACTTTGACCTGTATGCCTCTGGTACCTTCTGTACTCAGTCCTCTATCCCACATTGGAAGACTGAAGAAGGATGTGAGCCTGTTTTGTCCCTGTTATTCTGACCACATTTGTTTAACAACCGTTCTACTTGGGCTACAGCCATACATAGCACTTTTGCCCTGCTCTCTCATTGTATGATTTTTTTTTTTTAATGCAGAGCCATATGCTTTTTTGCTTTTTTTTTTTTTTTTTTTTTTTTTGGTTGTGCTGGGTCTTAGTTGCAGCAGCCAGGCTCCTTAGTTGCGGCAGGTGGGCACCTTAGTTGCAGCTCGCATGTGGGATCTAGTTCCCTGACCAGGGATAGAACCCGGGCCCCCTTCATTGGGAGCACGGAGTCTTAACCACTGCGCCACCAAGGAAGTCCCTGTATGATTTATTACGTATGTGGGATTCTGTCATCCCAACTAAGTGTCTTTTAAGGTAGAACATTCATTCAAAAATATTTACTTCTGACCATATTAGAATAACTAGTGTAAGACTTACCTTCCCACCATAAACAACTAGAAAATGGGACAAAACATATGAAGCAACTGTTTCTGATATTGGACAACAGGAGTGTTATCCAGAAGAGAAAGGAAGCAAACAAGTTAAGTCCTGGAGGCACATTACTGACCATCACACAGAGAAGAGGAACTCAAGGGAAGCATGGCAGCATCAGTGAGTTGAGAAAACTGAGTTCATAACTTAGGAAGACTACGGTGGCTAGGATTTATGGGAACATATACTGGAAGAGAAGGAGCTAATCAGGGGAAGGTCCAGAAATCTGCAAAGGAGTCCCCTTGACTCTGTTGCTAAATGCTAAATGGACATACATAGAAACTCCACAAAGCTGGGCAACGACTGGAGAGCTCTAAGCTGAACATGTCCCAGAAATTGTACAGGAATGGGAGGTGTTGAGTTCTATCCAGCCAGAGACATTGTTGAACCCCTGGAGCATTCAGTGGAGATTCAAGAAGGATCACAATTTAGTTAGAAGGGGTAAACTTGCCCTAAAGTAAAGGTACTCTAAACTCACTGTAACAACCCTCAAAAACATTCCTCAAAGGATCAAACAGATCCACAAATTAACTGCCTGAAAAAGTTCAACCCTTTGGAAAAATACAATAGAATTGACACCCAGTGTAACATTTGCAATGTTCCGCATTAAATCAAAAGTCATTAGACATGCAAAGAATCAAGAAAATGTTATCCATAACCAAGAAAAAAAAATGTCAAAACCAACACAAATGACAGGGATGATGGAATTCACAGAAAGGGATTTTAGAAGAGCCCTTGTAAATATGCTCAGTGATTTAAAGAAGAACTTGAACATAATGAGGAGATAAGTGGAAGACATATAAGAGAACCAAATAGAGATTTAAGAAATGAAAGGTGCAGTATTTGAAATGAAAAATTCATTTGATGGGCTTATCAGCAGAGTAGACATTAGAGAAGAAAGGATCACTGTACTTGAAGACAGTGAATAGAGATTATCTAAATTGAAGTGTAGAGGGAAAAAATGACTGAGCAAAATGCAGAGAGCCTCTGTGATATGAGACAAGCAGTCTATCGTGTGTAAATGGAATCTAAGAAGAAGAGTGGGAGAGGCACAAAAACTATTTGAAGAAACAATGGCTGAATTTTTTTCAAATGTTATGAAAAATATAAACACATAGATCTAAGAATTTCAATGAACCCCAAGTAGGATAAACATAATGTAAACCATAGCAAAGCACACTGTAATCAAATTCCTGCAAACCAATTATAAACAGAAACTCTTAAAAGCAACCAGAGGGAAAAATACACATTACATAAGGGGAAAAAAGATTGGCTGCAGACTTCTTATTAGAAACGATGCAAGCCAGAAAATATGAAATCTTTAAAGTACTGGAAAAATAAACCATCAACATAAAATTCTATATCCTTCAAATATGATGGGGAAATAAAGACAGGAAAACAATAGCCAAGAGAATTCATTACTAGAAACTTGCACTACAATAAATATTGAAGGAAGTTCTTTAGGTGAAACCAAAATAGTACTAGATGGAAACTCAGATCCACTCAAAGGCATGAAAAGTCCCAGAAATGGTAAATCTATGGATAAATGCAAAGCGTTCTTTTCTTCACTTCTTAATTTCTTTAAAAGGCAATTGACAATTTAAATAAAAATAATAATACAGTGTTGTATGGTTTATATTATGTAGAAGTAAAATGTATGCCAATAATAACACAAAGGTTAGGAAGGGGTAATGGAAGAATACTACCATAAAGTAGATTTCATTTATAAGTAAAGTGGTTTAGTAATATTTGGAAATAAACTAAACTACAGTGCTTATTGTAAACCCTAGATCAGTCACTTATAAGAAATAGAAAAAAAGAGGTGGAGTTAATAACACATCAATAGTGAAGAAGAAATGGAATACAATTAATCCAAAAGAAGCTAGGGCAAGAGGAAAGAAATAAGTGAGTGTTGTAACGTTGGGCAATGATATTGCTATGAAGAAAATTGTTGGGATGCGATGCTCCACGAATGTTTTCACGTTTGTGCATGATCATGACTCTCTGAGAAAGACTGTTGGCACTTGGATTAAAGAATGTTTGAACGGCAAGCAAACTGTACAAGTCAGAGACCTCTGGAGAGATTTAGAGACTTTTTCCTTGGATACATTTATTTACAGTCTAGGGATTGTAAACCTAAAGACCTCCCCCTCCTTTCCCCTAAGTGGATTTGTTTACATTACAGAGCAAAAGTCAGTAAGTCATATTCTTCTCCCCCCTCCCTCCCTCCCTCCCTCTCTCTGCCCCACCCCACCCTAGAGGGGAGGAGGAGCAGCAGCTGTGTCAACTGTCCTACATCAACTCCCAAAATTCATGATTTAAAGGTTTCTCTCATCATGTCACCCCGCAGGGGATTGGGACATGGAGAACTAACACAATTAAGAGTAATTAAAAGGCTGGATCTGATCCAAGATCTTAGTGTTATTTGTCAGAATGAATGTATGAATATTTTACAAAAATTCAATGAGGAAGGGGGTATCTCACCTGTAAGGTGGTCTGGGAATGCCTCTCCAAGGAGGTAACATTTGAACAGAGATGTGAATGAAAAGCCATGTAAGACCATAACGTGGGAGAAAACCATAACATGCTTGGCTTTACTGGCTCTCCCAATGCCTAGCACACTTTCTCACACATAAGCAAAATTTAAATAAATAAGGGTCAAGTATATGACACTCTGAAAGGCTGGCCACTTCTGACTAGAGTATTGTTTATCTATTCTATAAATTCAAGACTAGCTGCATCTTCAGACAAAATGACTTTTTAGCCACAGGCTTGTTAGCTAGGCAAAGATATGAGTTAGAAATCAAAATCAGTTAAGAACCATCTAAAGCATAATTCATGTTTCATTCCCTTAAATAAATCATATGGGTATATATGCAAATTTAGGGCTAGGCACCACAAAATGAAGTTTTAGCTGCAAGGCTAAGTTCTTTTTACAGAGGTAGAAATAGGTATCACTAGCTTGGTTTGGGAATTACCCCATGCTTGTAAATGTGACATACACAAATGCTGGGAAGAATAGACATGGTTGAAAAATACAGGCAGTAGGAATAATAAATGAGCATAATGAATGTTAACTGGGTGATAACTAATGGTACAGTCCCCTGTTAACAGGGGTGTACAGTGTCAGAAGCTTACAGCCAGAAGAGGAAAGGATGGAATTCAAAAGCCAAAAAGCAGCATATTCCTTGACTTTTGGCTGGAGCCACTATCAGTGTAACCTCTTTGGTCAAAACGCTTCTTATCCCTGTTTCACCAGGTCATTCCTTCCTTTGATATGAATCATCTCTGAGAATCTAACAGGCACATCATTGTCAAGAAGTTAAAAGCAATTGATAAGTTGTTCTGGTAACACCTGTCAGTGAAATAACGCAGAGTACAAAACCCAGGCATTTAAGGAGTTGACAAGTATTATTAAACCTGTTTTGCAAGAGAAGAAGCTGGTTCAAAGAGGGAAAAGCTGTCAAAGGTAATGCAGTCTGTAAGTGGCTCAGGCCTCCTTCCTCATACAACCAAACTGTAACTGCATGACCTCTCATGGCCCAGAAGACTGGGAGGCCACCTGAACATTTATCGGTGCTTCCTTCTGTCCAACTTTAAAATATCATGACATTTAAAAAAAATGTTTTTTAAATAAATATGACATTTTAAAGTTATGAATTTGTTTTAAATTCAAATATATTTCTTATGACTGGTTTTCTCCATTCAGAAATTTACACTATTTAAAAATTTTAAATGGTAGCAACAGTATATTTCTACCAGTACTGCTTCCCTTTTTCTTTTTTTTTCCTTTGAGCACTTAATTGGTCTGTCTTTGACACCCTACTAAGAGCTCATGTTTGAATTGGGAAGAATTATGGTGATGCTTTCATACAGCGGATGGTGGCTTTGTGCAGGTCCTTTCCTCAACCTGACCTTAATTTCATGATTTTAATAAAGAAAAAAAGATAGAAAAGCCTAATTCAAAGTAAATTAGGATCTATAATTCAGAAATGCTTCTGCCCGTTTGTAACTAATGTTCCAGTTGCTCTCCAGTTCACTTTCCACTCTTTAATTCATTCACTTTAAAAAAAATAATAAATCAGCAATAAACAAATAATAAATCAGCAATAAACTATCTTTCAACAGAAAGCAGGGCAGCAATAAGACAAAGGCTTGAGTGCACATCCTCTGTGCTGGACTGTAATCCAGGGAGCAAGAGTGAGGGCCAGGGAAAGTGAAGCCGGGAAGCAGAAGAGCTTATACCAAGATACTTGATGTGTTTAACAGGTTGCTCTGTCCTGCAGAAGAGCCAGGAACAGAAACAGAAATCCTGGAGTGGGGAGAGGATGGCCCTGGGCAAGGCTCTGTTAGGCTGCACCTGCAAGAAGCCAGCCGGAGGCAACTGGCGGCTAGAAAAAGATGCGGCGAGGCCAGATGAATCTGAAGTAGTAACAAGTGGCTTCCCATAAAACACAAAGATATTCTTGTTGAATATAGTAGGTCCCCTACATATGAAACTTCAAGTTGTGAACTTTCCAAGATGCAAACGTGCATTCCATCAACGTCAGGCATGAGTGAAATTGCAGCTTACCCTCCATCTCCTATTGCTGATGACCCTACCATCTCCTACCTCCTCTCCCTCCTCCAGTCAGCAACTCTTCTTACCTGGTCACTCAATGCCAGCCCCTTTATGCCAGCTGTTGTACTGTACTACCACACTTTTCAAGGTACTGTACTGTAAGATTAAAATGTTTTCTTTTTTGTGTTAGCTTGTTTTTTATGTATTATTTGTATGAAAAGTATTGTAAACCTATTATTACAGTACAGTACTATATAGCCAATTGTGTTAGTTGGGTACCTAAGCTAACTTTGTTGGACTTAACAAACAAATTGGACTTAAGAATGCGTTCTCGGAACGGAACTCGTTCGTAAGTAGGGGACTTACTGTACATCCGTGCACTTTTGCCCCCCCTCCCATCTTTCTCATGGGTATCTGTCATTAACATTTCATTTCCTATGCATTTATATATCATATGAGAACATGTATCTTTTTCCTTTTAAGAAACATGAATCAGATCATACTAATCTTATTCTGTGACTTGTTTTTTTCACTCATGTGTTATTAGCATCACGGTTAGGTTTTATCTCATTGTCAGCAAGCTTATTTTGCCCTTAGGAGGTTCACTGGAAAACACTGATTTAACATTTGTTGAATTTATGTGTGAATGAAGGAATGATAGTATGAGTTCTAGTTACAGTTCTTGCTTATAGAAAGGAATGCTGCCAGTATTGGGAATGCAGTGGGCAAGGTCTTGTAAACATGGAATTTTTATTGCCAGACAATTGAACAGTCATCCCAGCCTCTCCTTCCTCATTCGTCAACACCTCCACATCTTCAATTCAGAGGAAAGAATGGATGCCATACAGGGGAGACATGGAAAAGAGATGTAGGGGTGGAAAAATAATCTTCCCTCTACCTTTCTAAGTTCTTGGCTGAGACCCCTGTAATGAAAAGCAGATTAATAAGAGAAAAACAAACAAATTTATTAATGTATGCCTCAGGTGTACACGGGAGATACCCAGGGAAAAAATGAATCCCCAAGGTGACTTAGAATTCGGGATTAAATAACATCTTAATAGGGAAGGGGGAGGGGAGTGGTAGGTCTCTTAGAGGAGAGTGAATGATTTTTAGGACAGATGAATGGCCCCTTAGAAGAATAGATGGGAGTTGTGACAGTCTGTGACAATGTCTGTCTAGGCATGATATTGACTTCTAGTCTCTCCTGTGACAAGAGTCAATCCTCTCTGGTTGATGAAACTCCCAGGAAGGGGATTTATGGCAGTTGAGTTCCTTTGGGAGGATCTGTCCGTAGGCAGATAAGAGGAGTTCAGAGAAAGCCTCTCCCTGCATTTGCTGTTTTTCACGTGCCTACAGTCAAGATAATCAGTATACCAAAGCAGCATATTTTGCAGTAGCACGTCCTTCTCCAGTCATATTTTGGAGCAGCATATTCTGCTACCCTTCAGAGATAACAGGAGACTCTTACAGAGGTTCATTCAGTCAGCAAATGGGGATAAGATGGTGCAGACATTGGTCCCTATCCTCATGCAGGGCAAGGCGACAACTGAGGGAGGAAGGAAATAAGAATAGGACGAAGATGTAGAAGGAAAAGAAAATAGTAGCGTTCCAAAGGAGTGAGGAATTTCAGTGATGGCTAAATTAGTGCAGTGCTTGTGTTAATAAAGTCGTTTAGAAATGAGTTTAAATCCCAGCCATCTGCTCCCACATACACGCAGTGCCCCTGATTTCACTCCTCCCCCACACACACGTACATCCCAGGAATAATCTGGTGATATATTTTTCATGGTTTCCCACAGTTGATAATAAAAAATACACTTAATTCAAACCAGTGAGTTATGACCCAGATCTAAGTATAAATATCGTGGAAGTCATAAGTTTCTTTAGTGACAGTCTTACTAATTATTTTGGCCTGTTTTTAGCCACATTGGATATTTTTTCTTTTTAAGGTTGCTATGAATGTTGTTCGCGGCAGCATCAATAAGCCAAGAATTCATATAGTTACTCAATCACACAGATTACTCATCATTGCCTGTTCATAACAGAATCCTAAAATGTTTAAGATTTCTGATGCAAATCAAAATCTCATCATCACTTGTCATTGCTAAATTAAATGACAGGATAATAACATTACATTAAAACCATTTTTCTCTTGATTGAGTACCTTTTTCAGAAGTGAACCTTGTAGATGTATATTTTTTCCATCAGTACTATAAATGCATTTAGAATCCAAGATAAAAATAGAATTGAAAAGGGGAGGAGTAGAGTGGGATGTTTTCAAATTATTGATGAGTCTCTTTTGAATCTCAAATAACCATATTTGACAGGGCACTGCTAGGGAGCGGAGTAGTTTTGGCCCAATTTATTGAGACTTTGAGAAATACATAAAGGAGGTTCATAGGTCAAACTTCATTTTTATTGACATGATCATGTGTTCTTGGCATCAGTCATATGTCATTCCATTGCAGACAGGCTGTTTTCAGTTAGATCACAGCCTAGGTGGGAAATGAATGTAAATTTCTAATCTGCTAAAACAGAGTAGGTTCTCAGTTGAGTTATTGTGAACTTCTCTCTTGGTCTTTCTTTCCTGTCTAAAGCTAATTAACCTTTGGGGCACACCTGCCATCTCTCCATTGGCTCCATCTGGCCCTTGGCCCTCTTTGTGGCCAACCAGTCCTCATGCCACTTGAGTCGATCGTCTCCACTTGCCCCTATACCCAGAACTCCTTTTCCATTTAAAGTCATCTGTTCTTCAAAGATTTTGTTTCCTCGCATCTTCCACCTTCAGTGTTATGAAAATCATATCCTGGAGCAAGTCTTTTACGCTTTTTGCCTCGTTTAATATTACCTTCATTAGACAGTAATGTCAGTAAAAATCCTTAGCACTTGGAGAAGTCAGTGAAGGTATAGACTGAAACAGGGTTGGCTATGAGTTGACAATAGTTGAATCTGGGTGATGGGTACATGGGGATAGGGGAAGTCAATATAGCATTTCCTCTAGTTTTATATGTTTGGAATTTTCCATAGTAAAAATTTTAAACTAAACTTAGATCTTTAGAAGGCTTTTATATATATATATATATATATATATATATATATATATATATATATTTATATTTATATTTATATTTATACATATATATATATATATATATGCTCTTTTTGAGTCAGTGCATGAAATGGGTGGTATACAGGATGGACTAGGACTAAAACCTAGTCCTGCCATCTAAATACCCCACTCCCACCCCACCCCCAAGGAAACAAGTAAGATTCTTTAGTGCCCGAAATTGCAACTTCCCTTTTCTCCTTAGGTCCTGAACAAGACTACCAGAATCCTGGCACACTCCCTGCTTCTTGTAAATGACCAGATAAACCTGTACAGAAATGCACAATAACTTGGTCCCATTTATTAAGTCCCACTGTGAATAAAGTTCTGTGCTGGGCATTGAGAAGGGGGAATATGAAGTTACTTCCCTCCAAGAGTTCCCCAAGATGGAAAACAGAGGCACCCATGAACAACCCTGATGCAGTACAGACTCTAAGAGCCGTCATCTGAAGTAGAGCTACAGCAGTATGGCTATGGGGCAGTGGGGGAGAGAAGAGTTTTGTCAGGCAGATGCGTTCTTGACAGTGATGCAAACTACTGAATGTTATCTTCAAGGAAAAGGTAATCTTTCCTGCTTCTGCTTGCAGTTCTGGCTGCTAAGACTAGAGCTCCATCAGTAAACTTCCCTCTGTCTTCTGAAGAGCTTAAATTGATTGCAGTTTCCAATGTGCTTTTTTTTTTTTCTCCTTCTCTTTTAAAATTATGATAGCCTTACTTCTCGTCTGCCAAAACCTGGTGAAACCATCCATGGTCATAAGTTTTTTATTGGATTTGGAGGGAAAGGTGCCAACCAGTGTGTCCAAGCTGCTAGGCTTGGAGCAAAGACATCCATGGTGTGCAAGGTAAGTGTAAAGTATGGTGGAGAGGGTTCTAGAGGCAAGAACCCGGTTTAAGACATGAGCTCATTTTTTTAAACTATTTTAAAGTGAACAATTCAGTGGCATTTAGTACATTCACAGTGTTGTACAACCACCATTTCTATCTAGTTCCAGAACATTTCCATCATTCCAAAGTAAAAACTCCTTGCCCATTAAGCAGTTTCTCCCCATTCCCCCCTCCCCTCAGCCCCTGGCAACCACCAATCTGCCTTCTGTCTCTATGGATTTATCTATTCTGGATATTTCCTATAAATGGAATTATATGATATGTGACATTTTGTGTCTGGCTTCTTTCACTTAGCATAATGTTTTCAAGGTTCATCTACCTTATAGCATGTATTAGTACTTTATTCCTTTTGTGGCTGAATAATATTCTATCGTATATACCACAATTTGTTTATCCATTTATGTGCTGATGGGCTGTTCCCACCTCTTGGCTATTGTGAACAGTGCTGCTATAAACAAGTACATGTACATGCATGTTTAAGTATCTGTATGAGTCTTTGAGAGGTTCATGTTTTTTTTAATTTATTTATTTTTATTTTTATTTATTTTTGGCTGTATTGGGTCTTCATCGCTGCACGCAGGCTTTCTCTAGTTGCAGTGAGCGGGGGCTACTCTTCGTTGCGGTGCACAGGCTCTAGGCACGCGGGCTGCAGTAGTTGTGGCTCGCGGGCTCTAGAGCGCAGGCTCAGTAGTTGTGGTGCATGGGCTTAGTTGCTCCGCGGCATGTAGGATCTTCCCAGACTAGGGATCGAACCCGTGTTCCCTGCATTGGCAGGCAGATCCTTAACCACTGTGCCACCAGGGAAGCCCAGGTTCGTTGTTTTTAAAGATTTAAATAGGAGAGAGTAATCTTCCTTGTCCTTCATATTAGTTTCTACCTCACTGAATCCTCTGGGAAGTAGCAGTCCTCAAATAACTTAATGCTGCATTCCCTGAATTTAATGAGTTTATAACTGGAGTGTAAGAAGTGAGGGGAATTAGCCTACTCCAGTGGGTTTCTGTGGTCCAGCTTCTAAACAACAGCATAAATCATCCTGTTTTTAGCAGGTTTCACTCCAGCAACACAGCTCTTGGAAACTTGGTCTAATAACTGATGATTTACTCATCTCTAAGCTGTTCTCTTCTAATGCTGTATATTGGATCAAAAAGGAATCTGGGGGACTTCCCTGGTGGTGCAGTGGTTAAGAATCCACCTGCCAATGCAGGGGACACAGGTTCCGTCCCTGGTCTGGGAAGATCCCACATGCCGTGGAGCAACAAAGCCCGTGCACCACAACTGCTGAGCCCACACACCGTAGAGCCCATGAGCCGCAACTACTGAGCCCACGCACCACAACTACTGAGACCTCATGCCTTCTGTTCCTCTCACATCCACTCCTATGGTTTCGTGATTCATTTCCCAAGTTCAGTTTCACAATTCAAATATTTCTATTTTGCATTTTGGGAAATGTTCGAGTAAGGAGGCTGATTAAACAGAGGTGCTATTTGTTTTATTCTGGTCTGTGTATGATGGTTATGTGAGCACCTGTACAATTTTGAAAGTTTTTTATATCTACTGGGACTGATTTAGTCGTCTGTTGTTTAGCCCCACAGTGGAATTTAGCCTGGGTGTCTATACAGAAGGGACATGGAAACATGGCTTCAGCTAAAACCTATACAAGGTTACTTTGCTTAGATACCCTGGGACCTTTAGACATGGATTTATTTAAGCTTAAACAGATTGTATCGTATTCTTAGACTTCTTAAAAAGAAAAATATCTTTTATAATAAGAGTTATTGTTATCCATTAATCATAATATTTCATTCAATTATGAAGTATATTTTTATTTAGCAAATTAGCCAAACTGCCTTATAGCAGGTTTCTTAAAGATAACAAATTGCAAGTAGAAAACCAAAATCATGAAATTACTCAAGATAAAAATGAACAGATGGAGCAAAAGAAAAACAGGTAGAAGATTTTCTTAGCAACCTTAACTTACTACTGCCCTGCAACAAGCTCAGATTCAAGCTCTGATGGAGGAGCACTGGCACAGGCACAACATCTGATACTGAGCTAAGGGGAAATATTTGTCAGGACATTGTGATGAGGGCTATTAAGCAAGAATCCATCGAGATGCGTACAGTGACACGTGTAATGAAACACTTCAAGTAGTTAAGAGTTGTGTAGTCAGTACTCAACTGAGTCACGGGCCAAGGCCACAGTCCGAGGATCATAGGGAGCCCCACCCTCCCTATCCCACCCCACTAGGTGGTCACAAAGCACCGAGCTGACCTCCCTGTGCGATGCAGCTGCTTCCCACTAGCTATCTATTTTACATTTGGTAGTGTGTATATGTCAGTGCTACTCTCTCACTTCGTAAAGGACTTTTTAAATAGGACTCAGATCTCCATTGCTTTTTGTCCCCGTTTCAATACAATAAATACTGTAACCCTGGGCATAGATATGCTCCCAGTTGGCTATATTGTTCTTATGAAAGGAATAAGATACATGGTTATATGCATATATATATATATTTTTTTTTTTGCCACACCAGGCAGCTTGTGGGATCTTAGTTCCCCAACCGGGGATCGAACCCACACCCTCAGCAGTGAAAGCGTGGAGTCCTAACCAGTGTACCACCAGGGAATTCCCAAGATACGTGGTTATATTAAACAGCATTATTTGCACCAAACCATTAATGGAGCTGTCATGTTTTTACTAAAATAATAATAGTAATACAGTCTCATATTTAAAATAATGCACCCACCTGCTTGCTTCCATGATCAGTTGCTTTTCTGTTGAAGACAGGCGGCAACAGGAAGAATCAGAAGTGTCTGGGAGAACTAGATGGGCAGGAAAGTAGTTTATAAGATTGACTCCAAGCAGCAGTAGCCCTGCCCCTACCCCAAGAGAAGCAGCCATAGCAGCAGCGGTACAGCCATGATGATGATGATGATGATGATAACACCAAGTCATATTACTTAATCCTTTAAAGTTTTAAATGTCCTGTCATGCATATTATTTTATTTTACCCTCGCAGCAAACTGGCTGGGTCTTCCCAGATAAGGAAACTGAAGCCTATAGACGGTTAAAGTGGCTTGCCCCAGGTCACACAGCTAATGTGAAGGGGCTTCTGACTTCCATGACACAAATGAAAATATTGTCTTCCTATTCTTAGGCTTTTTTCACTACTTTTACTTTGTAATGCATCACTACAACCTCTATGTGAAGTTAATGGAGCTACAGTCGACTTCTTCTAATCCCCAACAGTGTTGCTATTTTTCCATTTATTTTTGACAAGAGAATACCAAAGAAGGCAAAAACAAAGGATTTTATTCCACTTCTCATGTAGAACTTAGAAGGCCAGCCAACAGATTTGCCAGGAAATCACTATTAGAATAAATCTGGAACCATAACAATCACTGAGGGATGTAGCCAATCAGGTAATTCTCTGGGCAGGAAGAAGACAGGCAGCTACTGCAGCCTCTAAAATACAGCTGCAGCAAGCCTGCAAAAGCTTTCACACCCTGAGCATGAAACCTCTTCCTAATTAGGCCTCTGATGCACATGATGTTCCACCTGGTGTTATAGTTGTGTCTCCATGTCTTATTTTCCCCCCAATATTATCAGTTTCTTGAGGGCAAAACTCCATGTTTTGGTTTCTTCCTCCCCTCCAACAATTCTTCCAAACCCTGGCACTTCCTAATATTTGTAATATCAGCACCATTTATCAAGCCTGCCCTTGGTATTCACCTTAAACAGATTTCGCCTGTATAAAACTGATAGGGAAGGGTAGAGAAGTTCCTTTGCTCTAATTTGTATCAGGCTCCACATGCCTAGGGATGGCCTTTCTTAATTCCTACAGCATTCTTATAATGATATTTTCCCAACTATACAACACTTTTGATTACCCATGGGAGAGAGTTAAATAATGTAAATAGGGCCTCCCTGGTGGCGCAGTGGTTAAGAGTCCGCCTGCCGATGCAGGGGATACGGGTTCGTGCCCCGGTCTGGGAGGATCCCATATGCCGCGGAGCGGCTGGGCCCGTGAGCCATGGCCGCTGGGCCTGCGCATCCGGAGCCTGTGCTCCGCAACGGGAGAGGCCACAACAGTGAGAGGCCCACATACCGCAAAAAGAAAAAAAAAAAAATAATAATGTAAATAAATTTTTTTTTTAAAGATGAGATAACAAAGGTTTTGTTTTCTGGTATGAGTCTTTGACCTAAGAAACAGGATGCCTTGGCTCTTACCTGGTAGAAAATGGCCAGCCTTCCATAAAGGAAACCTTTAGTCAATGACCTCCTTCTACCAGGGGGCTCTCCCCACAGCAACCCCTCTGTACTTCACTGTAGAGATAGAAATTCTACTAATAACAACTTACATAGTATTTGAGATTATTGCCTAATCAGCATTTCCACCAGAAAAGGAGCACAGGGAAAAGTGTTCCTTAAGGAAGAAGGCATCAGAGGTGACATTTAAATCAGAGGTCAGCAAACTACGTCCCATGGGGCAAATCTTGGTCACCATGTACTTTTGTAAGTAAAGTTTTATTGGAACACAGCCATACCCATTTGTTTACAGATTGTCTTTGGCTGTTTTCACACTACAATAGCAGAGCTGAATAGGTGCAGGAGAGACCATCTGGCCTGCAATGTCTAAATCATTACTACCTCTCTGGCCCTTGACAGAAAAAATTTTCTGACCCTTAACCTAGACAGGCTAAAAGCTTACCAGGAAATGTTACCATCACTCATTGAGGTTCTTGATCAAGTAAACCTCTAGGTTTCTTTCTGTTGTTACGTCCAAAGAGGAGCAGAATACACCAGAAGTGCTGACACCTAGATAGAGACGTTATCCACTGAGCAAGTGCTCATCTGCAGGACAGAAAAATAGAAGTATAGTTCAGGTGTGGCACGCCTAAAAGCCTATGGGGCCAAACAGGTAAGATACATTGCAGTAGGCCAGGTGGGGGCTATGGGGAACTAGAGAGCATGTGCTCACTAATGAGATAGGTTCAGCTCTGTTGTCTTGCAAGAATGTAGGCCTGGTGTTTACCAGGACCTCTAAATTTTCAGGACTTCCCAGAAACGTGTTTGTTTTTGTGGAGTCTCCTGATATTTAAATGGTGACAAGCTGGTTAAAAGTAAAAATAGGAGGAGATCCACACAAAAACCTGCACATGGATGTTTATAGCAGCTTAATTCACAATTGCCAAAACTTGGAAGCAACCAAGATGTCCTTCAGTGGGTGAATGGGGAAATAAACGGTACATCCATGCCATGGAACATCATTCAGCGCTAAAAAGAAATGAGTAATCAGGCCACGAAAAGACATGGCGGAACCTTAGATGCATATTACTAAGTGAAAGAAGCCATTCTGAAAAGGCTACATGGTGTGTGATTCCAATTATATGGCATTCTGGAAAAGAAAAACTATGGAGACAGTGAAAAGATCAGTAGTTTCCAGGGGCTAAGAGGAGGGAGGGATGAATAGGCAGAGCACAGAGGATTTTTAGGGCAGTGAAACTATTCTGTATGAGACTATAATGGTGGATACATGTCTATACGTTTGTCAAAACCCAAAGAATGTACCATCCCAGAATGGACCCAGATGTAAGTATGGAGTTTGTGTGATAATGATGTGTCAATATAGATTCATTGATTGTAAAAAATGTGCAACCCTAATCATGTTGTCTGTGAATGGAAGAGTCCAAAGGAAAAATCGAAGTATCATTACCAGAATGGATGCTAGGATGCAAAACTACAGAATTCCACTACACCAACTTACCCAAGTTAGCTAGGACTTTTTAAACTCCCTCCCCTTTGCCCCATGTCAGGGTCAGTGGAGAAGATAAGATTCTAAAACACCAGGCAGGTCATTACAAAGATGCCTTCATTTATACTGAAGTATGAACAGCTGAGATTCTTCATAAATATTGAGGATTGTTGATGGTGGACAGCTCTGTCTCAATGGCAATTTCCATATGAAAAGATCAAAATGAGAGTGAAGCTACAGAACTTGTGACAGTCATTAAATGTTTCACGTTTTAGGCAGGATACAAATGGAACATTAATATATAACAATTCTTTGGGCTGAAATCAAGTACAGCATCTTACATTAAGAAGATTAATTAGTTAATGTTTACAAAGTACCATGCAGATATGCCCTTTTAAAATGCTAAGTATTCTAAAAACTACATTGTAGCATTTTACTAAATGTAAAAGATCTAATGTTCATCATTTCTTTGGTACAGGTTGGCAAAGATTCCTTTGGCAATGATTATATAGAAAACTTGAAACAGAATGATATTTCTACAGGTAAAATTTCATCTTTCTTTTTTTTTGCGGTACGCGGGCCTCTCACTGTTGTGGCCTCTCCCATTGCGGAGCACAGGCTCCGGACGCGCAGGCTCAGCAGCCGTGGCTGAGGGGCCCAGCCGCTCCGCGGCATGTGGGATCCTCCCGGACCGGGGCACAAACCCGTGTCCCCTGCATCGGCAGGCGGACTCTCAACCACTGCGCCACCAGGGAAGCCCCCATCTTTCTTAAAGTTAGTTTTTATAACTTTCTTCTGGAATCTGGTTACAAGTTGAAAATACAGTAGAATTATTAGATCCTCCCCTGGTGGCCAGAGAATTTTTATGCACAGCTTTGTCTAGTCTTGCTTAAATATCCTTTGGTTAATTCTTTCATGTACGTTTCTCCAGACAGGAATAAAATGATAGGAGGTTACAAGCACTCATCTCATAGAAATGTTTCAAAAGTAGGTGACAAGAGAAAACAGGTGCTGCATTCACAAAAGATATCTTAAGAAAAGTCATTGAATGTCATAGCTGGAAATGATCTTAGAAACCACTGATGCTGATACCATCATTTCACAAAAGAGAAAACTGAAGGCCAGATTGGTTCTGAATTTGTCCAAGAGCACATAGTTAGCTGGAGCCAGAGCCAGGACTGGAGTGCAGGTCTTTGGCTCCAGTTCAAGGCTCTTTGCTGCTGCCAAAGGCTGCCTGATCAACATTTCCATTTACACGCCAGACCATAGTTCTTGATGAGATGCGAAGCTTATGAAAATGAAGAAAATCAAACAATCTCATTTTATGAGTTTGACCTTTAGTCTTTCATCTCAAGTCTGTCATTTCTTTCACTGAAGAAAAGAAATATGGTGGTCTAGAAAAATGCATATGTGTACAACTGTGAATAATCTGAAGGCACTGGAAGCGGGGGTGGTTTGCTGGGTTGCCACTAATGTAGAAAAAAGGCACAGCTAAGTGTGAAGGCTTGTATTTTCCTCATTGTATAGGTGATGGGTATAAATTAGCACTAATTACTTATTTCTTTTTTATCATTCCAGATGGTTAAAGGTTAAAAAGTTTTTCCAAGGATTAGTGGTGCATTGAAATTGTTAAAACAGATTATCCTTGCCAGGCTGTACATACGTGACTGTGATTTCCTTTTTCTTTTAGAATTTACATATCAGACTAAAGATGCTGCGACAGGAACTGCTTCTATAATTGTCAGTAATGAAGGTATGTGTTTCACATATTGGAGTATCATTTCCAGAACTAGAGCAGAAGCATCAATTTTTACCCTATTCCTATGGATCTCTTACCATAACCACCACTCCAAGTTCTAATGTGTGGTCTTTCCAATCTAAATATATATGTTGCCCTTTACTTATACTTCCCTAGTTGATCATTCAAATACAGAATTGTCCATCCAATACATATGAAGTAGTATAGTTGCCTCAAAATTATACTTATATTCTGTAGAATTCCATTACCCTTCACGTGAACCCAGAATTGATATTTCTCTCTAAAGTAGTTAAGTATTCATCTGTCATTTCAGTTATACTAAGTAAATAAATGTAAATAGATAGATGCAAAAGAAAGTTGATGAATCATATTTATAGAATATTTACTGAGCAAATGGCAGCAACCAATTACTTCTAACTTATTGTTAGTGTTCAATTTTGTCTGCTCTTTAAACAGCAAACAAATCTCAAAAGTCTATATATACAGCTATGCCTGTCACAAGGCCTTGCAATAGTTGAAACATTTGTCTTTTAAAAACAGTAACTTCCAGGACTTCACTGGTGGCACAGTGGTTAAGAATCCGCCTGCCAATGCAGGGGACACAGGTTCGTTCCCTGGTCCGGGAAGATCCCACATGCCGCAGAGCAACTAAGCCCATGCGCCACAACTACTGAGCCCGTGTGCCACAACTACTAAATCCTGCGCACCTAGAGCCCATGCTCTGCAACGAGAAGCCACCGCGATGAGAAGCCCATGTACAACAACGAAGAGTAGCCCCCACTCACTGCAGCTAGAGAAACCCTGCGCACAGCAACAAAGACCCAACACAGCCAAAAATAAATAAATAAATAAATTTATGGGGGGGGAACAGTAACTTCCCTTTACCCTCAGGTAAACTTTTCATAATTGCTGCCAACTATTTTAAGTATAAAAACACGTACATAAGATTTTTTTTTTTTTTTGGCGGTACGCGGGCCTCTCACTGCTGTGGCCTCTCCCGCCGCGGAGCACAGGCTCCGGATGCGCAAGCTCAGCGGCCATGGCTCACGGGCCCAGCCGCTCCGCAGCACGTGGGATCTTCCTGGACCGGGGCACAAACTCGTGTCCCCTGCATCGGCAGGCGGACTCTCAACCACTGCGCCACCAGGGAAGCCCTATATAAGATATTTTAAAATTAGAATTAACATTCAGAAGGACCAAGCATTTCATGGAGCACCTAGGACAGAAGAACCTACTGCATTGTGAGAAGTCAGAGTGCATTGTTTTAAATTAGGATTTGTCACAATATGTCTTTTATTTATAATGCAGTTTCACAAAATCATTTATAATGAAGTTACGGTATTTTTAGTTCTACTTTAGTGATCTCAAAGTTGCAATAACAACCCCCCAAAAAATATATTCCACTTAAAGACAGTAGATAAAAGATTTCATTCTAACAGCAGTCTGTGTCCATTATTTTAAGCTACATTTAAGTAATTATTGCTGCTAACAGCAGCTCATTCCCTGTCTTAAACCTCTTTTTTGTGTTCTAGGGATATCAAGTTCTGTTTCTTTCTTACCTGTGTAACAAAATACTGCATTTTCCGTGCAAAGATATTTAATATTGTGTATGGGGTGCCTGTTATGGTAGACTCTGTCTGGTTTATAGTGTATGGTAATGCCCTCAAGAGTATAGATTGTAGTAGAAGAGCTAACACAAATACCCAGAGAGGCAACAATCAGCATCTTTAAATGAAGGGATGAGTAGCAGTTTTGACAAGTTTAATTTGAGGCATGAACGAGCTCGCCATATGGCAGTGTCCCCCAGACAGCTTTCGTCTTGGGCTTTGTCACTCATCAGCCAAGGCCAGGCCAGAAATGTCTATTCAGGAGTCAGCAACACAGAGCAGCAGTTGACTGTAGCAGAGAGAATGAGGTCACTGAAGGAGAAAGGCGAGGAGGTATGCTGTCTTTCAGTGTGCGGGTACTTTGAATTTTTCCAGTACTGAGATAGGGTTTATGCTGAACCATCCCCACTTTATTAAGTCCTCCTTGGCCAACAGACACATCTGTGGTAAGATGATAGGCCAGCATGTGTTCTGCGGTCAGAGGTAATTTTAGGTCACGCCTATACAAGATCAGCACAAGCAGCCTAGAGCACAGAAAAGACTGATGCAACTCATCCCCCTAGGTCAGGCTGTCCTATAGAATATAATGCAAGCCACGTCCGTAATTTTACATTTTCCATGAGCCACATTTTAAAAAGTAAAAAGGAACTGGTAAAATTAATCTTAATATATTCACTTAATATATTCACTTAACTCAGTATATCCAAAATATTGTCCTTTCAACGTGTAATCAAAATGTTATTTAAAATTAATGAGGGACTTCCCTGGTGGTGCAGTGGTTAAGAATCCGCCCGCCAACGTAGGGGACACGGGTTCAGGCCCTGGTCCAGGAAGATCCCACATGCCGCAGAGCAACTGAGCCTGTGTGCTACAACTACTGAGCCTGCGCTCTAGAGCCCGTGAGCCATAACTACTGAAGCCTGCATGCCACAACTGCTGAAGCCCGTGCACCTAGAGCCTGTGCTCCACAGCAAGAGAAGCCACTGCAATGAGAAGCCCACACACCGCAACAAAGAGTAGCCCGCACGCAGCAACAAAGACCCAATGCAACCAAAACTAACTTAATTAATAAATTTAAATAAATAAATAAATAAAATTAATGAGATGTTTTACCTTCTTACAACTCAGTCTTGGAAATCTGCTATGTATTGTACGATTGAAGCACATTGCACTCTAGACAAGCCACATTTCAAGTGCCTGGTCGCCACATGTGGCTTGTGCTCATGACTACCGTACTGGACAGCACAGCTCCTGAGAGTTCACCTGGCAGAGAAAATGCACCACCACGCCTCCCTCACTTGCGTAGGATTGTAGAGAGTGGGTCCAAGTGATAAGCATACAAGATTCCTTAGTCCTGCTTCTGTTTGATCTAGTACAGTATAGGCCAAATATCACTCTCTCCCTACCTTAAGTTATCTCGTATAGTTTTTCATGTTTGATATCATAAAATGTGTTTTGATTTACAAAATCACTTTTCTGAATACCCTGGGGTACACACATGAACTGACTGCATGCTAAAGAGCATTAGTTTTTAGCATTAAGCAAGCTGATTCCTATTTATACTCATCATTATGACCTCTGTCATTTAGGATTCAGAATCTTTACCACATATATTGTACCAGCCACTTCCCATAAGAGAAAATTTTTAAGTATGTTATATATAATTCATCAGCTAATATTCTTTGTAAATATATAAGAATATTGATAAGGGAAATCTTTTTTTTTTAGATTTTTTCTCAAGATGATCAGAATAATGTGATTCCTACAGAGATGTAAAGGAAGATCCATTAGGAATACGAAATTTAACCTGAATGGCTTAGAAATGCTAGAATTAATACTTACAACACAATTTATATATAATGACTTTCTAAGGGTGATTGTAACATTGCAGGATGTCGTTGCTTCGTTTTGCTTGATTTTTAATATAAACATGTAGAAATTCTTTATAGGCCAGAATATCATCGTTATAGTGGCTGGAGCAAATTTACTTTTGAATACTGAAGACCTGAGGGAAGCAGCCAGTGCCATTAGCAGAGCCAAAGTAATGATCTGCCAGCTAGAAGTAACTCCAGCAGCTTCTCTGGAAGCCCTGAGAATAGCCCACAGCAGTGGAGGTAATTCTACACATTTGTCCTTCTTTCTGTAAAAGCTTTTATCACTGTTAACCTTTCAAGTTAAGCAAAGCCATACTTTTTCTGCAGTAAAATATTCTTTCTCCCATCTGTGAGATTCACTGTCTTCCTGTAGTTTTCGATAATGTTAGAAAACCTTAAAAATAGTGAAAAAATAACATGAGTAGCATTTCTGATATTCTGAAATACAAATCTCCAATCTAGTTAGCAGAAATAATTCAAGTAGTAACTAGAATCTTTGAAGCAGCCCATTGTCCAAGATACACTCTAAGTAGTAGAATGAGTTCCATTCTGACAAGCAGAGGTTAAGCTGCAGGTCATGTATAATCACTGCCCAGGTACATTTGGATAAACATCTCAAGGAACTGAAGATTTGTTCTTTCTCCTTTTTGTAAAATTTTATTGTCTTTTCTATAAACAACAAAAGATTATTTATATGTAATATTTTCTATGTTGTCAATGTCCTTTAAGCAGCTCTTTTTGTTTTGTTTGATCTTTGACTTTGGAAATTTTCAAGCACACAAAAGCAGGCGGAATTGTATAAGGAAACCTATCACCCAGCTTCAACAGTCATCGACTCGTGGCTAATCTTGATTCATCTGTTCTCCCACCCACTCCCCTTCTCTCAACCCCAGCACATAACCAACTTTTTAAAACTACAGATAGTTTCTTTCTGTTTGCTTCTTTTTTACCACTGACTAGTGGGGAAAGCGTCTTCTGAGTTAGAATCCCATTTATGTTCCTTGTTAGCTTTGTGGTCTTAGCAGAATTATCTGATTTTTCTGAGCCTTGTCTGTTAAATGCATACAGAAATACTCCCCTACAGAATTGGTCTAAGAATGAAATAAAATATGATGCCAAGTATGGTGTAGTACTTCTCAGTAAACACCAATTTTCTTTTCTCTTTCACTTCTCTCTTTAAATTAAAATTAGGATAATATCCTGATCTCAGCACCCTTTGGTCAAAAAAATCAAAATAAAAAGTAGCCACTGTAAGACAGTGGCTTCTCCTTGATATTGTGGCCATAGTTCTGTGAATTATACTAAGAAGAAAATAGGGAGAGAACCACATTGACTTTTCCAGATAAAACTTTCTCATCAAGATACAAAACCAAAAAAAAGAAGAAGAAAAAGAACAGTAAGTGTGTGTATGTATCTGTGTGTTTATATAAGTGATCCTCTCAAAGTGTATAGTGCTCTACATAGCAATAAATGGAAAATAAGTTACTGAAATGATTTTGTGGAGAATTTTAAAATGTATGTCCTGATTTAACAAATTTCCTCTTGGCAAAACAACATGCTGTGGCAAATTCTCACTGACATTTAATGTATTTTTAATGGACTTGAAGCTGTCAGAAAGAATTTTAAGCCAAAACCCATTTGGTTACATTTTCTCAGGGTGTCACAGATAAAGTCTAAGGCTTATGGTGAGCATTCTCTGCACTGACTGCACTCATCGTAATCAGGTGATGTGAGTACACCGTGCCACTTCATTCATGCTCCTGTCTTTCCTTGTACAGGTCAAAGTATATTCTCATGTAACTTCTCTTTTCCTACTGTCCCTTGCTTCTCAGAGATGACTGTTCCCTCTGTCCTAGTCTAATGGCCTGTTACCTACCCAGCTTGTGGCAGAGAGAAAGGTACAGGAACCACAGTTGAGGAGCTAACCTCTCACAGGTGAGGCTAGAGTTACCCGGATGGACAGGCAGCCTGACTCGGGCTGTCATCTGTGTCGGGGGGGGGGGGGGGGGCGTCCAGCAATGCCTCCTCCATCACCTGCCAGGCAGTTCTTCTAGTCGAGGAGCTGGAGGATCTGAGGCATCAGGAATGGGTGGGGGTAGGTGATGGAGGGCCAAAGATCACCTAGCCTACTTCACATTTTTACTGAGAGCCAGCATGCCTAAGTAGTGATTCTGCATGATCTTTCTTATATAGTAATATTGGAAGTAGTAATTCCTGCACTTAATGTACTTTACAGTTTATAAAGCACTTTCATGTATATTTGATCCTCAGAAAAACCTTAGGACAAAAATATGGCAGGCATTATTCTCCCAGACTGAAGGGGAGAAGGCAGACTCGGAGAGGTTAAGTAATTAGCTCAACCAAGGTCACTGTAGAAACCAGGATTCCAGACTCCAAGACCCAAGTTCTGTGTCCTAGAGCACACTTTAAATAAAGAAACTGCCACATCCCGTTGATATCAAGGAACTGAGCCTTTATGAAGAGTATCTCTAGAAAAGTGAAATCCATGAATTGTAACAATGTCCAACATGTAGCCTAAGCTTTGAGTGTTATTACTACTCGAGTCATAGAGACAAGACCCTAGAGTGTTCTCAGCAAGGTGTCCCCTCTCTGCCTCATAAAACACACACGCAAGTGCCCATGCACACAGGAGCCTCTGTCTAGAACTCAACTGGTCCCCATTTGGTAGTTACCAGTCAGACACAGCTTAGATTTTATACTATGAGTGGTGTGTGTGTGTGTGTGTTTGAATTTAATGCGTCTTCATTCTCACCTGAGAGAAGAGTGGTACAATGAAAGGAGCACTGGTTTGGGAGTCACGAAGTATGGCTTTGAATTCAGAATCAATCACTTACCAAATGGGGGACCTCATGCAAGTCAGTTCCTTGCACTGAGCCTCATTTTCTTCTGTGAAACGAGGGAATTGGACTGAGAGCTCTCACAGTTCTTCAGTGTCACAATGTGAGAATGGGCTGATCACAGAGCAGGCCCGGCAGAGCATAAAGATCTGTTGAGCGCTGAGTGTCCTGTCCATTACCCAACAAGGCTGCATATGTGCTAATCAGCATTATTCCATCTACAAGAAAGATGGTAAAATCCTTGTCATCATCATCATCTATGGGTTTATTATCACAACTCCCTTATCTGTATACTTATCTGTATACTTACAAGCAGTGACGTTTGAATTAAACACATTGTATAATTGGATTATATATCAGTTGTTAAAATACAGAGGGAAAAAGACCCCCCACCTTCATCTTTGGTTATACTATCTCAGAAATCGCTCTCTTTACCAAAATGAAAGCATTGGTTTTAAACAGCACCTGCGACACCAAAAATGACGTGGGAGCCTTCTACAGCCCCCTCCTCTCTAGGTCACAGTGGTGTGAGGTACGCCCACGGCAGAGCTGGTGGTACAGCTGCTTGTGATGAAATTATGCCTGTTGGTTCTGGTCTTTATATCCATTTCAAAGCAAATGGGACATTACAGGAACAATTATAAATAATTGAGATTGTAAGATCGCCAAGATTAAACTCTAGGTAGGATACAAAATATCTTTTAATGCCACTTTAGTCCTTTTCCATTTGGCAAACAAAATTTCTTGGCTGGCCACCTTGACTTTCACAATAACATGGTCCAGCACATAGCCCAAGCTTTGGGTGTTTTTCCTGCTCAAGTCACAGAGAAGAACCTCTAGAGTGGGAGACTGCTAAGCCAGTGTTTTGGGTAGCCCAACCTTCCTGCGGTTTCTTTACTTAGGGTGATTTTCTTCCCCTGTTTCTCTGAGCTCGTTATTAGGGCCTTCTTAGCTGTCCAGCCCCCTGCCCTCCATGGTGACATCATTAAGAGCTTCCACCTCATTTTCCTGTCTTTGCGCCTGTACAGCTGCCTCCCTGGGCCTCACCAGTTCCTCACTGACATTATTGCACCAGCCGTTGACATGCTGTTAAGACGACTGGGAGTTTAGTCCGTCATATGTTGTAATGAATAATAATTACAGTTGGGTGCTGTCAGTCACCTCTGCAACTCCAAGTTACTCCATGGTACATCCTGTGTTCTCTAGTTTTGCATGGTTCCAGGATGACATCAGTTTTTTTTTCATCTTGACTATTACAAATTTGCATTCTTCTTTGATGAACTACATCTACTAATTCTTCACTTTTTTTTCATCATGGTAAAGTATTCATGCTTATTTATGGTAGCATGAGCCAAAGAGACTCCTTTCTTTATGGTATTTTCACTTTTCCCCTAAATTTAGTTATTAGACTCAAAGCCTATGTATCCAGTTTCTTTTGATAAGAGTGCTTTCCCTTGGTAAGATACAGGCAAATAAGACTTGCTTGATTTTTATACAGTATTTACAGTCAAATTAAATTGTAGAATTTCTCAATCCAGCAATTGTTGCTTAAAATTCAATGTCATTGTTTCTTTAAAATTTGTTTTTGGGACTTCCCTGGTTGTGCAGTGGTTAAGAATCCTCCTGCCAATTCAGGGGATACAGGTTCGAGCCCTGGTCCGGGAAGATACCACATGCTATGGAGCAACTAAGCCCATGGGCCACAACTACTGAGCCTGCGCTCTAGAGCCGGCGAGCCACAACTACTGAGCCCATGTGCCACAACTACTGAAGCCCACGCACCTAGAGCCTGGGCTTCTCAACAAGAGAAGCCACTGCAATGAGAAGCCTGTGCACCACAATGAAGAGCAGCCCCCACTTGCCACAACTAGAGAAAGCCTGCGCGCAGCAACTAAGACCCAGCACAGCCAAAAATAAATAAATAAAATAAATTTTTTTAAAAAATTTGTTTTTATTGTGAAAAATTTCAAGTATGGTAAACTCATATATACTGTAATTTAGCTTCAACAATTATCAACATTTGGCCAATCTTATTTCATCTATACCCCAACTTATTACTCCCATCCCCCACTGCAACCTTGGATTATTTTGAAGCAAAACCCAGACATTACATCATTTCACTCACAGTGTACTCATTTTTTCCATTACATCATTTCACTCACAGTGTACTCATTTTTTCTTTTTTTTAATCTGTTGTGTATCTACACACTAGCAATTCTTTCTTTCTTTCTTTCTTTCTTTCTTTCTTTCTTTCTTTATTTTTGGCTGCGTTGGGTCTTTGTTGCTGCACGCCGGCTTTCTCTCGTTGCGGCGAACGGGGGCTACTCTTTGTTGTGGTGCACAGGCTTCTCATTGAGGTGGCTTCTCTTGTTGCGGAGCACAGGCTCTAAGCACGCGAGCTTCAGTAGTTGTGGCACACGGGCTTAGTTGCTCCGCGGCATATGAGATCTTCCCGGACCAGGGATTGAACCCGTGCCCCCTGCATTGGCAGGCAGATTCTTAACCACTGTGCCAACAGGGAAGCCCATGTACTCGTTTTTTGATGTGAGATATTATATATATTTTAAGAATTATGTCTTTGCATGATGTATAGCAGTTAATCTGTGGTCAGATTTATTCTCAGCCTTTTGTAACTAATCACTTATTAGTTTAGTGAGTAATCTCTCAGACTTTTTTCTCTTCTATGTAAGTGTATAAATGTAAATACACATATAGCTATGTTTTATTTGTTTTGTTCAAAAAAGAGGGAGATCCTACCATAGACTTTATTATAAAACTGCCTTTTTCACTTATAAATATAGAAGTCTTTCTGTGACAAAACAGAGATCTGCCTCTTTCTTTTGAACAGCAGCAGGGCATTCCATTGGACGTATGTGTCATAATTTTTTATCCACTCTGATAGATACTTAGGTTTCTTTTGGTTTTTTTCTGTTACAAGCAGAGCTGAATGAACGTCACTGTACCTCATCTTTGCAGGCCTGTGTATGTCTGTAGGGCAGGGTTAGAAAAGGAATTGCTGGATCAAGGATCTTTTAGGATAAAATGGAACTTTTATAAGAATGGCTCTACCCTATTGTTGCATACTGATAGCTTGCTCTAACTTGTGCTCAGAGCTGCTGAGTGCAGCTTTGAGGATCAGATTAGGTGAGCAATGGTGTTTCAATTTAATGCTTGAGGAAAATAGGGAACAACATATTTATTTTGAAAACCTAAAAAGTAAATGGGTGTGTTAGAATGCTGGGCAATGATGGCTTTTATGCATAATTGACATCTCTGAGACCTTGCAAAAGCAGGAAAATCAATGAGAGAGACTTTTGCCAGGCTAAAAACTCCATTAGAAGGCAGAAGAGATGGGTGGACAGGTGGGGGTGTTGGGCTATGGGTGAAGGACAATATAATAACAGTAATAATCCTTTACTTTTATATAACACTTCACAGTTTACACAGGGCTCTTACATCCGTTTTCTAATTTAAGCCTCACAATAACCCTGTGCAAAAATATGAGCAGCCAAAAATATACCATAGAATTTCTGTGGGTGGACATTCTGGATTCTAAAATAATAAAAATATGGGAATAGTGTTAGCCTATAAACCACTGGACGAGATCCACTGACTGAACCAAAATGTTAAGTAAGACCAAAGAAGGTGCAGCAGTAGATTAGCTAGCCTCCCCAGGCAGAAGTAGTGGACAGCTTCCACTAGCCACGTGCTGATACACATCTCCCTAGGAACGTGGAATGCATCAGCGCCAAACTAGCCATGGAAGAGCCACGTGGAGAACTTGTCAATGTGCACACTCACTGACCTTACACCCCCAGATTCTGATTCAGTGGGTTTGAGGTGGAGCCCAGAAGTCAGGCATTTTAATAAGCTGTCCTAGTGAGACTGATATGCAGCCAAGTTTGTGAACCACTGTTCTAGAAGAGTCTCTGGGGACTGCAGCTAGAGAGTTTTACTCTATGAGTCTATAGTAATTAAGGTTACTAAACACACATAAGTCAATGGACCTGGGTAGAAGAAAGAAGACCAACCAATCTAGGTGGCTACGCTGGTGGTTAAGTGTTTTGACAGAGGGAGAGCTTCCTATGAATATAATTTCTAAATACTTAAAAAAACAATTTACAAAGTTCCAGAACAAAGGCTGTTTTTAAATATTGTGAATTGGCATGGGGGGCTTGTGTTGCTATGGACAAAGTCCTGGCCTAGAGAGGCAACCACTTTAGAAACAACCAAACCCTGGACTTCAAGCTGGAGGACCCTGGGTAGGGACCCACCTTAACTATCTCCCAGTGTTAGGACCTTAGACTGACCTCATCTCTCTGAGGTTCACTTTCCTCCTCTGAAAAATGTACTTCCAACACTGTGATGGCCGTGACATTCTCATTTTTCCCTTCTGCTGTCCCCATGCTCCTCCTCTTGTAGTCTGAGGTAGCTCTTAGCCTCTGACTGAATTTCTCCTCCTTTATCAACCTTTCCTTTACGTTCCCAGATTGCCCACAGAAGCCAAGACTATAAGCTTTTGTGTGAATGTGTATGTTTGCATGAGTAAGTGCAACATATTTGGAAGACATACATAGGTGTTCAAAACGTGGATATGTACATGAACTTCCTACTTACCATTCTTACCAGGAAATTTTTAAGCTCTTCATTGTTTCCTTTCTATCATCTCTTTTTTACTTTCCTGGAAAATGGATTTATGAACTAGCTTTGCATCTAAGCACTCACAGTAACCCACAAAAATGTTCACCAGCCTGCATGTTCACATTTATACATGTCCTTTCATGCCACAACATTCAAATTTTTCTTTAATGTTGTTGTTGTCCTTTGCCATAACTTTGTAATCACCTTAGTTGTAAACATTGATGCTTGCCCTTGAAGCTGAAATGTTGTAAAGTAAAAAGTAGAGCAAATGGACATAACAAGGAATTGATACTAGGCTATCACGGAGATTGAGATTCCATACTTTTCTACATCTGTAAATAAGTTGATTTTTTTTTTTTTTTTTTTTTTTTTTTGCGGTACGCAGGCCTCTCACTGTTGTGGTCTCTCCCATTGCGGAGCACAGGCTCCAGACGCGCAGGCTCAGTGGCCACGGCTCATGGGCCCAGCCGCTCTGCAGCATGTGGGATCTTCCCAGACGAGGGCATGAACCCGTGTCCCCTGCTTGGCAGGTGGACTCTCAACCACTGCGCCACCAGGGAAGCCCTGATTTTTAATCTAATGGGGAAAATGGTTGTACTTGGGGATTTCCCTTACTCAATGTCCATAAATGCACCATGTTAAAAACGATAACCACTGAACCCCTTTTTCACTCCTTTGTAGTAAAAACACTGTTCAACCCAGCGCCTGCCATTGCTGACCTAGACCCCCAGTTCTACACTCTCTCAGATGTGTTATGCTGCAATGAAAGTGAGGTAAGGATGGAAGGTTTTGCTCATTCCTTGAGAAACCAAAAGACTTTCATGTACATGAATAAAGCAGAGAATCAGGACTTACCTCATCAGCTTGACTGCATGTGAATTCTTGGGCATAATGAAAACAGATTTTTTTGGATGACTGGGATGTAGAGAAAAGGAAACTAGTGAGTCCTAGAAGAAAAAGGATTCCCTGAGTCATACCCATAATTGGGCATTTATCAAACCTCAGCTAATTTTAGTCCCCACCCTGCCCTCATACTATTAGTTTCTGTTTTCTTTTTTAATCATTCCATATTCTATGGACTAACTACTGTTAGTATTAGAGTTGCCAGAGATAGCAAACAAAAATACAGGATGCCCAGTTAAACTTGAATTTCAGGTAAATAAGGAATAATATACTAAACATACCATTAAATTATTTGTTGTTTATCTGAAAGTCAAGTTTAACTGAGAGTCCTATATTTTATCAAGCAATGCAAACTAATGTACAACCCTGGAGCATTTGCATTCTGTTGTGAAGACCCTGTGATTGCACTGGTGGACAGACAAGAGGTTCTCCATTGATGCCATGGGAAGCCCTGGTGGCCACTCTGTTAGGGGAGCACCGTCTCAGTCCACCTGAGGGTCATAATGTATATATCTGCATAAAATCTCTATCAATATATTCATATCATGCCATTCTAAAGCGTTTTAGGAAGAAAATTTCAATATTTTCCCTCTTACAGGCCAAACAGTATTAGACCAGCACTCTCCTCCAACATTGGGAGGCAAGACATATTATACAATGCAACATACAGAGAAAGAAAGTTTATAATTAACGAACTATTAGTTTTTCATTTGGTGCAAAGGCTGAATGAAGGTTTCTAGGATTTCCTGACCTGCCTTTTTATTAACTTCATCTCTCAGAACATAAAGGAAATAAGAAAGAAGACTGCAACAAGGAAGCTAATTTTAAGAAGCCACAATAGGTTATGCAATATTTTTGAGCAACCACCATGGCCAGGCATTGTGCTAGGAAAAAGGAATTGTGGGAGAGAGTGACCATTTCACAATAAGAAGTTAGATTACCCTCAACTGCCAAACTGGCTTAGATTTTCCTGCTAGATACTTACAGAGCATCTCTAATGATTCGTCAAACACTCATCACAGCTAGGACTGCTTGTTCAATACCTCTGTCTTCTCCTGGGAGAGAATAGACATCTCTTATTCACTATTGTATCCCAATGGCTATCTACTGCTGCATAATAAATTACCCCCAAAACTAGTAGCTTACAACAACAGGAATTATTTATTGTCTGTCATGGTATCTGTGCATCAGGAATTGAGACAGGACACAGCATGGCTTGTTTCTCCTCTACGATATCTGGGCTCTCAGCTGGAAGACTCAAAGACTGGAATCATCTGAACCTTCTTTCACTCACATGCTTGCTCGTTGATGCTGGCCATTGGCCAGAACACTTACACATGGCTTCTCCTTGTGGCCTGGGCTTCCTCACAATATGGAAGCTGGGTTCCAACAAGATACAGTCTCCTGAGAAGGGGTGAGGGAGAGAGAGCGCAAGAGCCTGGCAGAAGACATGGTGGCTTTTATGACTTAGCTTTGGAAGTCACACAGCATCTCTTCTGGCCCATTCTGTTGATTGTGGTAGGAAAGTCCACCCTGGTACCCCACCTCTCAATAGAAGGTTGTCATTGTCACAGTGTGAAAAGAGCATGTATGATGTGATATATATTGATAGTTATCTTTAGAAATTATCATCTGTTATATTGTACTCGGCACAGAGTTGGCACCTAGTAAACGCTTATTGAATGAATGAATAAATGAATGAACTCTGGTCTTTAAGGAAATTGCTCTCAAAGGGAACTCTATTCAATACTCTGTGATGACCTATATGGGAACAGAATCTAAAAAATAGTGGATATATGTATATGTGTGGCTGATTCACAATGCTGTACAGCAGAAACTAACACAGCATTGTGAATCAACTATACTCCAATAAAAATTAATTTTAAAAAACTTAATAAAGAAAAATTTTTAAAGCTTAACATTCTCATAGATGACTTCTAACCATGATAACAATGTAAATTCATGCTTTAAGATATTCCCTCTGTGCCACACACAAACCATTGATACATAAATACAAAAAGAGACAATGAAAATATACTCACAAGCTCAAAAACAAGATAAATAACTCCACAGATCAGAAATGGAACAGAATGACAGAGATTCAGCCTTGGGTGTGCTGTACTCCAGTCCCAGAAGCTGGCATAGGTGTGTGGAAGTTTGCCTCCCATGGGTAATGGGCACTGAAAGTGTGCCACTCATGGGAGACTGGAGCAGTGCCCAGGCTAGAAACCAGAGATGCTGGGCTAAGGCTTCCCTGCTAAGGAAAAAGAATGGAGGAAGCTGCTATGCCTGCTGCTTGAGGCTACAACATATAGAAAGCTCCCAACCTGCAGAGACAGGAGGACAGAGAGACTGCCTCTGATGAGGAAGAAAACCGAGCCAACTGATGACTTAGTGACTGGATTGGCAGTTAGTGCCAATACCCCCCAGAACAGGAACTCTCTGTTGCCGACCTAACACCTGGCTCTGGTTTAGAGACCCTTGGGGACCTAGTGGATGCAGCTGTAAAACCACTAGAAAGGCAGGGATAAACCTGATGGGAGTGAAATGTGCAGACTCTCCAACTCACTGCGAGCAGAGTGAGCCTGCAGATGAAGAAATATACTGCTGCTAGAGATCCAGCAAAATCAACAATCTGAAGAGAAATTTGCCCAAGATGAAATTCAAATAATAAAACAATGCAAAAAGACTTTAAAATAAGTATGATTAAGATTCTCATTCTTTAAAAAAGGAGAAGAAATTGTGAAAGGAAAACAGAATCAAAGCAACAGTCTGTGAATATGAAAACCAACCAATTAGAAGTCCTGAAAATGAAAAACAGTCATTGAAAAATTTTTAAAGCACTCATTAGAAAGATAAACATCAGACTGGAATGAAGAATTCGTGAACTGAAAGAGAATCTTGATCAATTCACCTGGAGGTAGAAAACTCAATTCACCTAGAAAATAGCATGGAAAGAAAAATAGTTTTAACTGTTAAAGAGGAAGTTAGCAGCTTGAGAGGCTTCAACATGTGTCAAATTGGAATGAAGGAAGAAGAGAATGGAGGGAACTGAAGAGAAGCTATGTTAGAGGAAAAACTGCAAGGTGTTTTCTAGAACTGAGAAAAGGCACGAACTCTCAAAAGATCAGAAGTGTGTTAAAAGTACCGCATAAGATAAATAAATATAACTTTCTACTAACATACATTTTAGTGGAACTGCATAAAATCAAGGAGCTTAATAAAGATAAAAATATTTTTAAATAGCCAGAGGAAAAAGGATTACATGCTTGTAAAAGGGGAAAATGGAAAAAACCAAAGTGTCCATGAAAAAGAGAACTGATTTTGTTTAAACTGTTGCATATATCTGCAGTATGGAATACAGTGCAGTTTTTTTTAGAAAGCTACATATATCAACACAAATTTTAAAATGTTAAGGTGAAAAGTACAATGCTAAATAATATATGGAAGATATCATTTAACTTCTTTAAAGAAAAATATTGGAAGCAAATAAAGTAAAATTTAATAAAGTAAAATGTATTAAAGATGGGTGGTAGGTACATGAGTGTTTGTGCATTATTTTTCATGTTCAAGATTTTTCATTAAAAAATAGCTGTTTAAAACATTTTTAAAAACCACAAGAAATCGATATTTCTGAAAATAAACTATCCAACTCAACACAAATATCCCAGTAATGAAGATCAATGCAAAACTTATAAAAAGAAAAAGGAAAGTGGCCTCACAGTATAACCCACACAGACTGAAAGAAAGGGTCTATGGAAAAGACGGTAAGGGGGGCGCTGGGGGGTACATGGTCAAATTAATGAAACACATGCTCCTGGGAAGACTGACACCAAGAATGAGCAGACACTGTGGGATGATTTACAGGCACCAAGAAGGGTTAGTCTGGGCACATTCAGAGCAAGCACAGGAAGGGATATCCCATTCTTAGGAAGAGATAGTATATGATTAAACTGTAATAGAGAAAAGACAAAATTTGGTTATAAACTTTCTAAGTCAAAAAGTATCATATAATTCATCTAGTCCAGTGAATTTTCAGCTGCCAATCCCAGAACCATAAAGGTTCCCTGGAGATGCTGGGTGGGTACCTGGGGGATGAGGAAGCAGGGCTGCAGCCCCTCACCCCTACTTCATCCAGAGGATTTTTTATATTCTAGGAGGAAACTACTGATCCTGTCCAAGCCCTACATTTTACAGACTTTATGTGACTTGGGGACGTTTCCAGAGTTAGTGAGTAGTGGAGGTCTCTGTGAACATCAGCACATTGCTTTTTCTGCTGTATATCAGAGCCTCTCCTACTCTGCTTCCATTTGCTCAAGCAAAACAAACAAAAGAAATGAGTGGTCTGCAAACTAGTAATATGCAAAAGGCATTATGGCCCAAGAGAAGCCTAAAAGAATTTAGGTGTGAAATTTATGGGTATGATTTATACCAAAAGTCATTGGCAGTGGCCCCTTCCTTGCTTCTTGTCCTCCCTCCCCACTTCCCTTATTTCTTTTGTAAAACTCTCTTTGTTCCTCCTAACTCTTTACTATGAAAATCATCACAAATAAGGAAAAGCTGAATGGGCAATACAGTGAATACTCATATCCTCTCCACCAAAAAAGTTGTTAACATTTTGCTGCACTGGCTTCCCCTCTCCCCTGTGTGTATTTATTTTTTGGTTGAATTATTTGAAAGTTGCAGGCATGATCCCTCACCCCTAAATACTTCAGCTTGCATCTCCTAAGAGGAACCACAATACCATTATCACACCTAGGAAAATTATCAGTAATTCTATACTGTCATCTGATATTCAGGCCACATTCAAATTTCCCCAGTTGTCCCAAGAATGTCTTTTATAGCTTTTTTCTTGTCATTGTTATTATTGTTTTATTTTATTTATTATCCTGAGCCAGTATCTACCAAAGTTCCCCACTGCATTGGTTGTTATGAAAAAGAAGGGAGACATCGCCTAGAAAAACAGATCTAATCTAGGAGCAGACCCAGTTACTTATTCTCACCACAGTTTCTTTTCTTTTTGTATGTATTTCAGGCTGAGATTCTGACCGGCCTTGAGGTCAGTAGCCCCTCGGATGCTGGGAAGGCTACGCTGGTGCTCATGCAAAGGGGCTGCCAGGTTGTAATCATCACCTTAGGTGCTGAAGGATGTGTGATGCTGTCACAGAAAGAACCTGTCCCAAAGCACATTCCCACAGAGAATGTCAAGGCTGTGGATACTACGGTAGGTTTTTCAATTTCAGAATCCTTTTTGGCCCTTGAAAATCGTCATTTAGTAACTAAGATACTGCACCTGAATTTTTGGATCACGCGGTAGAGGCCCTTAGAGGACCTATGGGGGAAGAGGACAATCAGGCAGGAGAACTGTATCTTAACCTTTTCTAAACCACTGTAGGACTTTATACAAGTCACTTAACCTCTCTGAGTCAGTTTTCTCATCCATAAAATTGGAATATCAGTAAAGTTATACCCATATTACCTATATTCATTCATTCATTCATTAAATAAGTATTTATTAAATACCTATTATATGCCAGTCATATATTAGGTGCATATATATAGTGATGAACAAGACAAAGTCTCTGCCCTCATGGGGCCTAGATTTTAAACAATAAACACATCGCCGGGTCTTACAAGCCTCTTGTGTGGAACGAAACTGGTTATTATATTGTAGTAATAATAGCATTACTACGTGCTTACTGTGTCTCTTTCACATTACTGTGTCTTACTGTGTCTCATTTTAATCTTTACAACAACCATATGAGGCAGGTACTATTATTATCCTCATTTTACAGATTTAGAAACTTGCTCTAGATCCCAATGCAAGGAAGTAACAAAGCAGGAGGTTCAAAACTAAGACACTTGTGTGAGGTGCTATGTTAAGGACAAGCAGGTTAAGTGGACAAGTCACGGCTACAGAGCAGGGATGAAAAGGAAACAAGTTAGAAAAAGGCTCAGGGTTCCTCTAAAGCTGGGGAAATAAAAATTATTTGCTTATGGGCTAGACTAGAAAAGTAAGTAAACGTCAAGGACAAGAAATTAGAGTTGAGGAAGAATAAAAATTTTAGGGTTTTTATCTATAAGAAACTGACATATTATTATTTATAAAATATGTTTATTTCTTTGCTTAGAAAAGACTTTAAAATTTGGGTCATTTATCAAAAAAAGAAGCCTAAGGGCATCTGATGAAGTTTTAGTTAAGAATATGCATTGAAATAGATAAGTGCAAGGAATGCTTCTATTACACAAAATTACATCCTGATTGCCTGTGTGTGTGTGTGTGTGTGTGTGTGTGTGTGTGTGTTTTTAAGTTACTTACTTACTTACTTATTTATTTTGGCTGTGTTGGGTCTCCGTTGCTGCATGCAGGCTTACGCTAGTTGAGGCGAGCGGGGGCTACTCTTCGTTGCAGTGCGTGGGCTTCTCGCTGCGGTGGCTTCTTGTTGCGAAGCACGTGCTCTAGGTGCGTGGGCTTCAGTACTTGTGGCACACAGGTTTAGTTGCTCCATGGCATGTGGGATCTTCCAGGCCCAGGGCTCGAACCCGTGTTCCCTGCATTGGCAGGCAGATTCTTAACCACTGCACCACCAGGGAAGCCCCTGATTGCCTTTTAAAATGTGTTTTATCAGGAATTTGATAAGCTATACTTGGCGATGTTATTCTCATCATATTTACTTATTTCTGAAACCGTTAGTTTTTCTGTTTTGTCAAGGACAGTAACCTGAATTTGAAAGATTCCTTATTAGTTCTGAAGTCAATCCTGCATTAGACTAAAACTATTCCAGGTCCGAAGAGTTTGTTCTTCTTTTGCTAAAAATTAAACGAAGGGTCCTCATGAAGCTACTGGACCTCTGTGACTGCCCAGAAGTGGCTCAGCCCCTGCTTTCAAAGTCTGTATCAGTCACGACTCCTTTTGCTCATAAGCACCAGGAACACAACTCAAACGGCTTACACAGAACAAGGGATTTATTTGGTGCACATAAGTGGAAGGTTCGAAGGTACGGTAGAACGCAGAAGCTAAACCACGTCATCAAGACTCACTTGCTCACCCTCTCCCTGTCAGCTCTGCTTGCCTTTTGGTGGGCGTTGAGCTCAGACAGGTGCCCTCCAGGTGGTGGTCCCTGGCAGCACCCTACTCACACTGTGCCTCACATCATGTCCCCATCCCCAGTGTCAAATAAAAATCAAAGAACTCTTATAAGAGGATGGGAAATGGATACTGATCAGAGTAAAACCACCCATGCCCACCATAGAACACTCATGTAGAAATGCACTGCTTCGGCATAGGATTAAATGATGGAGAAACTAGCCTTGGAACTGTTCAAATTTGAATCAGTAGTAATAATCCTCAATAATTTCATGTTGAAGGATTGGATTTCACAGATCATGACAGATTATAACTTTGAGCATCTTAATGTACAGCGATGTGCACCAAGGAGGTTTTCACACTTTGTTGATACAGTTTTTTGCTCTTTCATTTGGTTCCTTAGCACTTGCAGTTAATTTCTAGGTTTCAGGAAAGGTGAAACACAGTGAGAGTTCAGAGAGAACAGATTGCTTAATGCTTGGAGGCAGGAGAGAGAAAATGGGATCGGGATGATCAGGACGCTGGATCAGGATCAGCAGGTTTTTTCTGTAAAGGGCCAGATGGTAAAGTTTTAGGCTTTACAGGCCATATGCATACATGCTCTGCTACAACTACTCAGCTCTACCATGGTAGCATGAAAGCATCCATAAACAACTTGGTACGCTATTGAAATTAAGTTAGTATTAATCTAAACTAGATTAAGGTGTTAATTGGAATCACCAGTGCAATCACTAAGAAAAGAACCAAAAAAAAAAAAAAACACCTAAAAGAAACAAGACAATTAAAATGGTACACTAGAAAATATTTAACAAAAACAAGACGGTAATGGAGGAATAGAGGAATAAAGAAGCTACTGGAAGATATGCTATTGTAAACTGGGATAAAATTAAGACAGGAAGATATGAGATCCAGGAAACAGGTGATGCAACTTAAGAGAGAAGTCAGTGACAATGAAGGAACGTTCCAGGACAATAGCTATGCAGGAAGCCCGTGCCCAGTCAGTTCAGATTAGAGCAGGAGCATGGCGGGCTCTGGAAGGAACGTCTCCCAGAAACAAAAAAGAAAAAAGGAAAAAGAAAGAAATAGTGGAATATCCAGATATCCAGTGTGTTTGAATATGCACAAAGATTTTTAGCTCTTGTAGAATTTGAGGATGAAGTAGTAATTAATACGTAGAAAACTGAGGAAATGAAAAAAAAAAGCAAATTTTTTCCTCTAGGTCATCTGGAATCTAAGGGGAAAAGGTATGATTAAGTAAATATAAATTTTGTACACCACATGGCTATGAATGCATAGTCATAACAATGTAAGTGCCAATTACTGATTTAACCAAAAATAGAGATTATAATCATACTGTGAAAATGGAAAGATAAAGTGAGTGTGTATTTGTGTGCACATAGGGGAAGATAAGAGAATTAAATGCTCATCTTCCATTGTTGGAATTCAAGAGATAATATCTAAAACAGATTTTTTTAAAAGAGAACAGTATAAGCATACTACCAGAAATAGAAGATAAAATCAGAAGAAACCAGTAAAAGAATTTAAAGTATTTGCCTCATAGAAATAGGAGTGGAGAGGGATGGGGCATTTACACTTTAAGCTTTGTTTTTTTAAACTATGAAATCAGATGGCTTGGATTTTTTTTTAAGGCAAAACAATGCGATACCATTTCACACCCACTAGAATGGCTATAATCAAAAACAGATACTGTTGACTAGGATGTGGAGAAATCAGAACCCTCAAACACTGCTGATAGGAATGTAAGATGGTGTAGCCACTTTGGAAAATGCTCTGGAAGTGCTTCAAAAAGTTAAATTTAGAGTTACAACAGACTCAGCACTTCTACTTCCAGGTATATAGCCAAGAGAAATTTAAAAAAATATATGTTACACAAAACCTTATATATAAATGTTCACACAGCATTATTCATAATAGCCCCAAATTGAAAACAAACCAAATTTTCATCAACAGATAAATGGAGAAACAAATAGTGGTATATACATATGATAGAACATTATTCAGCCATAAAAAGGAATACTGATACATGATACGGCATGGATGAACATCCAAAACATTATACTAGGTGAAAGAAGTCGGACATAAAAGGCCACATATTGTATGCTTCCATTTGTATGAAATATCCAGAGTAGGTAAATCTATCGAAACAGAAAGTAAATTGACAGCAGAGGCTGGAGAGAGGGTAGAATGAGGAGTGACTGCTAATGTACACAGGGTTCCTCTTCGGGGTGATGAAAATGTCCTAGAATTAGATAGTGGTGATGGTTGTACAACCTTGCACATATACTCAGAACCACTGATTTGTGCACTTTTTTAAGGGTGAATTTTAGGGTATGTGTATGATATCTCAATTGAGAAAACAAAGGACAAACAAAAACAACAAAAAGGCACTTCACTAATGAGTGGATACTCATTCATAAAGAATCTTCCACTTAATTGCTGTACTGAATCTACTGACTGGGCGCTTAACATCCCCCCAGTGGAACCAAGGTGACACAGGAAACGAGGGTAGTTATTTTCTGGGTGTAGGGTCTCCCTCAGCTTTTTCATGCTGTCTTTCTCCTCTCATCCAGCACTCATTATTAAAATTCTTGCCTGTCCTGCACACAACTGTTCAGCTTCTTCATAAGTCTGGTAAAGAGGAGCTAATTCACCTGGTGACGTGAGGAAACTCCCAGGGAGGCATTTTCTTCTGAACAGATGGGCTCCTTCCCCTTCCTGTCAGGAGGGTATCACTTGCTCTCAGGTAGTTTGTAACCTTCTCCCTTTTCTCCTCCTCCTCATCCCTTATGATGTTACACCTTAACAAAAAAATCCTGCTGTGCAACCTAAATATAGCCAGTTTTTATTTGCCAATCACACTGGCATGGATGGTGGAAACCTCTTTAGTTAGTTGGCACGTTGTCCACTGGAGACAGCCTGCCCTAGCAGGAGCCATCGCCTGCTCTACGCTGTGCCTCTGCAGACTGCTATATCCAGTTTTGCCTCAGTGTTAATAGTTGGATATATCGCCTCTATTTTTACATCTGTTTTTCCCCTTGTACTAAAGTGAGATGGTGGCAGTAGCTGCAGATGTCCTCAGCTCAGTATGGAAGACATGACAGATGTGTCTCTTTTCCCATCTCTGGCGCTCATGTCCTCACTCAAGTCCTTCCAACCTGAAGGTCAGGGGCTTTGCCTTCTTGTGTCCATGACTGCACTGAATATTCGCTCCATAGTCAGAGTTACACACATATAAGCATGGTGACACTTTAGGATTACTGTGATAGTGTGATATATTGTAACCTCAATTATCCTTGGCCTATAAGCTCTGTAAAATTCCTGATTTATAAATTTCCTCATGTAAATGGTTAAGTCCTAAAGTCTACACTGACACTCTTAATTTCAAGAATTCAGCCCCTAAGCTAAATCTGTCTTCTCAAGAATCACTTACTTTGTAATAAATCATAATTCAGGATACGTAAGTAAGCCAGAGTAATCAAAGGCGAGGGGCAGGGGGGACTCATCTTCCCTATGTTTTATTCCTCTTTCTTTCTATCCATTGCATTTGAGTCCTGTAGTATTCACAGTTATTGGTGAGGCATGAGGCAGCGTCAGCCCAGCTGCATGGATGCCCCCAAGGGACAACTCGGGGCTGGAGAAGCAGCTCCAAACTAGAGACGGCACCAGTAGGAAGTGGAATCATTTCTGTCACAGTTGGCGTGGAAGCACTCGTGAGGGCGGGGTGAGTGCTGGGGCTGGTGGATTACCCACAGTTTTCCAAGGTAACTCCTCCTTGGTGTATTCCCCCCATCCTGGGGTCTGGCCTTCTGCCATCCAGGCTGCTCACAAGCATAGGCTCCCATTAATCCACTTCTGAGGTACCACCCAGAATGACAGTTCAGTCATCCAACATCTGAAGGGCCGTTATTTCCATCTTGGTGTGACCTTCCCCCCAGCCTACACCCTCTTCCCATCCCCAGCCACCTGGCCACTAGAAAGCCAAACTAATTTTGTCAGATTAAGCAGAATGATTGAATTTAGGTGCTCTCAAGAGATGTTTCTCAACTCCGGCAAACTCAGACACTGTTTCCTGCTGAGCCACAGTCTTGCTGAGAGGACTGAGTATTCACCAGGTCTCCCATGGCACTGCCAGTGGTAGTCTTTGTGACGCTCCTTAAACTGTGGTTCCCCAGCAAACCATTCTTTCTTTCTCCCACCTCCTTCTTTCTGATTAACATGTACATTCCTTGCATTTGTTAATAATTGGTGGAGTTGCTGAGGGGACTTTGTAGCTCAGTAGCCATTTTGTCCTTGAATAGAGACTTTGCACATTTCTGTCCAGAAGCTTCTGTTATAGCCAAAATGTTTGAGTGCCCCTCACTGTTGATTGCCAATACTTCAGAAAGGGTTGGGCCATAAAATACAGTGGGTAAAGAATGATAGAATCTTGGGTGCTAAAGAGGTAACTATAAAATAGTAAGACTAACTGTATCTCCATATCAATTTATTATCCAAGAAGTGACTGTTGTTTCCTTCAAATTTTGACCTTAGAAGAATTAAGTATATACTGATACTGCCAATATTCAAAGTACCTTGGGAAATGCTCTTTTAGAATTGCTTTGAGAGCCTTCATCACCTTTACCCCACCAGTCACTCTATTATTTTTTTTACTTTCTACTCATGAAATTAATACATGCTTAGTGTTCAAGAGGAGAAAAGAGCAGACAACACAGAAAGGTATAAAAAAGTCAGATATTCATGATCCTATCACTTAGATGTAACCACTGTTAACATTTTAGTGTAAATCCGCCTAGATTTTTCTATGCATAATTTTGAATATCTGTACTTTTGAATATCTGTTAACAGCAAACTTGAATATTTGCAACAGCAGAGGATTAATGTGTGTCATTATGGGAAGGCTCTACATCCCCAAAAATAAATGAAACATTTCTTTAGAATAAAGTAAGTAGGCAATTCACTGAAGAAGAAATACGAAAGGTAAAGAAATGAGACACTGTTCAACTCTACAAGAAATCAGGAATATGCAAATCAAAATAACAGTGAGATTCCCTTCATTGCCCATCAGGTCAACAAAAAAATAAAGATTGATAATGTCAAAGTGCAAATAAATTGGAAAAACACATGCTCTCATATAGTTCTGGTAGGAGTATAAATTCATAGAATGTTTTTGTAAGGCAATTTGACAATACCAATTTTTTTTTATTTATTTATTTATTTATTTATTTTTTTTTTTTTTTTTTTTTTTTTTTTTTTTTTTTTTTTTTTTTTTTTTTTGCGGTATGCGGGCCTCTCACTGTTGTGGCCTCCCCCGTTGCGGAGCACAGGCTCCGGACGCGCAGGCTCAGCGGCCATGGCTCACGGGCCCAGCCGCTCCGCGGCATATGGGATCCTCCCAGACCGGGGCACGAACCCGTATCCCCTGCATCGGCAGGCGGACTCTCAACCACTTGCGCCACCAGGGAGGCCCGACAATACCAATTTTTAAAATATGTTTTCCCTTTGACCCAGTATATCTCTTTCTAAGAATCTGTCCTACAGAAGTGTTCACATATATAAATATTTGTACAAGAGTGTTTATTTCAACTTTGTAATAACCAAAAAATCGATTAGACAGGTCTACATAATCATCAGTAGGAGAAGGTCAAATGATAATAGTATGGTGCCATTGATTTAAAAATAACTCTACTTTGTTATAAAGCAGAAACTAACACAGCATTGTAAAGCAATTATACTCCAATAAAGATGTTAAAAAAAACTCTAAAAAAAAATAAAATAACTCTAGCTATCTGTAAGTAAAAGTATAATTTAAAATCTAAAACAAACAAACAAAACCACCAAACTTTCCCATTACTCATGGGGAGGGGAACAGGATGGGGGATAGGAAAGTGTTGAAAAGGACGACCTCTACGTTCTGCTCCATATTCTTCTGAATTGTTTGCATTTTTCCATAAACCTGTATTTTTCATGTATTACTTTGCAATTTGGAGTAAAGATGATTTGGGGACATAGCAAAAAACTATTTGGAGCCACATCTAGCAAGTAAGATAGGTGATATCCTTTCTCAAAGGGCAAACTGGGCATTATTTTCACAAAGGAGCTGAATTAGCCACTGTTCACTCTTGATCTCATAAAGAACCTCTCAAGCTTTCCCAAATCTCTATGTGTGGAGGCTGAGTAGCCCTTTGACTTAGGATGACCTCTGAATGGGTAGCGTCCTGATGCCAAAGAAATAGATCCACGTGCCTTTCAGATCCACAGCACTTCGGCCTCTGTAAATCTGGATATTTCACTACACACTTCTGACAGTTTTTTTCTTAATCATTCTAAAGAAAAAATTTCCCTCAAAAACATGTTATTTTATACAGTTTCCTTTGGAAATATCAGAATAAATGTCAAAGCTGCACTGTTTCTGTTCATCACTCAAATGCAGGCAGGTCTTCAGAGAAACTTCACTCATGTTCAAGTTTTCTTTCTGAATGAGTCTGTTTATATATCTCGGTTTAACTCTTCAACCCTCATTCTCTCAACTGGTAACAGAATGAATGATCTAGACTTTGGCTTTGCCACATTTCTTGGTCTTTGGCTAATGAATGACCTGGAGGAGCTATAAAAGGGGCCGGGCCGTAGGAGATGCCTCATGTTGAGGTACTTAATAGTTCATGTACTTCATCGTACATATACCTCTGATTTGAAACAGACCTGAATGGAAGGGCTCATGAGGGATGGAGGAACATATGTAACACAAGCCCTTGGACTGAATTGTGCTCCCCCTAAAAGTTGTATGTTGAAGCCCTAACCCCCAAAGTTACTGTATTTGGAGATAGGACCTATAAGGAGGTAATTAAGATTAAATGAGGTTATAAGGGTGAAGCCCTGATCCCAACAGGATTAGCATCCTTATAAGAAGAGACAGCAGAGTTCAGTCTCTCTGTGCGTTCAGAAAGTTCATGGGAGCACACAGCAAGGCGGTGGCCTCCTGCAAGCCAGGAGAAGAGGCCTCAGAATGAAACTTATCTTGCCAGCACCTCGATCTTGGACTTCTAGCCTCCAGAACTGTGAGGAATACATTTCTGTTGTTTAAGCCACCTAGTCTGTGGTATTTTGTTATGGTGGCCCAAGTAGACTAACACATGCAAGAAAGCAAATCAGCATGCTTCCGAAGTGACCTGAAGTGAATGCTGAAAAATCAGCTGTTCTGTGAGAAAATAAGCTGAGGCAAACTAACAGGATCAGCCTAAATCACCTTTTTAGTGAAATATCTCAAGAGTTTTTCGTATGGTTCAACTGTAATCATTGGTTCTGGTGGCTAAGAGCAGATGATGTCCTGGGTTCTAATCCTGATTTAACTAATAACTAGCAGACAGTTTTGGGCAAATGACTCATTATGTTTGGGGCTTAGGTTGTGCATCCAAACATGATGTATCTGGAGTGGGTGATCTCTGAGTCGTCTTCAACCTCTGAAATTCCTTGATTCTTACAGATTCTTGGGGACATAAGGATCCTTTGGCTAATTATGAAAAGTAGGGCACTACTCTAGGCCAGGCATTGTGCTGGACTCTTTATGCATTTTCTCACACACTCAGAACAACCCTGCAAGACAGGCTAATGCCCACTTTAGAGAGGAGGAAGTTATACCCCCAAAGGTAAACAACCTGCCCAGAGTCATCCAGCTGGTGAATCGGCAGAGCCAGGAATTGATCCTAGGTCTGTCTGCCTGTCTGCCTGACCCTGACATCCATGTCCTCCTTCCCACGCCTCTTGACTTGGTGGCAGTCTGCCTAGCATCCAGTCTCTTCTATTTGGCATTCCAGCACCGACTCCTTGCCACTTGTCAAGCTCTAGGCTTCTGTAAGTTGCTCCATTTCCCTAGATTTTCAGAAGCTTCCACTCTTGCTTTGTGCAGTACGGCGCAGCCTCACTTAAATGCAGTAACTCATGTATAGTCTAAGAACAGTGCCTGGCTCGTGTAAGCACTCAGCACATCTTAGTGCTCATTAGTAGGTCCCTATGTGCCTAAATGTTCACTTTACCTGGATATCTGTGGGGCGGGGGGGGGGGGGAGGGGGGCGGTGGCATAACCAGGTAGCACGTACCAGGAGCTTGCACTACTCACCATCACACAGGGTGGGTATGACGTTACTGGAGAGAAACCCAGGTCCCACTGCCATTCAACTCCAGCATCTTCCTGTACAGGGCAAGGAGCAGGATTGCATGGGTGGCAATGTTGCGGGATGGTGCCAGGCCAGATACCAAAGGTTCAGGCACAGATCACTTCATTCATTCTTGTCTTTGAATGATCAAGGAGGAGAGGTGCACCACTCCTAGAGTCTGTAACCAAAATATCTTTTCATTAAACTTCTTTAAGGGTCTAACCGCTAACTAGAGAGGCTAAGGAAAATGTAATTCTTCTTTTTTAATCTTCCCAAACTAGTTCTCCAGTTTAAGGGAAGAAAAAACACTACTCTTTCCCTGCCTAGCAAACTCCTACCCATCCTCAAGGTCCAGTTCAGAGAGTTCTTTTTGGGCAACCCCAATGCTTAATACAGTGCTTGGCATGTAATAACAGGTCCTCCTGAAATAACGAAAGAGTTCCAGTTCCTTCTGGGAAAATGACTAGTATGTGTGTTACAGTCACTTAGCCTCACTGAGCTCCAGTGTTCTCAGGGCACTAGAAGATCTACAGGATTCCTTATAGTCCTTCAGTGCCACGCTGAATGTGCCAAGGGAAACAATCAATCTCAGATACAAATGCTCTTTTTTAATGATTTGCAAACAAAATAATTACCCAGTTTCCCATTTTTTTTAGTTGTTCATAGTATCTTTATTTGTAATATTTACAAATAATTAATTTGTAAAACAAAAAATAACCTAAATGTCCATCCAAGTGAATGGATAAAACAATTGTGCTATGTCCGTAAAATGGAACACTACTCAACAGTAAAAAGGAATTAACTATTTATACGGCAATAAAATAGATGAATTCAAAATAATTACACTGAGCAGAAGGAGCCAGACAATAAAGAGTACGTATATCATGATTCCATTTATATAAAAGTCTAGGAAACACAAATTTATCTATAATGAACAGAAGCAAGCCAGTGACTGCCTAGGGACAGAGCAGGATTGGGGGAGGAAGTTTTGGATTACAAAGGGTCACATAGGCACTTTTACCCAGTTTCCCATTTTAAAACATATCCTAGTATTGTTTTCCCTGGAGTCATAGAAAGGCGAGGCCAGAAGAAAAAAAAAAGAAAAGTTACAGAGGGTAAATGACACCTCTGAAATTGGCATCATAGAATAAAGAAAATCCATATCCAAATGAGGCTCTGAAATAGCCATCTTTTTTTTTTTTTTTTTTTTTTTTTTTGGCTGCATTGGGTCTTCGTTCCTGCACACGGGCTTTCTCTAGTTGTGGCAAGCGGGGGTACTCTTTATTGCGGTGCATGGGCCTCTCATTGCAGTGGCTTCTCTTGTTGCGGAGCACAGGCTCTAGGCGCACAGGCTTCAGTAGTTGTGGCACGCGGGCTCAGTAGTTGTGGCTCGTGGGCTCTAGAACGCAGCCTCAATAGTTGTGGTGCACAGGCTTAGTTGCTCCGTGGCATGTGGGATCTTCCCGGACCAGGGCTCGAACCCATGTCCCCTGCATTGGCAGGCAGATTCTTAACCACTGCACCACCAGGGAAGCCCTGAAATAGCCATCTAAAACTTAGGAATGATACCAATAAATGAGCATGATGTCTGTGCAAAGTCTGCTGACTCTGGCTGCCAGAAAGGATGACGATGACAAAAAGAAGTTCACTGACTATTAAAAAAAAAAAAAAAAAAAAAAAGGACAGAGGACAAGGTAATTGCTGAAGAGACTGATCGACAAGGCACAAGACATCTGTCAGGCCGAGGGGCATATTAACTCTATTACATTACTTCCACATCAGCAGATCACCTCAATTACCAGCTAATCAGGCAGAATTAAACATTTTAAATTATCTTTCTTAATCCTGCATGTGATCATTTGAAAACCCAGGGCTCTAAAAATCTAATTGTAACTGCTTACCAGAAATGTCATCTTCACTTTGAGGAACTGAAGCAGGGCCAGATACAAGACTGTTTTTTTTCCGTTTTCCTAAAGTACCGTCCCATGGCCACAACTGTACTTGCATGTACATCTGCCTAGGGCTGGGCATATTAGGGGCTCCCAAGGGGACCTGGCCCTGCTTCAGAACTCATAATGGCCAGAGACTAAAAGAAGAGCAATAATGGTACGGGAGAGGGGGGGCATGGGGGTGGAGGGAGTATGGAGAGGAAAAAACAACTGTTAGAACCTTAGCAAGGGACTTCCCTTGTGGCACAGTAGTTAAGAATCCGCCTGCCAATGCAGGGGACTCTGGTTCGAGCCCTGGTCCGGGAAGATCCTACTTGCCACGGAGCAGCTAAGTCCGTGTGCCACAACTACTGAGCCTGCGCTCTAGAGCCCACAAGCCACAACTACTGAGCCTGCATGCTGCAACTACTGAAGCCCACATGCCTAGAGCCCATGCTCCATGGCAAGAGAAGGCACTGCAATGAGAAGCCCACACACTGCAATGAAGAGTACCCCCCGCTTGCTGCAACTAGAGGAACCCCACGCGCAGCAACGAAGACCCAATGCAGCCAAAAAAAGCCTTAGCAAAAGTCAGGAGAGCACTAGATTTAGAGCACTCTAGATTTAGTGTTCTGTGGGCCTAGAAGGCACCTAATTGAAGGGACAGGAAACAGTCCCTCTCCCAGTAAGAAGGGATGGGATGAGGTTGTGGGAGATTGCTGACCCATCTACAGCTAAGACTCCTGAGCTTCCTACGCCTAAGCTCCTCTTCTTCCCACTCCTCAGTGTCCCGGACATCAGTGTGAGGACATGGCAGTGAGCTGGTAGTCCACTCCTTGCCCATCCTCCTAGGATGCTGCAACAGTGTCCTCAGGAGCAGAGCTGCCAGGACTGGACTGGAGGTCTCCCAAGTGGTTTCCATTGCATGAAGATGATTCTTGGGTAGGCCTAGAATTATATGGAGGTGAAAAAACGTCTGGAGCCAAAGGGTAGAGCCCCGTTGAGTTAGAGCCTTGCCCGTTGCCCTCAGTGGACAAGGAAGTGAGAAAACAGCTGTGTGGGTCATAGCTTGCTGAACATCTGCCTGCCCTTTGCGTGAAAGTATGAGTATGTGTGTGTTAGGTTAGTAGTGTGTGTACTTTGTGTATTTTCAATGTGGATAATGTGTGCTCCATGTGAATGATCTATGAGTGGCATGAATGCCATGTGTTTGTGTGTGCATATGTGGGTGAGTAAGTGTACTACAGGGGGACAGAGTTTAAAGGGCTAACTAGTCACTCTCACTTTCCTCCTCCTACTTCCATTCCTTTAAAATCTATAGGAGGGTGCCATACAATGGGACAACCCCTGAAAAAGCTATGTGATTTGGGACCAGAAGTTAGGTGAAGTACATCTTCCCGAAAGATTCTCTAAAAACAGGAGGTTTGGGGCTTCCCTGGTGGCACAGTGGTTGAGAGTCCGCCTGCCGATGCAGGGGACACTGGTTCGTGCCCTGGTCCGGGAGGATCCCACCTGCTGCGGAGTGGCTGGGCCCGTGAGCCATGGCCGCTGAGCCTGCGCGTCCGGAGCCTGTGCTGCGCAACGGGAGAGGCCACAGCAGTGAGAGACCCGTGTACCGCCAAAAAAAAAAAAAAAACAGGAAGTTTTATATCCTTTTCCATCCTTGGTCAAAACAAACCAAAATTGGGAAAAGAAAGATCATGGTTACATTTGCTAGATGACCTCCCTGTGACTGTCCTGTTCCCAGTTAGGAAAATCCTCTTTACTGAGACGTCAACTTTTAGGTTGAGCACGTGGGAATCTAATTAGAAACACATTTGGACAGAAGAATAGTAATATTTTGTAAGAATTTCTCTTGATCTTTGCCATTCTGCAGTTTTACTGCAGTGAATTCAGCTCTGAATTTATTCTTGTTTATACTGCTTATGACTCTTTGTTCCTCTTGAATCTCAGTATTTGTGTTTTTCATCAATTCTGAAAAATCCTCAACCATTCTCTCTTTTATTACTGCCTCTCCTCTATTTTCTCAATCCTCTCCTTCTGGAACCCCTATAAGGTATATCTTAGACCTTCTGTTTTCCATATCTTACATCTTTTAAAATTACTAGAGGGGCTTCCCTGGTGGCGCAATGGTTAAGAATCCACCTGCCAGTGCAGGAGACAAGGGTTCGAGCCCTGGTCTGGGAAGATCCCACATGCCATGGAGCAACTAAGCCCATGCACCACAACTACTGAGCCTGTGCTCTAGAGCCCGTGAGCCGCAACTACTGAGCCCGTGAGCCACAACTACTGAGCCCACGTGCCGCAACTACTGATGCCCACGCACCTAAGAGCCTGTGCTCTGCAACAAGAGAAGCCACCACAATGAGAAGCCTGCACACTGCAACAAAGAGTAGCTCCCACTCGCAACCAGAGAAAGTCCGTGCACAGCAATGAAGACCCAATGCAGCCAAAAATAAATAAATGTATAAATGTATTTAAAAAAAAAAAAAACTACTAGAGAGAGAAGCCTAAATAGGGTTTCTTCATAGTCAGGATCCTGGGGCTGCCTGGTACTTTGTTCTTGTACTTCCAGGGCTGATGAAGCAAAAGTGCCCTCTAGAACTGAAAACAGTTCTTTAAGAAATGGAAAAGACTCCTGTGGAAAATTATGGCAAAAGGCATGAGGAGCACCCCACTGTGCACTCATTTCTTCACACCTGACCTGAATTTTCTGCGTGGTAGGGACATACTGGTGTGATAAGACAGACCCTGGCCACAAAGAGCTTCCGTCTAGAAGGGTATGTAGCCCACACAGAGTGAGAAGTGCCGTGATAGGGATGTTCCCAAGGTGCCATGGGAGTGCGGTTGAGGGGTCCACCTGGCCCGAGGAGCCCAGTGAACCTGCTTCGAGGGCCAGGGAAGGAGATGAGCTGAAGGCTGTCTTCCCCTTAGTGAAGAGTAACCCAGGCAGAGGCAGGAGCTCATGAAAAGGCCCAAAGGCAAGACAGCAGGTCATGTTTGTGCCTTTTCAGTTAGTTCTGATTGGAAAGAGCTTAGAGTACAGGAAGAGTGGGAAAGGATGAGGTACAGCTGGAACAGGGATGGGTCGTGAAGGGCTTCGTTTGCCACTCCTGGGAATTTGCACTTTCTCCTGCGGGCAGTGGGGAGCCACTGATAAGAGGTTAAGCAAGGGACAGATTTGATCAGATCTGTACTTTATAAAAGATTAACACGGCTGCTGTGTGAAGAATAAATTGGAGATCATAATACTGGAGGCAGGAAGAACCATCCAGAGACTGTGACATTGAAACAGATAGCTAGTGGGAAGCAGCCACATAGCACAGGGAGATCAGCTCCGTGTTCTGTGACCACCTAGAGGGGTGGGATAGGGAGACGCAAGAGGGAGGGGATATGGGGATATATGTATATGTATAGCTGATTCACTTTGTTATACAGCAGAAACTAACACACCAATACTCCAATAAAGATGTTAAAAAAAAATGTTACATTGATCTGAGAGATATGGCAGCCTGGACTAGGAACGTGGCAACAGGGATGTGGAGAAGTGGCTTTAAGAATTCAGAAGACACCCCACCCCACCCCCACCAAAATAAAAGAATTCAGAGGACATAATGGTAGTCCATTTCCTTTTTTAAAAACTTGGGGGGGGAGCCTAAGTTAGATGCTTATATCATAGTCAAAACAAACAGCTCATTCTATCAGTCTCCATAGTTTTCAGCATTTTTTTGAGTCCTTACTCACCTAAGAGCTAAGACCTACTCCCATTAGAAACAGTTCACATCATCAGTTATTCTCTGCAGGTGGAACAGGAAGATGCCTGTGTAATTTATAAAAAAGAAAATGAAATGAAATATCCTCATGATTCCTATGTGCCCTTCTATTGGGCATGCCAGGCTGCCTGCCACCATTTGGGGGAAGCACTGATCTATGCAACAGAGAAACATCTGGAGCAGAAACTTATCCTTCATGTAAAGTAAATAACATTTGAAGGAAACTCTTTTGCAACATAGCGCTAGTTCAGGTATCTCGCCCTACCACCTGTGCCCTAGACACTAGCTTACTCCTGATAGAGACACAGCCTTCACGAAACTACACACTCTCCCCCTGATGAAGTGACAAATCAGCCAGTATGTGATGAATTTGGGTTGTGTAGACAAAAATACCAGGTATTCCAGCCAAGGCACACACAGTGTGCTGTGAATCATCCCCACCAGCTTTCAGCAGTTAGATTAGCAGAACAATTGCTCAGTTCCTTCCTTCGTCTTCACAGTGTAGACCTGGCCCAAGACCCAAGAGTGAAGCAGCAACTGTAAGAAGCAGAAACATTATAAATAACCTAGAGAACCCTTTTATAACAGCAACTGCCTGCTGATTTTGTGGCCTAACAGCTCAAGCAAAAAGGATATAAATATAATATTGTGCAATGACTGATTACTCAAAATGTTGTGCATCAGCAGAAGTGGGACCTGTGGTTGGTGCTAATATTATCAGATGCCTTTGCTGTTTAATAATCTGGTAGCTCTGTATTATTTAGTGTGCACTTTTCACAGAGAACAATGATTTTATTTCAAGTACCTCTCACTGAAATAAAAAAGCAGCTGTTAGAAGAGGAACATTTGGCAGAAAATGTTTTAGTGGAATCTTTCATGAGATACTAAATCATATTGGATTAACTGTTTTCTGTCTAGAATAGTGGAGTCACAAAGAAAAAAGATCACTGACCACAGAAGGCAAGGGCAGTCTTTAGAACCAAGTGAATCACTAACAGACATTTTAGTTTTAAGTGCCATTTATTCACCAATATATAGTTATTTATATACAAAGCTTCCATTAATAGCGCCTGAAGAATGGGCCTTTTTTATCCCAGTTTTAGCTCATACTCAGGATTCTACTTCTCTTTCATTAATAATGGAATTCTTTAAGTTGTAGAATAAATTAATACACCACAGACATTTTGGGCAGAATGGGGTTTTTAACCAGTCTTAAGTCTCCACAGGCCATTCTGTGTGGCTAGCATGCTGAGCGCATGCCAGCCCTGCCCCTGAAGAGGCACCGAGGCAGCCCCCTGGGCTCCTGGCCTCCTGGCCCACCCACTCCCAGGTTGCTAGAGCAGGGCCAAACCGCAGGTTGACAATAGACCCTCACAGGTTCTTCAGGCTGGCCGGCCACTGTCAAACTAGGGCTCTGCTGGAGAGGAAGTGACATCATGACATAGCTACTGGGCATAGCCATTTTCAGCCAGAGAACATGATCGACCTGCTTTCATGAGGCCATATTGACTCAAGAACATTTTTCACATGAAATTATTATCACTAAAACATAAAATTCTCTTTTCTAAACTGTCAAGCAATGTATAGAGCAAAGACTTTCACTTTACTCCCAATTCCCACTCTTGGGATGGAGTGGGTGATGGGTAAAGATTAAAAATGGAGGGTTTTCAGAAATGGCTGAGGATTGCTTATAGGATAAAACTAGCTCAAAACAGCTTCATCAGAATGTCCATTTCAATACTGGTGTGACTGGCCAACCCAGAACCCATCAAAAACCAGAAGGTGAGAATGGACTCTGAGACTGAGTTGGGCCCCAGATGGAGCCAGCAAATGACCTGTCAGAATGGACCACTGGCTGACTTAGACCAGGAATTTGTCACCAATAATGGAGCCAGACCAGTTCATGGTGCTAAGCTCGGAGGTAGAATACCTCAACCATGTACATTCAGGTGGCGAGGCTGGGATAGGTGAAACGTAGCATCAGGCTGGCAACTTCTTTTGCGTTTGATTCAATTTTAGATCAAATCAAGGTGATGCAGTTATTATGATCACTGTACTCTTGCAAATTGTTATTAAATACTAGTAGGGTACCAATAAATACAAAATCTAGCAGTTCTGGGATGAAGGTTGGTAGAGTTTTTCTTGTTCTTTAGTAGTTGAATTTTAATCAATATGTTGAAAATTGGAAGACCAGAGTCATTTTTTAATACCCCTTACAATCTTTTGGGGCAGTAATATGCTGCTTTGAACATATATCTCCCAACCTTACTTTGACTTTGCACTCGGCTCCCCATTGATCCCTCTCTGTTTTCATCCATCTAAATGAAAGGCTTTGGCCCCATAAACCTCATTCCAGATGGAAATGCATAATTCAAAAGAAATACTGATGTCAAAGAAGAGAAGGCACACCGATTTGTGTCAGCAGTTGCTATAAATTAAAGGAGTACACGGAGAGTTTAATGTAATGTAGAATTGAAAATAAAATTAGAACCAATATTTAGGCAGTTCTCCACCTCTTTTTTCCCTACTGTGACATGAAGGATTGACTCCCAGCTTAAGTACCTAATGTAGTTCATTTTTCTTTTCTGATAGAATTTTTTTCCCCATAAAATGTTGCATGTTTATCTTTGGCATCTAAAATTAGATCTCTTCACTTTTTCCATTCTAATCTCAACAGAAAAGTCAGGGTAGGAAGAGTCAAAATTTTCCCCTCATCTTCCACACCCATCATGTTTTGCAGCATAGAAAGGACCCCAATCTACCAGTCTGACTAGTTCAGCTGCTGTAAATAGCTATTAATCCTTCCTTAATATTGATTCTCTGTAATGTGGATGTCACCTACATGGTTTCTTTTGTCTTTCTAAAGCTGGAAAACAAAAGGTCGATAATGAACATCTCAGACATTTACGACTGCACAAGGTGTTCTAAACACTTAGGAGAAGCATTCTTGAGCATGCATCCAAAGGGATTAGTCTGATCAACTGCCATTATTCAGAACCTTTTTGGAGCTCTTTATGCAGATTTCCCCCAGAGCCAGTGTTTTTCTTGATAGTCACCCATTGTTTTGGCCACTGGTGGAATTTCCTAGCTTGATCCCCCCACCTTAATCACTAGATGGTTTTAAATGATTCACTCTTTCCAGAAATAAACTTCTTAGGATAGTGGTTCTCAAAGTGTGGCCAGGGACCAGTAACATCAAGATCACCTGGGAACTCTTTAGAAACAAATCCTGGGCCCCACCCCAGATTTAATGGATCAGAAACTTTGGGAGTGGAGCCCAGCAATGTGCATTTAACAAGCCCTCCAGGCAATTCTGAGGTACAATCTAGTTTGAGAACCACTGACTTAGAAGATGAAATATTGCCTTCATTGAGGATATTCAAAGATGTGCTACTGATTTTTAAGGCATTCCAAAGAACAAGTTTCCAAAAGTTTTTGAGCAAAGTTGGAGTACATGTATGGCCTCTCCGGGGGACCGCTTTAAGAGAGACTGGCCTTCCACTAAGACATCCCGGTTCTGCCACCTAGACATTTGACCTCGAGCAAGTTCTTATACTTGGTTTCTCATCTGGAAAATGAAAGACCCACCCTTACCTACCTCACAGAATTGTAATGAGATTCAAAGTGAGTCACATCTACAAATATGCTCTGTAAACCAGAAAGTACTAAAAAAAAAAAAAGTGAAAAGTGAAAGTCACGTCATTCTGCAGACAGGATTCTGGTAGTTTGAGCATTATGTCAGGGCAGAGAGTTGGAGAAAGGCCTGTATTTATCATTCCTTTGGCCAGACCCACCTTTTTGTCTATATAATGACCAATTCATCACCTTGGTGGATGTGTCTAAGATTCTGCCATTTCAGCCCACCAATTTATTTGGTGCTAAGAGAGGAAAACCATTGCCTGACTGGTGGCTACAAGGGGCTAGGAAGATGTATTCATTTGCAGACATGCTGTTTTCTATGGAAAGCTTAGTGATGGTGAGTCAGGATGGACTGTGTATGTGGGCATTGTACTCTCGTGCCCAGAACTTGTCACACACTAGCAGTGAAAGGGTCTGTACTGAAACCACCCATTTCAGCCCTGTGCAAGGGAGTCATGATGTTCAGCAAGGAAGCGAGTGTTCATTGCCACATACTAGTCATTGCAGAGAGGCCCAAAAAGAAAATCCCTCGAGCAAACCAAATCTATAGAAACTGAGATTTTAAAACAGACCAGTTAATATGTCTATGCTTGAGAAGAATGTGGGTGGATTTTCCCTCAGAGGTTAGGCTTTACAGACAACTTCACCATAGGAATTCTTAAAACACCAAGCTCCTGGTGCATTTGTAACTTAACTTTAAAGCTTTACAGACTGTTGAGTGAACATATCTGGGCAGGAAGGAAGCTAAATCTGTTGCCTTAGTGCTTATTGGGAATGCAGTTTTAGTAACACAGAAAACAGTTCCCACTAGGCCAACATCAACTTCACTTTTCACACAAAGTGGCAGCTAAAATCAAGAGATTCAATAAGAATCTAATTGGTTAATTATGATTAAATTATTGCTTAATTATGGGAAAATAAGCTGTTGGTTAATTATGGAATTAGAATAGGAAATGATTTTGCTCAAAATGTGTGCCTATTTAACAAATCTGTAGAGACAGAAAGTAGATTAGTGGTTCCTAGGCCTGGGGGGAGTGGGGAGGAATGAGGAGTAACTGTTAATGGGTCCGAGGTTTCTTTTAGGGGGGATGAAATTTCCTAAAATTGGACTGTGGTGATGGTTGCTCAACCCTGTGAATATACTAAAGAACACTGAACTGTATACTTTAAATGGGCGGATTATTTGGCATATGAATTATATCTCAATCAAGCTGTTTTTCTAAAAAGTCAAATTGCTAATAAATTGTAGAGCCAAGGAAAACATTATGCCTGTTTAAAAGACAAAAATCACATCAAAACTTTGCTACATGTGGTTTCGGATCAATATGAAATAGTGATCATTTGAAATATATTAAGGCAGAAAATATTTGCTTTCTTTTAGTCAGAGTATTTTAAAAGCAGACTATCTCAGCCAAATAATTGAAATTTAAATGTAATAAATTAAGGTGGCTAATAGTTGAAGCCAAAGTCATGGACATTTATGACATAATGAGTAGTCTATGTTCCCTACAGATTTATTTAGAATAAAAATCAGCAGCACTTACACAATAATGATTAGAAAACTGGATTCTCACTGTCCATCGTGTTGCCCTAAACTGATCTGGTTAGGGAAGGCTGGAAGGTTGAAGTTGGAAAGGATATGATCTCATCCTTATGATGTGAATATGCGCTGGTAAGAGAAGATAGAAATATTCAGATTCAAGCTGTGAAATGGGGCTCTTGTATAAGCAGCATCGTATTTGTGGTATGTTTATCAGATGGACTACTCAGTTTTGTCTGCCCAGGAGAGAACCTTTGCCCTTTCCTGCCTCGGCAAGATAGGCCAGGCCACGCTAGCTCTAATCTCCTGGTTAAAGTCCTGGCTCCAGGGCTTGGGGCTTGCCTATGGCTCACTGGTGGCCATGGAGACTGTAGATTGAAGTAAACAGGAAGGGAACTGGCTGGGAGATGTAGGAATTTCTGGCTCAGTGGAAAGAACGCAGGGAGCTACCAACACCTGCCTAGCGAGCCTTGCAATTTGGAGGCTGCTGGTTAGGGCTTCTTAATGCACCGGAAGACCCTGACTGGGCCACTGGCAGTTCTTTGTGGCAAGAGGCCCTACTTTGGTGGTGTTTCTCAAACACCGTGTTTTCATTAATCACCACCCACCCACCCAGCTCAAGGAGCCTTTTAAGAGATTTTTTTCCTAAATGTCCTCTTCTTCCATGAAATTTAATACCACAGATATTCATTCATGTTCTCTGTGTGTGTGTGTGTGTGTGTGTGTGTATCTGTCTGTTTACATACTGCGGTACTCCCACACACAGAAGAATGAATTTTCACCCCGGAGAATGCATGCCCTGGATGGAATGAAGGCTCTAGGCCAGGCCTTTCTCTTTCTGCTCACATTTGGAGTAAGTGGTGAGGTCAGTCACACGGAGAAGGTGGACAGGGTGGCCCATGCCCATCACTAACCATGAGAAGCCCTGACTTCAGGTTCCAGCATGGCTAGAGTGTCCTCTCAAGTCACATTGTCCCTGCACCATCTGTTCAGCCTGCCTGCCATCCTCCGGGCTCTGCCACCTCCTCCTCTCCCTGGCAGGAGCCCTCTGCCCAGTGGCTGGCTGACTTGTGATGGAAGGCAGGGTCCTCCGTCAAAGCAGCAGCACAGGTAGAGGTGCATAGCTTTCCCCGCCAGCAGGTCACTTCCTTCCCATGCTGTCCTCCAGCCCTTCTCAGCTCTAGGCCTCTCCCCAAACCCTCTCACTGTTCTCCCTCTGTTCCCTCACCCAAATGAAAGCGTGAGATTTATCAGGTTCCCCAGTCTTGCACTGACCTTTATACTCTTCACATTTCTTTAATACCCTGCTCACAGAGTTCTTTAAGTTCTCAGAAAGTATCTCCCCTGCCCTCACAGAGAAATGGATTTCAGAGACCCCAGCACATACAGATGGCCACTGCTAGAACTCTCTAGAACCTGGCTTCCTTGTAATTAAGAGCTACAGGACATACTTCTGCCTCCTCTGCCTTTCCAGACTATGAGAGCATTCCTAATGCCCTCTTCTACTTGGAGCTGGGAGCATGAAGCCAGGCACAGCATAAGCCCCTGGGATCCGCAGGGTCATGACTCTCTTTGTTCCTTAGAACCCTCTGACTTAGATCATGGGCTTTTGTTTCCAAAAACGTTAGCAAGTTAAGGGGCCTCTAAGATGGCACCATCGAGTCTCCCCCACCTCTGCTGAACACCTGCTCTGCTCCAGGCACTGTGCTAGGCCTTTTCACATACCTTATCCAATTCAGTATTTACCCCTATGAGGTAGGTTCCCGTATTACAGATAAATAGTCACAAGAGAGGTCACACAAGAGGCTGAGTCACTTGCCTAAGTGGTGAAAACAGGGCTTAAAGTCAGGCCCGTTTAACTCCACACCACTTACTGTATTGTCCCAGGGGAGAAAACATGTTCCCACTTGAGAAAAACATTTTTCCCAGCTGTGTACAGAGGGGCTTCACTGTAGTTTACCATTCTCAAAAGATGACGCAGTTAAAAGGGAAGAAGGTGGGATTTCATTCCAGGTGTGTGTTCCCTCGGTGCTTCTTCCCCAAGATCCATGTCTCCGGCCCATCCATGATTAGCCCTTTAAGGACAAAGAATGACTTTTCCTCTCCCAGGCCCCACCAGGTGTTCATGCCTCAACCTCCTGCAAACGGGAAAGGGGCAGAAGCCCCATTCTTAGAACTTGGAAGCAGGAGCAAAGCAGAAATTGCCACCAAGTTAGCCTGAGGTCAAGCCACGTCAGCGCCCCTGCCTGCACGGGGGTGGCAGGTAGCAGGGAGCCTGGTGGGTTTACACTGATCGCTGCCCCTTTCCTGAGCCCCTTGCAATACTCTTTTTTATGAAGAAGAAATAGCACATTGACTTGGGATTTAGTCATATTTCATTCATCCCATTTGCCTTTTCCCTGGCCCCTAAAACCACGAGCCTGGCTGAGGAATTCAGGTCCACAGTATAGGCTTTGAACAGCTTTGTGTAGGGAGAGGTTTTGAAAAGAAAGGAAAGTGGTATCTACTTGTCAGATGGAATGTGTTAACAAATCAGGGAGGAATGCAAGGACTTTAACTGTTAGGGTCCCTTGGCAGTTTGGGTGATGAATCATCCAGCGTGGGTACGGATTCCTAACAAATGAAGCCTCACGATGACATCATTCTTGCAAAATCATCTGGGTTTCTGTTGTAGGCGCCTGACAAGTCCTTACCTTGGGGATTTTCACCACATGGCATTTGTTGTTTTTTTTTTTTTTCCCCAGCCACAATTAATACCTATCATGCCTTACAATTCACCCACTTTTCTATCAACTGGAGTTTGGCAAACTAGGACTTTCACAAGTCTGTCTCACTGTCATCCCTCCTACAGGGCATTCTTGGGACACCTGTGCTTCTCACCTGATCACTCAGCACCCAGCCTCCTGATAGTCCTGGATTCAGTCAGCCTGTATTTCAGCGGCGAGCCTGGCCTTGCACTAGTCTGAGGGCGTGGACGTGATGAAGACCACAGAGGAGAGCAGGGCCATCTAGGAGGGTACCTAATCCAGACTCATGGGATCAGGGAAAACACAGTGCTTTGAATATGGTGCCAGTCAGCAAATATATGATGACTAAGTTAATAACTGAGTTGAGTCTTAGGAGAGGAGTAGGAGTTAGTCTAAGGATGAGTTCAAGGGGAGGTATCTCAATGAATGAAGACCTGTGGTTACATGCATGAGTAGGAAAAAGTAAGAGATGAAACTGGGTAGGTGGGTGGGAGCGCCTCATGTGCCATGCTAAGGAGCTAAAATGTTATCCTAAGAAAGATGAGAAATGATCAAAGGGCTTTGGGCATGGAAGTAAGGTGGCCTGATTGACAGCAGTATGGAGGACGGGGTGGAAGGGGCCAGACTGGAGACAGAGAGACTAGTTAGGAAGTTAACGTGGTCCTTTAGAGGTGATGTGAGCATGAAGTAGGGCAGTGAGGTAGGGATGAAATGAAAGGACAGATTAGCTAAATATTTAGAATTTACACTTGGCAACTGGTGATCATCCAGAAGACCCCCCAGATTTTCAGGGTGGAGTTGCCACAAACTGAAAAGATAAGAAGAGGCCCATGTTCAGCCAGAGTTATGAGTTCGATTCGGGTATGTTGAGTTAGAACTGCCTGCAAGAGACCTGCGGCTGGTCGAGCTGACTCACAGGTAGTTAAGATGCATGAATCCCAAGACAGAGAGTGTGGGCTAAAGATAATGACTTAGGACTCCTCATATTCATAGCAGTCAAAACCCTAACAGCACAGTATTTGACACCCAGGAAATGAGGGGAAATGAGAAGGGCAGGGGGTGAAGAACAGAACCTGAGGGAATACCAGTGTGGATGGTACGGGAGAAGGACGAGAACGTGGCAGAGACAAAGAAGGAGGGCCAGAGAGACACAGGGACCCAGGAGGGTGCCTTGCTGCTCTGTGCTTCTCTCCCCTCTAAACCTTATGGTTGTCCTGTTCCTCCTAAGTAAGCTCTTTTACATCCTTACCTCCCCATACAGCCCTTAGAGGTGAAAGCGGCTCCTGATCCCAAAGCACATTCTTGCAGCTTCCAGCCATCCCTCCTCTACCCTCCTGAAGAGATTCCTGCGTCTTCGTGGCTCATACAATTCAGTTATAAAGCCTCAACCTCCTTTCCTGGTCATTCTCTGTTTATCTAAGCCTGGTATCTACATCACCATTTCTCTCTCCACACCTCCCCCCAGTGCTACCATCATAGGACGACTTCAGTACCGTGAGGATGAACCATCACCAAGGCTCACAGTTCCTAGATGCCCCCACCTCCAGGGACTCTTCACCTCCACTCCAGCCTCCTGTTCCCATGACGACTCGCAGGAAATGGTTAATACCTGGCACGGCTTCAGTCCTGTGGGAATAAACCTCACATCCCACTCTGACCACAACCAGCTCTCTCACCTCTTCTCCTACACTTTTGTTCTCACTTTCCTTAGTTCCCTCCATTTTCTTCTGACCTGTTGACCCCCTCCTGACCTCTCTTCCTTCTTTACCCGGGTCAGACTCTCCAGTTATTCATCTGGTTATTCTTTTTTTTATATAAATTTATTATTTTTTTTAAATTTTCAGCTGTGTTGGGTCTTTGCTGTGCGCAGGCTTTCTCTAGTTGCTGCGAGTGGGGGCTGCTCTTCGTTTTGCAGTGCACAGGCTCTAGGCACGCAGGCTCAGTAGTTGTGGCACACGGGCTTAGTTGTTCCGCGGCATGTGGGATCTTCCCGGACCAGGGATTGAACCCACGTCCCCTGCATTGGCAGGCAGATTCTTATCCACTGCGCCACCAGGGAAGCCCCATCTGGTTATTCTTTCCTGAAATCTTTACTCCCTTTGTACCTTCCCTCTTCCCCCACACCTGCCCAGGGCAACTCTGGTTCCCATTCTCTTCTCTGCTTCTGCCCCAAGCACACAGAGGGAAACGGGATCCCATACAGAGGGACATCATTAAAGATTCACAGTCTTCACTCTCATCCCTGTAATTCTTCATCGCTATAGAAAACATAAGCCCTTCCCATGGGGAAATAGGAAAAATTGAGCAGTAGCCAGAAGCCCAATCTCTCTCCCAAAATAGCTTCTCCACCTGCTCTACTGCTAGATTTCCACACAGATGTCCTTGGTACAATCCTGACTGCCATTTACCACCTTTAGTCTTACCTTGGGCAAGTTACTTAACCTCCTTAAATCCTAGTTTCCTCAGTTTTAAAATAAGGATCCCCCAGGTTTGCTGCCAGCCTCCATGGCACTTCGTGCAAATGAGAAGGCGCCTCTCTGAATAGGCACAGCTTGGGGAGTTGAGCACGGCCTGCAGACCCACAGTCATCCCGTCACCAGGGCACGCTCGTGCAGAGCCACCTTGTATGACCAGACACTGCAGCCCCAGCTACGCCCACCTCCATAGGGTTCTTAGGGAACAAAGGCGATAACCTGAACAGTGCCCAGCAGAGAGGATGACCCTGAGCAGAACCTCAGCCAGAAGAGCCCTTGCGGACCACCTGGACTTGGCTCAGCATGTAGGTATGCTCTGCTGGGGTGGCACCTGCAGCCATTTCAGGCATTGCCTGCCAGCTCCAAGAGGTTTATCACTGTGCTCCCCTCTCTCGTCAGAGAGCAGACCCCTGAGAGACTGGGACATGAGCTGCCAAGTTCAGTGAGAGAGCAGACCAGGGTCATAGTCAAGGGCTCAGGCAGGCAAGGGGCAGTGGGAGGGAGCAGGGAGTGCGGGCAGCTGGACAGAGGATGGTCTGCAAGGGAGGAGAAGGGAAATGAGCAGCCAGCCTCCCCAGGGCCACACTGCCTCCCCCCAACCCCACACCCCAGCTCTAGGTGCTGTCCTTAGGAGCACCCACCTCTCAGATTCTCCCCTTGGTGTCCTCGCACCAGCTGCTGATGAGTGTCATCCCTATGCCACCAGCCCTGCCGGGTGCCTCGCCCTCCCCCAGACCCCCACCAGAGGGCTCAGGTATTCCATAGGGTGTGTTTTGCTCCTTCCACTTCACTGTTAATCCATCTGCCTCCCGGGTCCCACAGGCCAGAACCCCTCAGGACCCAGGAGTGTGCAGGCCCTCAGGAGAGCAGGAATTTCAGAATGCTACATCCATTCTCTAAGAGCGGCTCTTCCTTAAGAGGCAATTATTGTGAGAAGGCAATGAATAGTAGCCACGTGGGTATTTTTATTGAAGAAAGATGAATTATGTCATCACCCCTTTTGGCACAAAAATAATTTTTAGTAAAAGGTTAAAGCCATCATGTTGTATCAATGAGAACTATTCCATTATTCCAAGAATGATTGATTGGAAAGTACTTTACTTACAGGAAAATCACAGTGATACAATACAGCTTCTACTTCTAAAGCACCTTCCATTAAAAAAAAATTATAACCAGTGTATAAAAATAGTTATACTGAAGATGTGAATCAACAGCCGAGTAATTTATTGGCATTTGAAAGCCCTGTGCTATAAATAGATTCAACAATGAGACTATCAAGTAACTCGGCTGTGGCAACCTAACCTCCATTTTTACTGACACAAAAGAAAGTCACTTGTAGTTCAACAAGGGACATCTGGCCCCCTTGGAAGAGATCACTGGAAGAGAAAAACACGATGGAACTAGGACCATGAGTCAGGCCAACTCAAAGCGCTGGGTGACGCAGTGGAAGGGACACAGGGGACAGAGGTATGGTCTCTGCCCTCAGAGAGTTTTCAGGTTGCCCCAGACTGTAGGCCTGTACACACAATCGTCAGTACAATGTTTTAAAGGCCTAAGAGAAGTGCAAATGAATATATCACTGCCCTTCTTTCCCTTACACTCTTTGGTGAAAGTTAAGTAGTACTTTTCTACCTTTTCACTCTTAAATTTCAAAGAGCTTTTCCACTGTTGGATGTAATATGACTTTTAAAATAGTATTCACTGGCCTTCACATCTTTGAGCTGATGGCCCAGGAGTCTCCCTACTTCCTTGTGTTTTTGGAATGAGGCGAGACTGCTGCCCTCTTTGCGAAGAAGAATGTGGACCACCACCCCTACCCCCACCATCTCATTTCTGGTGAGAAGGTGGAGACTGGGGCAGCTAAGAGTTGGCCCATCAGCAGTCATTAACTGAGCATATACTACTTTTAAGGACTGTATAACTCTGGGGAGTCATCAGATAGGAAAGAACTAGACACGATTTCTGGCCTCTCAGAGGAGTTTAATACACAGGATTGCCTCAATCAAGGTTCTTGGTTGAAAAATCGACCAGCTGTGTTACTGACATGGGGCACTGGACACCATCACAATGCTGCCACTAACATCCCAGAATTCAGTTTTTCTGCAATCACTGTCACAGCCAGAAAATGTTCCTCCCAGTCCCCTGGACTTTCAGGAGGGTGTCACTGCCTAGTCCTTAGTTGCAAAGGAAATTGCCTCAATGACATGGGGTATTTCCAAATGCAGGAAAGACGTTCTCTCAATTCAGTTCACCCCGACTTGTAGTAGATGTCCACTTAACTAAGAAAAAGAGGGAAATCATTCAGAGGCTGAAATTGGCCCGTTTGCAAATTCACACAGTGACGGATCCTGATTTTTTTAACTTCTTTAGTAAGATTTCATTTGTTAAAAACTTCTTGGGACTTCCCTGGTGGTCCAGTGGTAAAGAATCCATCCGCCTTACAATGCAGGAGACGCGGGTTCGATCCCTGGTCAGGGAACTAAGATCCCACATGCCGCTGGGCGACTAAGCCCGTGCGACATAACTACTGAGCTCACGCGCCTCAACGAGACAGCCTGCGTGCCACAAACTACAGGGCCCACGCCTTCTGGAACCCGCGCACCAAAACTACAGAGACCACACACCCTGGAGCCTGTGCGCCACAGCTAGAGAAGAGAAAACCCGCACACCACAACTAGAGAGAAGCCCGCGCGCCACAACGAAGAGACCGTGCGCCGCAACTAAGACCCGACGCAGCCAAATTAATTAATTAAAAAAAATTTTTGATACAAATCCTTCTTCATTTTTCTCTGTATTCTTAAGAAAAATACACACATACTCATAGACACAGGTGTTTTCTTTCCTCTCTCTTCCATTCCCCCCACCACCCCCACAACCTCCTATCGATCATGATGCTGAAATCTTTTTTGGCTTAACTAATGGACATTTCTCTAGGTATGTGCATGTATTGCTAACCTTTTCGTATTAATAGCTGCATATTTTTCCATAATACAAATGTACGAGATTATTCATCCATTCTCCTATTTGATAGAAAATCACATTATTTCCAGTGTTTTGCCTTTGGAAACAATGCAACAATAAGCATCTTTGAACACATATCCCAATATTATAGGAGTTTTCACTTCTGTAGATTTCCAGAAGCAGGACTGCTAAATCAAAGGACACACATTTTTTAACAAATACTGTATTACTCTTCCACATTCCTACCAACAATATGTGAGAGTATCATTGTCCTCTCCATCTTCATCTTGCTGCTCTTGCTATCAATCTTACTATTTTATCAATCTGATGGGTCAAAAATATTATTTTAATTTGCATTTTACTTAACAGCTGATAACTTAGTATCTTTTTTTTTTTTTTTTTTTTTTTTTTTTGCGGTAAGTGGGCCTCTCACTGTCGTGGCCTCTCCCGTTGTGGAGCACAGGCTCCGGACGCGCAGGCTCAGCGGCCATGGCTCACAGGCCCAGCCGCTCCGCAGCATGTGGGATCTTCCCAGACGGGGGCACGAACCCGTGTCCCCTGCATCGGCAGGCGGACTCTCAACCACTGCGCCACCAGGGAAGCCCCATAACTTAGTATCTTTCATGTTTGTTTACTGGCCATTTACATTTCCTTTTCTGAAATTGCAGACCTATATCTTTGTCCATTTTTATCCTGCATTTGTCTTTTTCCCAGCAATTTGAAGGTGTTCTTTGAGTATGAGGAATATGTCATATGTATTACAAGAATTTTCACCAAATTTGTGCTTTTTAACTTGGATCTTTTTTTTTTTTTTTTTTTTTTTGCCGCACAGCACGGCACGCGGGATATTGGTTCCCCGACCAGGGCTTGTACACGCACCCACTGCAGCAGAAGCAGAGTCGTAACCACTGGACCGCCAGGGAAGTCCATTTGGCTTTATTTATTTTTTTATTTTATTATTATTTTTTTTTCTTTTTGCGGTATGTGGGCCTCTCACTGTTGTGGCCTCTCCCGTTGCGGAGCACAGGCTCCGGATGCGCAGGCCCAGCGGCCATGGCTCACGGGCCCAGCTGCTCCGCGGCATATGGGATCCTCCCAGACCGGGGCACGAACCCGTATCCCCTGCATCGGCAGGCGGACTCTTAACCACTTGCGCCACCAGGGAGGCCCCATTTGGCTTTATTTACAGTGTCTTTGGACATATTTTTTTTAATTTTTTAAATTAAAATCTAATTTTTTTTTCATTATGGCTTTTGGGTTTACTGACTGGCTCGTGGTTTCCCTGCTTACAATTATTCAAATATTTATCTAAATTTTCATACTATGTTACTGTTTTATTTTTTACATTCAAGCCTTTAACCTACCTGGAATTTAATTTTGTGTATGATGTAAGGAGGAATCAAGACTTGAAATCTTAGAGTCTGCCATAACTCTTCATATGTTATAGTATTTAACATGTTTTCATAATACACCCTCCACCCAGCTAATAATTTCTCTGGTTTCAGACCTTTCTTATGTCACATTGCTGTGTTGTAAACTGAGGGAGGGCATGTCTGTCTGTCTCTTTCTTTCTCCATTGTTTCCCTCAGGAAACACTTAATAAACAATTGCAAGGCACCTGGCATAGAGCTTGACATATTTTAGGTACTCAGAAAACATTTATGGGAGGAAGGAAAGTGTTGAATTCACACCTGAGTTACTATGACTCCTTGGCAAGTTGAATATTGACTGCTTATCTATGTAAACAAGGGGAAATGTCATTCTCCTTAAAGCCATTCACTGTCTCATGAGCTCACTCTGTTCCTTCCTCCTCCTATATCTTTGTTCTTTGAGGCCTTCCTTCTCTCTATAAATCTGTCTCATTTCATAAGGATTCCCCTTAGGCAGGCTTTCTTCAACCATTCCTTAAAATTCAACAGTATTTATAAACTCTGCCATACTATTTAGCATTTAATCCACAATTGATTTTTCAAGTACCCATCACTGTGCTAGGCACACAGCTTAGTAAATACTTAAACTGCAACTGAAACAACCATGCATACCAAGGTATAGCCTCAAGATTTGTTATGAAAGCTCCTGGGACTAAGGAAGCAACAAACTGGGAAAAACTGGAAAATGACCCTGAAAGCTGTTAAATACCAGAATGATTTTTCAAGTGAAATTGTATCATCACATTTATTTTAAATACATTTGTTGGATGAACACATGACTAGGTACTGCCCTACCTGAAGGCAGAGGTCAACAGATGTTCTTTGGTATTTTCTATTTCCATGGGTCCCTATATGGCCTTCACCAACTGGGCCTTTGGAGATTCAGAGGAGATGGAACTAAGCCTTATATGACCCTACATTTAGTTTGAAAATAACATCTGAATGGCTCTCACCACGTTCTGCATGAATTTTTAATGGAGAAACTGCTAATTCTAGGGCTAGGGCAGAGAATACACAAGATGAGCCTGGAGCATCTTATAATGTCAGAAAATAAGAAAGTGCTCAAAAAAATAAAATGATGGGGGCTTCCCTGGTGGCGCAGTGGTTGAGAGTCCGCCTGCCGATGCAGGGGACACGGGTTCGTGCCCTGGTCCAGGAGGATTCTGCACGCCACGGAGCAGCTGGGCCCGTGAGCCATGGCCGCTGAACCTGTGCGTCCAGAGCCTGTGCTCCGCAATGGGAGAGGCCACAGCAGTGAGAGAGAGGCCCGCGTACAGCAAAATAAATAAATAAATAAATAAATAAAATAAAATGATGGAAGTATGTCAAAGGGACACAAGTACCAACTGAAAGAGCTCCCAACTGCCAAAACAATTTGAGCAAAAAAATAAACAATGTAGTGCTGGATTATAGCCTAAGGAATAAAATAAATATCCCTGAGTTCATACTTATATAAATGAGCAGCTGAATAAATAAATGAGGGAGAAGAAACAAATCTCCCACAGAGAAGAATTCCAAATAATTTATGGAGATACTCCACCCTCAGGGAGGTAGAGCATAACTCCCCACCCCTTAAGTGTGGACTATACTCAGTGATTTGCTTCCAGAGAGCAAGTATAAAAAGAGAAGGTAACTTTACAATGGTGAAGCCTGGCAAGGACTACCTTAGCCAAGTGCTCAAGATTAACATCATCCGTGTAAGTCATGTTGACAGTATGTACCCTTGATATGACATGATGAGAATGACACTTCACCTTTGTGGTCTTCCTCCCCAAAACCGTAAACACAGTTTAATCATGAGAAAAACAGACAAATCCCAATTGAGGTACATTCTACAAAATACTCAACCAGTCCTCAAAACTATCAAGGTCATCAAAAACAGAAACAAAAAATGTCTAAAAAACTGCCACAGCCTACAGCAGTCGAAGGAGATATGAACAGAAAAAAACACATTAAGCAAAACTAGTGAAATCTGAATAAAGTATATAATTCAGTTAATATGATAATGCCATTATTTCATTAGTGGTGACAAATGTACCATAATAATGTTTACAGAACTAGATGTGGGGTATATGGAAATTCTCTACTATCCTTGTACCTTTTCTGTACATCTAAAACTATTTTAAAATAAAACGTGTACTTAAATATTTTGAAAATACAGTTTGGGCAACAGATGGCTACATGCTTATCTCTACAACTGTGCTTTTAATTACAGGGCGCTGGTGACAGTTTTGTGGGAGCGTTGGCCTTCTACCTGGCTTACTACCCTAATCTGTCCTTGGAAGAAATGCTCAAGAGATCCAATTTCATCGCAGCACTCAGTGTCCAGGCTATAGGAACACAGTCATCTTATCCATACAAAAAAGACCTGCCCCTTGATCTGTTTTGATTGCTATTAACTCCAAAATAAATATACCTGGAAATAAAGTATACTTGGGGATGGTCACTCTTAACTAGCAACTTACTATGTCATCTTCTTCTTTCTTTGCAAATACTATATTCATTTACTAAGTATCCTCAAGCCTTCATTTATTTCTTTATAATGATTTCTTTGCTTTTCATGAAAAAGTCAACTAGACAGCATTAAGGATTCCACAACGAAGACTTGTACCAACAATACCACTATTCAGGAACCAGGAACCAGCAAACTCGACTGCCAACACATCACGATACTGTAATGTAACACCATACAGCACAGGTTGCATACAACGGTGTCTAGAGTCAGAACAGAGAATGTTAAACAAGGGAAGGAGGCATATGAATTGGGCCACTCAAGCCGTTCTAAGAGGGGCGGCTGACATTCAGCTTTGCCTTTGGTGTTGTCAAAGCTTCTGGTTTTGCAAGGGAAGCCAGAAGTTTGGATGTTTATTGAAATCTTTCAACATTTAGGTATCAGCAACTGATTTTTTTAAATTGTAAATACCACCTGTGGGCTACTTTCAGCCCATGTGCTGAATAGACAAGTCATTTGCTAAGCCAGATTCTAAGTTTTTTGAAAAAAAGGTGATTCATGCATGTCACAGACCCTTAACACTGGGCTTAGGCAGGATCAGGTGAAGGATTTTTCTTGTAACCCAAGACCACAATGTAGAGTTTCAATCTAAAAACAGCCAAGATCTCACCTAGTATTGCTTTGAATTAGAGCTTTAACAAAAGATGCCAGAAAAATAGCTGATTGACTATAATGCCACAAGCCTCTAAGATTCAACAACTGTCTAATTTCATTTCCACAGAGCTGCGCTCACATTTCCTCAGGAGACAGATTGGGCCACAGGGAGGAACACCTGTTATTTTGGAACAACATTGGTTTCTTAATGCTTGTGGTCATGGTGAACACTCTATCCTTCTCCCCTATAAATGCAGTAGGATACATACCAGCAGAGCTCAAAATGTGAGCTGATCCTTACCTTCAACCAGAAATTTGACAAGTAAAGGAGATAATGGAAGCGAGAGAGAGAGGCATGGACATACATACACTACCAAACGTAAGGTAGATAGCTAGTGGGAAGCAGCCGCATAGCACAGGGAGATCAGCTCGGTGCTTTGTGACCACCTAGAGGGGTGGGATAGGGAGGGTGGGAGGGAGGGAGACGCAAGAGGGAGGAGATATGGGAACAGATGTATAACTGATTCACTTTGTTATAAAGCAGAAACTAATACACCATTGTGAAGCAATTATACTCCAATAAAGTAAAAAAAAAAAAAAAAGAAAATGGGCAATTTTGAAAATCTGTAGTAAACAATAGCTCGAGTGGGAAAGTGTACAAATCTGGGTAGGGCAGGAGTCCTTATCTGATAGGGATTTCCAAGCTGATTAGCTGTGTGGTACCAGTGCCCCAGAAGCCCTAGCCATTAGCTTTATGGAAATACACTATAGCGCCTCTTATTTTTAAAAAAAAAAAAATCTAGGAGTTAAAGCAGTCCAAAGCTGTCCTAGAAAATCCTAGATACTACTTTGGAGACATGAGTTTGAGAATATGGACCAATGGCATTTTTCTAATTATATAAGCACAAATCAAAATTAGCAGTTCTCTTGGTTTCTTCTGTGTTACAGCTGGCTCCCTTCTTACCATTCCTGCTCACCGCTGCCATCTCTTATTGCATGGGAGTTCTTTCAAGATCACGCTGGACTGTGACTCTGCCTTTTCTGTGAAGTACAAGAAAGAACAGACTGGAAACTCTTGCACAAATCTCACTATGGAAAATTTTCTTTTCTTATATGAAACAATGGTTATTTTTTAGGAATGTAGTTTTTAAAATTTCAAATAGTGGGGGAAAACACCACTAAGAGACAATAATACAGGCTATTTTAATATTTTTATTAAGGGCTATAAAAATATCCAGAAAGATAAATAAATGTGATGCAATGATATATGTCCTAATATGAAGAACTTTCTTTCACTGCATTGTTTTCCTTCACAATGGCCTTCAAATCACAGGAGGCAGTGATTCCATGCCATTTCCTCTTCTTTCATTACACGCTGCAGAATTTCTGAATCAGTATCCCGCCCTCAGTCTTCTCACTTATAAATCAAATTCATTTTCAATCCATTGTTTAGAGGGAGCGTATTTTTTTCTGTTCCACAAAGAGGACTTTTTTTTTCACTGTAGGAGGAGAAAAAAGGATTGTAGCAGAAAACTAAAAAGTATCGTCACCATTCTTTAATAAAAATACAAATCAGACCATGAGCCTTCTCTTCTTTTACTTTCCTTTGTCATGAGGATGGAGCTGACTTGCTAACTCAGTTTCTCAATCCCAGAGATCAGAGAAGACTGGAGAAAATGGTAAGGAAAACAAGGGAAGGTGCACCAGCCAAGCAGTGGCATCCTTGGTACCCCACAAGGTCACATTTCAACCAATGTGAAATAATCAAATTTAAAAAAGGAAAATTACAAGCAAAAAAATGAAAAACAACATCTTCAACCAGCTAATGTCCACTCTTGTAGGAGGTAAAGCAAGACCTAGACTCCAGAAAAAGAGCAGTAAAAACTGAGCAGACCACAGAAGAAAAGGAAGCCTGGCTGAAAGAGTAAATACACTAAACCTTGCACTTTCCAGAAATGGTTTCACATACCCAAATATAAATTTTCAAGTTTGGTAATAGATTTAACATCATAACCCAAATCTTATTTATTTTTTATTTTTATTTTTTTTTTATTTTTGGCTGTGTTGGGTCTTCGTTTCTCTGCGAGGGCTTTCTCTAGTTGTGGCAAGCGGGGGCCACTCTTCATCGCGGTGCGCGGGCCTCTCACTGTCGCGGCCTCTCTTGTTGTGGAGCACAGGCTCCAGACGCACAGGCTCAGTAGTTGTGGCCCACGGGCTTAGTTGCTCCATGGCATGTGGGATCGTCCCAAACCAGGGCTCGAACCCGTGTCCCCAAATCTTATCATTTTAAACATCATAACAGAGTACAGTTCTCTGAAACACCCAAAACAAAAATGCTAACTGCCTGGATGAAAGATAAGAGACTAGATGCTAGGCAATAAGGTTTTCATAGTTCCTGTAATGCCCTATTATAGCACTCCATTAACATCACACATCTCTTCCTCTCTCTCTCTCTCTCTCTCACACACACTCTCACTCTCACTCTCACACACTCACACACACACACACACAAAAACCACCTGAATTCTTCTTTGCCAAAAAACCAAAAACAGTGCATCCAGGAAGATCCAGGAACTCAAAAGACTAAGACACAACAGCAACTCACTTGTCCCTACTACATAAAGAGATTTTAGCTTTGTTTTTTTCTTATTCTTCTGTATCAATATGGATACCCTGTATATGAGATTCCCAAACTGTCTATGATTAAGAATTAGCTAGAGAGCTTATTTAAATGTACTCCTACTTCTTACCTCCACCTCTACCCTAATTCTGGTTCTATAGAACTAGAGGGGGACTGGAAGTCTGTATTTTTTCAAAACCCTCAGATGATTCTGATGGGCAGCTGAAATTAATAACCATTAACCAGTCAACAGAATTTTATCTATAAAGTTAATTTAAAATACATATTTTATTACTTTGTATATAGGGATATTTTTAATATACTTCAAATCATCTAATATTAAACATAAGTAGGACTGATGCTGCTTCAAAGTCCAAGGAAGACTACAAAGCATTATAAGACAGTAGTAAAGAACCCAAACAGCTTCCCACCAGACTATGTTATTCATTGCAAGAAATATTTCCCCCATGTTTTTCTACATGGAACTAAAAAATGGATAAAAAAAATAATTTGTCCCATGGATAACCAGTCAGGAGATTATTTAAATGACCTTGAACAGAAGTAACTGATGACTATTAGTAAAGCAAGGCTTTATTCATAAAAATTTTGATTTACTTGCTGCATTCCTTCCCTTAATTCAAAGAATAAATATTTAAGTTCACAGAACTGTGCTACGCAAAGTGGAATTTATGAAAGCGTAAAAGTCCCTGATTTAATAGCAGTGTATCATGAGGTGCCTGCATGGATGTCCAGTAAGCCCCACAGGAACCTAAAGATCAAAGGGGACTGGAATGGTAAGGGAAACGCCTCACAGAGAGGGTCAAGTTTAGCCTCTGAAGCAGCAGCAGCATCTGGATGAGCTAAAACAGGAAAGGGCATATAGTGTAGAGAAATGGTGATAGGAGGTAAGAATGACAGTGTTGACCGCAGGGGAAGGTCCTGATTTTAAAAAAAAAGAAAGAAAGAAAACAGACTAATTTGGCTCCATGTAATAGAAAAAAATATGGGGGCCTGGAGTGAAAAAGATTGGGTTCAAACCTTGGCTCCACCATTTATCTACTGTGAGTCCTTGGGCAAATTTCTCAAAATACTCTTCCTTCAGTTTTCTTCCCTATGAGAGGGATAACTCCATCTCCCTCACAGGTTGCCAGACAGCAAACACTCAGTATGTGTTAGATGAGTTGAAATGCCACACTGCTATCCACAATCATAAACATAAACTAATTTTCTGTCAAAATATTTGCTGCTTAATTCACAGAAGAATGAATCTGTCAAGTTCTTTCCCTACATCTAACCTAAATCTATTCTGCTTCAATTAAAGTCTATATTGTCTTGTTCAGTCATCCAAGGAATTAAAACTGACAAGTTTTCATTTTCTTTATAATAAACCTTCATATATTTAACAAAGTTTAATAAGCTTATGCCTCAACCTTTAATCCTTCCTCCTTGGAAATTTGCATCTAGTTTCATATGAGGAAAAGGAGTTTGAAAGGACTTAGGCTGGTTCTAGCCATAGAGTATACCATAAAGTACTCAAATAATTGGAAATTTTTCCATGTTTCCTTGCCTGATTTCCTTCATAAAGCAGACAAGCAAAACATTACCCTTAAACTAACCATTTATTCACTGCAGTAAAATATGCTGGGAGAACTGCCAAGCTATTTGGTACCCTGGGCAATGGGGCAGGCCGCAAGGCAAATATCACGTAAGCCTCCACGGCATTCAGTAAGTGGGCAGAAAGCCAAGCGCTCTGCTATCCCAGAACATTCTCTTCTTCAGAAGAGACAAAGTTGTGCTGTCATGGCTCCGACCATTCCTTATCAGAAAAGCTCTAATCGTCTGTTTGAAATTTATATATGAATCTTTTCTTCCACTTTCAACATACAGTCAGAACTGTTTATGGCTGTATCCTTTCCCAATCTCAAAACTTAAAAATCAGTCTGACAAATAATAAGTTCCTAACACCTCCATACTAACAGTGAAAATTCCAATCCATTTTCACACTTAAAATATCAGAGAAGGTTATTCAATCAACATTTATTAATGTTGTACAGGTTCCTAAAAAAACTCTAAAATGGAGCTAAAATGGTAGAAAAACAACTACTTTATTGTAAAGTTCATCACTTTGGGTTTTCACCAGCTGACAAAGAAATCAGAGGGAGAAAACCACACCAATCCAATATCACACTGCTATGGTCTGAATGTTTGTGTTCCCCCCAATTTACATCGAAATCCTAACCTCCAAAGATGATGGTATTAGGAGTTAGGGCCTTGGGGAGGTGCTTTGGTCATGAGGGTGGAACCTTCATGAATGCGATTCATTCTCTGATAAAAGAGACTCCAGAGCTTGCCTGCCCCTCCACCATGTGAGAACACAGCAAGAAGAACCCCTTCCTATGAACTAGAAGAGGACCCTCGCCAGAAAGCAACCATGCTGGCACCTTGATCTCGGACGTCCCAGGTCCCAGGACTCTGAGGAAGAAAGATCTGTTGTTTATATGAGTCACCCAGTCTGTGGTACTTTGTTGTATCAACCCAGACTAAAACACATACCTTATCATTCTAATAATTTTTCCACCATATGAGATATCATCCTGAAATTCAGACTCCTAATTATCAGGTACAAACCTAGAATCTCCTTTTTATTATAATAAAGAATGACCAGAAATTTTAACACCAAAAAAAAAGCAGGAAATTTTATTTCTGTTAAAGAATGGAATTTACACCAATTTTAGGCTGACAACTGGGCTTCTCAGAGCCTTTTTTAAATGCCTCCTTACATTGGTACAGTTCTCATTTTTTTTTAAGGTGGTATTATTTTTGTTTTTCTTAGACATTGACGAATGCAGCATAATGAACAGTGGTTGTGAGACCTTCCATACAAACTCTGAAAGCAGCTAGTAAGGTGACTAGCTGTCAGCCAGATTCGCATTAATGCCCAACCACAGTTCATACACCAGTAAATGAGTTTTAGCCTCCTATGAAATCTCTCAATAACAGGTCCATACATAGAGTGATTCAGGGCCTAGACTTGGGGAGTCAGACAGTCCTGAGTTCAAATTTGTATTTTGTCACATATTTTAGCTGTGTGTCCTTGATTAAGATCCTTGGTACCAGATTCCTAACCTATAAAATGGGGTTCAGATTGCCTGGAGAGTATGGGTGCTTATGTTACTATGCATTCACATATCTGAAGACCTGAAGACTTGTGTAGGTAAACAAAGAAGACAGAATTTTCCATTTGGTCTGGTTATTCACAAGCACTCGTTTGTTTCTTTTCTCTCAAGGATCACTGTCTTTTGTTGCCTATATTGTCCTTTTGTTGTTGTTGAGTTTCAAGTGGGAAAGTAAATTTGGTCCCATTGCTCCATCTTGGCCACAAGTGAGTCTATCAGGTCTTGTTCTTAGTTAAAGAAAAAGTTGATTATGACATTAAGCACCTATCTTTCATTATATAATGGATTAATTTGGAGAAATAAGATTCTAGCACCAGTTTCAACTCTGATCACCAACAGGTGTCTCACAATTCAACTCAACTCTGACACTATCCGCCTGGAGATAGTAACTCAGGAACAGCCAGATGGAAGTGACACAGAGGGCAAGGTACGGGGAAGGGGAGTGAAGCTTCGTGCCCTCTCTGAGCATGCCGGTCTCCCAGAATCCCCACGTGATTACCAACCCAGAAGCTCCGGCACAGCCATTATTAAGAAGCAATTATAAAGGGGCTGTTTAGGGCTTCCCTGGTGGCGCAGTGGTTGAGAGTCCGCCTGCCGATGCAGGGGACACGGGTTCGTGCCCCGGTCCAGGAAGATCCCACATGCCGCGGAGCGGCTGGGCCTGTGAGCCATGGCCGCTGAGCCTGTGCATCCGGAGCCTGTGCTCCGCAACGGGAGAGGCCACAACAGTGAGAGGCCCATGTACCACAAAAAAAAAAAGGGGGGGGGGCTGTTTAGAAGCAAAGGCACAAAAATGAGATGAATGGCCTGCAGTTTTGTTTGCTAGTTAATTTTGTATAAATTGGCTCATGAAATCCAAAAACAGGATAGGCTACCACCAACAATAATCGGGGTGCTGACCCTTTTTATCTGGACTTTGGAACATTTGTCTCTTTCAGACAATGTTTGTATCCACTAAGGCCATTTAAAGTTATCACTTACTATGGCATTTTGGCAGATGGTACAAAACAGAAAATGAAATTTCCTACCCTCCTGCTCTAATATATAGACAGCATACTCCTTTAACTCGAACCTGGACCTAATTACTTGCCACTGTTGGGCAGATGACCCCAGCAGAACATTCCCTCCCTTTTTCAAGACACTCTTCTCTGTTTCCAGAACAATATCCCCTATTCTATTTACACGGCTGCTTTCTCACCTTCAGATCTTTGGTTAACTATCTCCTACTGGATAGACTTTCCCTGAACTATCCTATCTAAAGGATAAAGGTAGGATCCACCTCCCCGCAACTTCATCCTGTATATCAGCATCCTGCTTGTTTCTCGCATAGCACTTAACGTAATTTGTCATTTTTCCTTTCTCTCCCTTCCAAAACCAGACTGTAAGTGCCAAAACCACAGGTACTGACTCTATCTTGTGTCTTCATATATCCCAGCACCTGGGATACTAACTAGCACCACAGTAAACTTTCAATATGTACCTGGAATGAATGCTATAGTGACAAAGGGGCCACAAAACTGCCAAAGATGTTCAGCATCAATCTGAAAAGGGCATCAGGCCTTGAAAGCATGTGAATTTATTATGGAGTAACTTCTCTGAATCTTACCTACTGGATCATAATGCAAGAGAGTCAGTTTCTCCCGCAGTCGGCTTCTCTTGGTGTTGAAGGAAAAACCTGTTCCAGCTTGGCTCAACATTTTCACCAGAATTGTTCTAAGATTTAAAAGCAAGTTGTTACAAGCTGAGGAAACAGAATAAAATCAGTCATGGGGGGATGGCACATTTTGAGAACCCTATACAGCAATATTACTTGTGAGACATCACTTAAGCCTTAAATTCAGTTCTAAGACAGCCTATTTTTCCATAAATCACAGCTTGAATGGTTCTGATTCCCAAGGTTTGTTCCATTACACAGGGTGCCTTGGTAATGACCTAACCAAAGCAACAGGAACAATCAAACCACACTGTGGGAACAGACTCAGACACCCACCTTTTAGAAAGAGCAGAAGTCAGGAGTGGGAAAAATATGCAAGTACTGGTAACCCTAGCTGGCCAGTCAGGAAGATGGCTGTCTCAGAAGAGCCCTATCTTCCACGGATGAGTAATAAGAGTAAAATCAGGAAAGGACAGAATAAAGGTATTGGAACTTTTACATTGACAATGTGCAAAACCTTGTTCCCCTTCATATTTTGTTTAAGTTGTTTAAGTTCTAGTCACCCAAAGCATTAAAGTTCATGTTTTGCCACACTGGACCTTTTAATACCTCATACTATTTGTTACTCTTGCACATGTCTTATCTCCCTATGTAGATCATGCTATTTGATTTCTCATCTAATTCCAAAAAATAATCTGAAGCATTCAAATATACAATATATCTAAGATATATTACACATCTTTGTATCCCTTTCAATGTACAGCACAGTGCCTCATACTAAGAGGGATATAATATCTGTTGATTAAGATAGACAATAATTAGTCATTCATCCAAAAAGATTCAACAAATATTAAGTGCTTACTCTGTGGAAAGCACTATAGGAAATGCAAAGCCCTGTAAGTCCACATCTGCACCTTGGAGAACTAACAGTAATAGTATGGAAGGTAAGTTGTGTACACTAGGTCTGTAAGGCAAGACATATATGACAAATGGCACAAGGATTCAAAAAACATGACAGGCAGGGAGCATCTCTAAAGAAACTGAAGGCATGGGAGATTCCTACAGAACCTGAAGGTGGGAAATAAATAACTGGATTGTGGGAAAAGCTATATTAATCAATAAAAAATACTGAGGGTAAAACACGAACATACATGTGTTTCATTACCTTTAATCCAAAAAACCTAGTTTTAAGGATTTGTGATGTGTCTTGGGTTGTAAACAAAGGCTGCTTTAGAATTTTTCTATTTTTAACACAGAAAATCTTACTTCGGTTATTTTCTACAAAATTTATTTTGAAATACCAGTTTGGTAATTATAGTCTCTCTGGTACAGCATGAAATCTTTAGCCTTTTCTATTTTTGAAATGCTTATACCATGAAGGCAAAGGATTACAAAACTCAATAAAACAGGCTCTGTCGATTAATCAAATCACAGCTTGTTCTGCTAGATTCCTGTAGTGGGCTCCAGACAAACGTCTCTTGGTCCTCAATTTGAGGAAACAGAATTGCAGCGGTAGTCCAAAGAGAGCACGGGGACCCTGATGATTTCTTTAGGAACAAGACAGCAAGAGCAACTTTTTTTTTTTTTTTTTTTAATTTTGCTGTGTTGGGTCTTCGTTTCTGCGCGAGGGCTTTCTCTAGTTGTGGCAAGCGGGGGCCACTCTTCATCGCGGTGCGCGGGCCTCTCACTATCGCGGCCTCTCTTGTTGCGGAGCACAGGCTCCAGACGCGCAGGCTCAGTAGTTGTGGCTCACGGGCTTAGTTGCTCCGCGGCATGTGGGACACTCCCAGACCAGGGCTCGAACCCGTGTCCCCTGCATTAGCAGGCAGATTCTCAACCACTGCGCCACCAGAGAAGCCCGAGAGCAACTTTTAGTAAATTATTTGAATGTTCACTTAAGTAGGTCAGTTGGGAAAGAGGGAAAATATTTTTTGAAATAGTTCATAGGGCCAAAATAATTCATCAAGTAACTAATCCTCAAATCAACTTCTAGAAATTTGAAGCCAAATGCTTAATTTAACATAAGGATTGATTGGCAGCAGTGGGACTAATGAATCTAACATAAACAGGTGAAGTTTAAAGAGAGAAAAACTTTTACTTACTTTGACTTGGTCTTGGCAACTTTTTTGTAGAGAGGAAAGAAAAAAGAAAAATAACGATTTATTATCTTGCTTATGCAAAGCTCATATAATGTCAGGATAATCAAAATTATTTAAATCATGAAGTAGGCCATAAATTGTCACTCAAGTAACTTACTCCCTAGCTATTAGGGATCCCGTTAGGATTTTACAGGTTTTAAAAAATCCAATCAGACCACCACAGTTCTGGATGTAATGCTATGCAGTCTTTTCAGTTGGACTGGTTACCTTTTAAATCTTCCTAAACTAAGATCTGCTCCACTTGCTCCTCTTCTCAGGTGCAAACACTTGCACTAGAACAAGCGTCTTGTTTGATAAGTTAACCTGTACAAACTCCAACAACCATCACATCAGGTGAAACTAACTCTAACCGGGAAGTCAGCCTGGTTCATGGAAGAACACTGTCTTGGGAGCCAGAGGGCTTCTTTCCCAGCCCAGCTGTATGACCTAGAGTCAATCACTGCTTCTCATCTTTAGAGTTCGAAACGACTGAACTAGAGGTTTTCCCCAGTTAGCACGTCCGGAGATTCTGCTAACACACCGCTACAGAGGGCGGGGGAAAGCGCCCCACTCCTGACGGGCTGACTCTACAGTCCGAACGAACCGCAACTGATCCAGAACCAGCGCCGCAGACCCCCGAGACCCACTAGCCCCGCAGTGAGCGCGGGGCGGGGCATGCCGGGCGCTGTAGTCCTGAAGGCCTGGGAAGCCGCAGCGGCAGCTTCCCGACAGGCGCGCGCACCCCAACACGCAACGTCCCGGGGCCCGCCTGTCACGGCCTCCCGCCCCCGCTGCAGGCCCGCCTGTCACGGCCTCCCGCCCCCGCTGCAGGCCCTGCCACCGCCTCCAGCCCCACTTACAGGTGACCGCGGACAGGAACATGGTGACAGCAGCCGCAGCCTCGGAAACAGGTCGAAATTCCCTCAACAAATAACTGCTTCCGGGGCACAGGCCTGTTCCGGAAGAGGATGTTCCGATCCGGAAGAGGATGCCGGGAGTGCGCCGAAGCCACGCCCCTTTGTAAATTTCAGGGCTGAACCTGCCTCTTTCCTGTGTGTGTGTTTTGTTTTTTTTTTTCTGGCGGTACGCGGGCCTCTCACTGCTGTGGCCTCTCCCGTTGCGGAGCACAGGCTCCGGGCGCGCAGGCTCAGCGGCCATGGCTCACGGGCCCAGCCGCTCCGCGGCACGTGGGATCCTCCCGGACCGGGGCACGAACCCGTGTCCCCTGCATCAGCAGGCGGACTCTCAACCACTGCGCCACCAGGGAAGCCCTATCCTGTGTTCTTTACACTCCAGGTGTCTCTTTTGCGGTGCTGGAGTGTGTGGAGTCCCCTCCCCTTTTGGAGAGGGACTTTGTTATCGCTCGGGGTTCGCACCTACTTCTGGGTCAGAGTTAGGTGCTTTCCATACATGTTTCATAAATAATCGCAGCCGCCTACATTAAAGCCACAGGAACTCCCTATGTTCCTCAGCCGCTTCAGGCTATCGGGCTCCCGCGTTATTTCCTTAAATTTGTTGCCTTTTTTTGCCTCCTCTGGCCCATCTCCATCTCCACCTAGTTAACATCTACTCTCAGTCCCTCCAGAATAGAGAACTCCACCTGAATATCCCTATTCCTTAATTAAATGTTGGATTTCTAGGAGGGCAAGGGCCCTGTGCATCTTGTTAACTGCTGTATCTAAGCACCTGCGTGGCAATAGGGACCGAATAGCTGAGATTGGGAGCGCTGACATAACTTGCTTAATGTCACAAAACTAGTAAACGGCAGAGTCAGAATTTGAACCCAGATTTTGTCTGAGTGCAAAGACTCATGCCTTTCCCTCTAGACACTGGGACCTAACCACTAAGTCATCTTCAATCTTCACCTCTCCGCAAGGAACCTGGGCTCCTTCAACACCAGGTACTTCAGCCGAAACCTCATTTCCCAATAAGCAGGACTTAAGGATTTTTTTCTAATCTGTGATTTTACCTACATATTAAATTTTACAAACATGTGAAAGATTTATTCTCATGGATCATCCTCACTGCAAGTAATAAAATTATTAAAAAGAGAAAATGTAGCTCTCCAATACAATACAACACAATTTTTAAAATTAGGACTGTCCTTGCGCTTAGTACCTCTAATGTTTTTTGTTTTCCCCATAACTTAATTCCAGCAACTGAGCACCATCTAGGTGCCCAAACCCTTCCTTACCTTGTGCAGTTCAGCTGCTGACAAACAAGAGCTTCAGGTGTTCAAGAAGGTAAGGTTTCTTATTTAGGAAATTCCTTTTGGGGATCTATAAGAAAGGAACACAGGACTGGAAGCCAAGGAACGTGAATTCTAGTCTTTGTTCTGTCCCTTAGAAAGTCATTTCAACTCTTCAGACCTCAGTTTCAGGCTCAGTGTGGGCACTGGATCAATGATTCTCATTCCTGAAGGTATATCAGTCATCTAGGGTCCTTTAAAAGACCTGGATGCCAGAGGAGAGGCCCAGAGTCTGTACAGTATTTCTTCCCCCTCCCCAATTTTCTATGAAGAAGCATTTCGAATATATCAAAAAGTAGAAAGGATAGTATAATGAACAAACTATATACCCAATTCAACAAATGTTAAGATTCTGCTATGTATATTGATGTATATGGAATTTTTTAAATATGCATATGTATATGCATATATATATGGTTAGGGTTTTTGGCTAAGCTGTGTAAATGCAAATTGGAGACATAAACTTTCACTCCTAAATATTTAAGTACGTATCTCTCAAGAATAAGATCATTATAACTACAATAGTGTTTTTATTCCTTAAAAAATTAATAGTTTGGGGGAGAAGCTGGGTAAGAGGGAGCAGTATGTTCGCGGAAGTCCCCGAGGACTTCCAGCCTCTGCGGAGGAGCAGAAGGAAATGGAAGACAAAGTGACTAGTGCAGAGAAAGCTGAAGAAGCAAAATTAAAAGCAAGATACCCTCATCTGGGACAAAAGCCTGGAGGTTCCGATTTTTTAAGGAAAGATTGCAGAAAGGGCAAAAATATTTTGATTCTGGGGATTACAACATGGCTAAAGCAAAAATGAAGAACAAGCAACTTCCTACTGCAGCCCCGGATCAGACAGAGGTCACTGGTGACCACATTCCCACTCCACAGGACCTTCCTCAATGGAAACCATCTCTTGTTGCTAGCAAGCTGGCTGGCTAATTAAAAGAGCTGAACTGCATGAATCTTCTAATTCCCATTATTTCTCCTTAATATGTTACTTCTCCGCTTTTTATTTCCTTTCACTCACTAAGTCATTTGAGAATTATGGCTTTGCAGGTAGTGGAGTGTGTATGTAAGGGAATATACATGTGTGGAGTTTTGATTAGTTTAACAATGCACTGATAAAAAGAACATGTTAGAGCAACATAAAGTAATCTACTTGACAATAATTGTATATATTACCTAACTCCTAGTACAGAGCTGGTTCCAAAAAGTAACAAGCAAGTTTTACAATTTTAATGTTTTGGCTTTCTTTAATTCATCTTAATTATAGCTTTGTATGTTACTCTTATTTAATATAACCTCTATTGTATGGATTTCCTCTGTATTTTCCTTTTGGATTTTGTAAAACAGAAGTTCAAGACCACAAATTAGAAGAAAGGTCACATATTTCAAACACAAATAGATTGGGTTTCAAAAGATTTGTATCCTGTGCTTGAACTTGAATGGCCTTAAATCTGTTTCAGCTTTAACAATAGAATTTTACTTGGGCAATATTTGCCCATTCTGACTCTAGTGCTTAACAGCTGCTGTTGAAGCTAGTATTCCTATTCAGTTTTATAGTGTTAGAATACCTTTTGTTGTTGAAGATGTGAATGAAGTGTGCATGTGCATCGACTATTGAATTCACTTTTGTGCCATTTTTGTAAATACAGTAGTTTTGCACAACCTCTCAAAAAAATTAATAGTTTCCTAATCTCTAAGCCATAGGCAAATTGTCTTTTATGGCTGGTTTCTTCAAAAACAGTGTCCAGTCTGGGACTTCCCTGGCCATCCAGTGGTTAAGACTCCATGCTTCCAATGCAGGGGGTGCAGGTTCAATCCCTGGTTGGGGAATTAAGATCCTGCATGCCATGTGGCACGGCCAAAAAATTTTTAAAAATAAAATTGCAGGGCTTCCCTGGTGGCGCAGTGGTTGAGAGTCCGCCTGCTGATGCAGGGGACACGGGTTCGTGCCCTGGTCCGGGAAGATCCCACATGCTGCGGAGCGGCTAGGCCTGTGAGCCATGGTCGCTGAGCCTGTGTGTCCAGAGCCTGTGCTCCGCAACGGGAGAGGCCACAACAGTGAGAGCCCCGCGTACCGCAAAAAAAATAAAAATAAAAAAAATAAAATAAAATAAAATAAAATTGCAAAAAAAAATGTCCAGTCAAGGTTCATACATTACCTTTAGTTGTCATAAATCTTTAATCTCCTTCAAATCTAAAACAAAACCCCTCACTTTTTCTTTTTCGTGATACTGAATTTTTAAAGAGACTGAGCTAGTTTCTTGTGGAGTGTCTCGTATACTGAATTTGTCTGATTGTTTTCTTATGTGGTCATTTTATTTATTCTTCTATCCCCTGTATTTCCTGTAAATTGGAAGGTAAATCTAAAGGCTTGAGTAGATTTCACTTAAAACACTTTTGACAAGAGGACATGATGCTCTCAGCTTCATATCCCAACATATCAGGAGGTCCAGAATGTCAGGTTGTCCCACTGCTAGTGCTAGGTTGGCTGATCTCTGGATCTCTCCGTTGTAAAAGCAGATTTTGTTTCTCTTTGCAGTTTTCTGTAGGGTGGTACTTTGGCATATGAGAATATCCTGCTCCCCAAGAACCTTTCCTCATGGTTTTAGCATCCATTGATGATCTTTTTTTTTTTTTTTGACTCAGAGATTACATTTGAGGGTACACAATGGTAATTTTTCTAACATTTCACTTCTTATTCATTTGCTAGTTTTCTTCTGTAAAGAAGAGTTTTCTAGGGCCTCCCTGGTGGCGCAGTGGTTGAGAGTCCACCTGCCGATGCAGGGGACACGGGTTCGTGCCCCGATCCCGGAGGATCCCACGTGCCGCGGAGCGGCTGGGCCCGCGAGCCATGGCCGCGGAGCCTGTGTGTCCGGAGCCTGTGCTCCGCAACGGGAGAGGCCACAGCAGTGAGAGGCCCGCGTACAGCAAAAAAAAAAGAAGAGTTTTCTAGGGACTTCCCTGGTGGTCCAGTGGTTAAAACTCTGTGCTTCCACTGCAGGGGATTCTGGTTTGATCCCTGGTTGGGGAGCTAAGATCCTGCATTTTGCATGCCTGTGCAGCACGACCAAAAATTTTTTTTAATTAATTAATTAAATAAATAAAAGCAGAGCTTTCTATAACCAGTTGAGGCTGAATTATAGTTCCTCCTAAAAAGTCAGGGTAAATGCTAATTATCTTCTCTTTAATTACTAACATTCAGAGTAAGAACTTAGCATGAGTCACTTCCAGTGGTGACAAAGAGGTTTTCCCCTTTCTGTAATTTTCTTTAACTTTTTAGTATCACTTTAATGGATTTTTATTCATTGTTTTATAATCAAACATGGTCATTATTATTTTTGATGTTTGAATTTTCCCAAAGTAGGTCATTAGGCTTCCCTTCAAGTTGGTCCAATGATTTGTTTTGTTTTTTTAATAAATTTATTAATTAATTTATTATTTTCTGTGTTGGGTCTTCATTGCTGCGCGCGGGCTTTCTCTAGTTGCAGCAAGCAGGGCATACTCTTCATTGTGGTTGCACAGCCCAGGCTCTAGGCGCATGGGCTTCAGTAGTTGTGGCACGTGGGCTCAGTACTTGTGGTTCATGGGCTCTAGAGTGCAGGCTCAGTATTTGTGGCGCACGGGCTCTAGAGTGCAGGCTCAGTATTTGTGGCTCACGGGCTTAGTTGCTCCGTGGCATGTGGGATCTTCCCGGACCAGGGCTCGAACCCACGTCCCCTGCCTTGGCAGGAGGATTCTTAACCACTGCGTCACCAGGGAAGTCTCCAATGTTCTTTTGACACACTTCTTTCCTTGCTTTCTGTCACCAGCTGTCTCAGGTTAACCTTGTACTTTCCCTAGCCCAAACCTGGAATCAGCCATTTCTCCAAGGTACTCTGATTCCTTTTTGTAAAAGCCACAATCTGATGCACAGCCACTGGACTAGATTTTAGTGGACTTCAAGCTTTATTTTAAACCATAGAATCTTCATTCAAATGAAATCTGTCTCCGGAGCTCACAGTGTAAAATAAAGCTTCATCTCTTGAGGGATGTCCTCAGAACCTTAGACTCCACAGGTCACAGAAACTCTGGACTACGGAATGGCCACATTCTCTTCCAGAGCTGTTGCCCTGGATTCCAGCTTGAGGTTTCAAACCCCACCCACAGGCCCTGCAGCCTTTTGTCACACTTCCCATTACTCCCTTCTCACACTGTCTGACCATGCAGAGGACTGGTGCAGCTAGGAGAGAGCCCTTGGCAGCAGCAGGGACAGCCTGGAGCAGAAGACCACGTAAGACCTCTGCTGCTTCAGAGACAGGAGACAGCACTTCAGAAACAATTGGGGACCACAGTTACGGACTTTCTGCTGTAGACTGGATGTTTGTGTACACCCACCCGCCAGCCCCACACTAAATTCACGTGCTGAAACCTAATCCCCAGTGTGATGGTGTTTGCAAGTGGGGCCTTTGGGAGGTGATGAGGTCATGAAGGCAGATCCAGTCCTTGGATCTCATCTCTGTCTACACTCATTCCCTTGATGGTCACATCTGGTTTGTTTTTAAAAATCTGCAAGCTGAAGACTTTCAAATTTATGTCTCCAGTCCCAACCTTTCCTCCGAACTTCAGATTAGTGTATTTAACTGCCTACTTGACATCACAGGTCCAAAATCAAATTCCCAAGCTTCTGCTGCACCTCACAGCCTTCCTCTAAATCAGTATGTGACAACTCCATTTTTCCAGTTGCTCAAATAGAAACCCCGGCAGCCAACTTGACACCTCTTTCTCCTACACCCTATATCTAATCCATCAACAAATCCTGTCACTCAAATGTCACCTAATCAGTGAGGCCACTCTATGTAAAAAAGCAACACACACACACAGTCCCTATTCTCCTTACTCCACTTTATATTTTTCTACAGCACTTATCACCATTTAATATTAGTGGTGTACTTGTTGATTTCCTTATTGTCTATCTTCATTCACCAGAATGTAAACATCTTAAGATCAGGAATTTTGTCTTATTCACTCACTGCTGTATTCTGGTGCCTGGAACAATGCCTGCTGCCTCTATTAAATATCTGTTGAATAAATGAATGAATAAATCTGAGAAGAGAGGCACCATACAAATGCTAAATTACTGGGAATTCCCTGGCTGTCTAATGGTTAGGACTCCGCAATTTCACTGCCAAGGGCCCAGGTTCAATCCCTGATGGGGGAACTAAGATCCCACAGGCCATGAGGCATAGCCAAAGGCAAAACAAACAAACAAAAAAACAAATGTTAGGGCTTCCCTGGTGGTGCAGTGGTTGAGAGTCCACCTGCTGATGCAGGGGACACGGGTTCGTGCCCCGGTCTCGGAAGATCCCACATGCTGCAGAGTGGCTGGGCCCGTGAGCCATGGCCGCTGAGACTGCGCGTCTGCAGCTCCCAATGGGAGAGGCCACAACAGTGAGAGGCCCGCGTAACGCAAAAAAAACCCAAAAAACAAATGTTAAATTAGTAATAAATATTTACATGTAAATGGCAAACAATGGTAAGTATTTGTGTATTGTTGATTGTTTCAGGCTTCAGAACTTATGATTACTTTTTTAAAGAGATAGCATGTACACTGTTTCTTGAAATTCTTGAATGGAGCAGAAAGGAAGCAGTGGCTTTCTAGTCTCATTTCTTCAACCTCCATCCACGTGTTATTTACACCTCACACTTCGTGGGCAGTTGGTAAGTGTTAATTAAAATGTTTATTAATACAGATGTAATTCATGATCTGGGGTGTGTATGTTTGCCTGAATTTACATAATGAGCCCTCTGTGCCTTACTAAAGTGAGGAACAATTAGATCATCCTGGAAGCCCAAATGGAAAGGGTATAGTCCTTATGGGAGGGGCACTCATCCTCTTTCTGCAGCTGGGAGAAGGTACAGCCGTTTAACCTAGATTCTTAACCCAGGGAAGGAGATGGAGGAAAAGAACAAATCTATTGAATACTCTCGCAGGGCTTTAGCCACGGTGTCTATGTTGCATTGGTCAACACCACATTCCCAGCTCTTAGCACTGGGATTCAACCCCGAGGATCTGGAGGCTGTTCTCCTCCTCCTCTGTTGTGTTAAGAGGTCCCTGACTGCCCATTGTCCAGCCCACTGTCCTACCTACGTCCTGCCTGACTTACAGTTGGGAAGTATAGCCACCGTTCTTGTCTACAGTGTCGGTGATTCTGGCTCCCTGACGTGTCCCAGGGGCCTGGGAACATTGGCATTTGAGGGAGGGAGACTCTGCTGGAGAAGGCTGCAAAAAGCTGGTACCTTCACAAGCTCAGACACCTCCAGGCAGATGGGACAGCTTCAAAATTGGGTCCTCTGCTTCAACAGCTTAGTATTACAGCAAAAACTTCCTGAGGGAGCAAGACTAAAAGCTGGCAAGACCTGGGGGCACCAACCAGATTCAATCTGTGAGCAGTGGGCATCCTCGGGTTGGCATTCAGTGCCTTCCATAGTCTGGCCTCGCTCTCCTAATTCAGCCCCATCTCTCTTCACTGGGGCCTGCCCTTTCTGGAAGAGTATCAGTTACTTTTTGGATAAAGTCTCTCCTGACCCTACACTCCCCATCTTACCCCACCTCTCCCTTCCACAGATTCCCTTAAGAGCACCTATTATGTTTCCTGCAGCCAGATCACTGGTCTGCCTCCCTGCTGGCATCTAAGTCCCCTGAGGGCCAGAGCTTCTGAATCTCTGTATATTTCCCCCCACCACCCCCACCACCCCCACCCCCACCCCCACCAGCAGGAGCTCCTAACACAAAGCAGCTGCCCCACTCACTGACAAATATGAACTGAGCACCTTCTGTACTAGGGAGCCCTGCTCCAGCCATTCTCCGTCTCTTCAATCCTACTTCCCCTCCCATGTCTACTTGAGACAGGGAAAGTGGGAGGAACCAGGAGAAGAATAGAAGCAAAGGCAGAGAGGTGTCGAAAAAAATGAGCAGTGAGCATCCTTCTGGGGCTAGAGTGTGTGAAGAAATGAGCGCAGTGACTAGAAAGGATGCCTGGGGCTAGGTAACCAGGAAGGAAGGAACCAGGATGTTATCATCGGGGGTTGGGCCTTGGTTCTGTGGGCAGCAGGGGAGTTAAGTGATGTGATCAGATCTCTGTAGTGGCAGCATCTGAAATCACACCGTTTTCCTGGCTAATTGGGAGAGAGGCAGGGACTCTCCAGTCCCACCAAACACAGCATTCCCAAGTCCCCTTCACTTGTGAAGCAACAATAGGCACTTTTGCTGCTCTACATGTTAGTGCCTGTTTATTTAGTTAACACATGTATTTGGTGTTTCTGTAATAACCGGTAAGTTCTTCTTGTTTGTTGTCTTAGACAAGTCACTGCGCCTTTTTTGAGGGGGAGAAAGGTAAGGAGAAAAGTATCACTGAAGACTTTGAGAACCTGCTAAAGGCTATGGCTTAGCTTTTCCACCAAATGCACATATGCCCATCCAGAAACAATTTTACCTGGACTTTCCAGTGGTTCTCAACCTTGGCTGCACATCAGAATCACCTGGGGAGAGCTGTCCACCCCTGCCTCCCACCACCAGAGGTTTTCATTTAATTGATCTGAGTACAGACTGGATTTCTAAACTCCCTAGGAGATTCTAGTGTACACTCAGGATTTTACGTTATTGGGCTAGGGATCTGTGGACTCCGAAAGAAGGCCCCTACCTTAGACCATAAGTTCCAGGTGTGTCCATTTAACTTTGACGGTGAGTAGCACCTACCTGTGTAGGCAGGGGAGGGGAGAACGTAGCCAGTTTGAAAGAACGAGGAAGTCTTGAAGCTGTAAGCAGAGCGGAGGTGCTCATATACATTCCAGAAGGCTGCAGGACACTTAGCAAAAGAGGGGCTGAAACAGAAGACAAAGAGCAGGAAACTTAATTGCCTTCCTGAAAGATGGATGGAAGGCCAGCAGACAACACCCTTCCCACCCACGCACTGCACCTCCCCCAAAGAGCTGAAAACATTATCGAGGGGCTGGCAGAATCAGTCTTTGGGGAAAGTCAACCAGTTAAACGTGTGGTCTGGTTGATGGGTGACATGGGTGGGGAGAGGGTGGCAACTGTGGGTGTTGAAATAAAGCGGCTGTGAGGGTGCGGAGGTTTGGCGGTAAGGGGCTGGAGGAGAGGAAGACTGGGGGCGTGGTCAAGGAGAGGCAGTCCTGGGGTGGGCGGGGCTGCGGTGGAAGGAGAATTTGGAGCAAGGCCCGGCCGGCCCCACCGTGTACTAGCCACGGACCCTGCACAAGGACCTGGCCTCAGTTTCTTACCTGGGACTTGTGTGACAATCACTTCAGAGGAGCCCGCAATCTCAGATGATTATCGTCAGATCAACTCTAAGGCTTTTTTCACTGTGAGGTCCCATGAGCCTAGGAAAGTGCCCTCTGAAAATGCTCTTTGAAGGTCTTCAAACCTGGTATCCATCAGAATCACCTGGGGTGCTCACCACCCAATAATACAACTCGGTGAGGGATGGGGGGGCGGTCCCCAGGTAGTTTATAATTCTCACCTGGTGCTTCTGATGCTTGTGCTTTGGGAATCACTGTTCTGGATCATGGTTTCTCAACTCCTGGGGATCTTGTCAAGGGGCAGATTCTCCGCCGGAAGGTCTGAAGTGAGGCCCGAGATTCTGTGTTTCTAACAGACTCACCGATGGTGCTACTGGCTGTACATCCTTGCCACTCAAAGCGTAATCCAGGCAACATCCCCAGCAGCTGCAGCAGTAACATTTGGGAGCTTGTTAGTAATTCAGAATCTCAGGCCCCACCCTAGACCCACTGAATCAGAATCTGCAGCTCCAAGTGATTCGTATGCATACTGAAGTTTGAGAAAGATTGTTCTAGAAGTGACTTCCTGATCAGGGAACCAAGGTTGAAACTTGGGAATGGTAAGACAAGACTCGGTTCCTTAAAACAGAGTATAAGTTAGAGAAAGGTGAGTATTTTATTCTGTTTTAGTTACTGCCATATGTGTGGGCCAGGCACATAGTAGGTGCTCAATAAATATTTGTCAAGTGAATGGATGAGGTAAGAGTCCAGTTTCTAGGGCCAGGGTATGAGGCTAGAGTGGGGCCAGTAACCATCATGACTAGACGCCAACTTCTGGGATCAAGGTCTTTCTAGCCCTCTGCCCAGGACAGGATTGGTCCTGATGCTGGCCCAGAGTAGAACCCATGGTCATGTGAGGTAGGAGTGTATTAAATTGTCTCATCTGTGAAGATTAAAAGGCTATATGGAAATGTAGCCAATAAATATACAGGTGTTCTCAAGCAGGTCTGCTACAAGAAGCAGGGGCTGAACCAGCCAGTGGGGTATGGGTGGCCAAAGGAGCCCCAGCTCCAGAAATAACTCATCTGGTCTGGAGGAGGGATTCCATGAAGCTGCCTCAAGCATGTACATAAGGGGTAGAATTTAATACAGTCAGCATCAATTCTAATACTCCCCTCTTTCCTCTGTTTAAAACAGATGTCAGGGGCTTCCCTGGTGGCACAGTGGTTAAGAATCCACTTGCCAGTGCAGGGAACACAGGTTCGAGCCCTGGTCTGGGAAGATCCCACATGCCACAGAACAACTAAGCCCGTGTGCCGCAACTACTGAGCCTGTGCTCTAGAGCCCACGAGCCACAACTACTGAGCCCGCGTGCCACAACTACTGAAGCCCGTGCACCTAGAGCCTGTGCTCTGCACACAAGAGAAGCCACTGCAATGAGAAGCCCGAGCACCGCAACAAAGAGTAGCCCCCGCTCACCGCAACTAGAGAAAGCCCGCGCACAGCAACAAAGACCCAATGCAGCCAAAAATAAATAAATTAATTAAAAAAAAAAAAAAACAGATGTCAGTAAGACCTAGCCCAGGATCATAGGCAACCAGTATGGCTCTTGTGAGTTGGGGAAATATTAAATCCTCCAAAGGATAAACAGTGTTCGTTATTAACTAGCCTTAGAGGAACAGATCAGTAATTCATAGTTGAAGTGATTTTATTCCTAGTCTTCAGGGGTGCCAGTCTAGAAGAGAAAGTGTTCCTCTTTGTTTTTCCTACGTGTAGCATTATCCAGACTTTCTGCATAATCCTGACAATAGAAGTTAGGATTTCAACTGAAGTAAATCCATTCTCCTCCTGTCCTACGAACAAATTGGGCTGAAGATTTCTGACAGACTCTTCAAAACACCAGGCCCTTTTTCCTAATGATTATTTTAAATATACTGTGAACATGAGAGAATGCCTTCTAAAGCAGGTGCATTTTTATCATCAATTTCATTTGCTTAATTCCTACAAGCGAACCAAGTAGTAATTGTGCATTCCCAAGGGCTTATCTACCTCCGAACCAAGTAGTAATTGTGCATTCCCAAGGGCTTATCTACCTCCGCCTTGGACTGGGGTCCACATATAAGTAAAATGATATGACCACGGTAATGGCCATACCAGTCATAGCAAAGTTTCCATGAATAACTACTTTCAAAGGAACAATAATTTTCCATCATGGCTTCCTCCCCCCTAACCTGATCCTCAATGTAATTTCTAACTGTCCCAGAGAGGCGGGTCCCACAGAGGGACAATCCTGTGAATGTCTGCAATATCTCCCAGAAGGATGGTTCCTGCCCAGCATGCAGTCCCCCAAGTTGCTAGGTGCATGTGAGGAGGGAACATGAACTCAAACACTGTACTCATTGCCTGCCAGAAAAGTGATTTAAACTCCTGTACTTGACTGTCCTGCTACAGACGGGTGTGAATGTATCATTGCACCTTTCTTGGCTTGTGAAAAGAAAGGCTAATTAACTTTCTCAGTTGCTTTGGAATAGCATTCAATGTCAAGCTGCCATAGTTATGCATATTCTCAGTCTTTTAGAACCATTTTTGAATGGGTCTGTGTTTCTTTTTGTTGACCAAGAGAGACAGTGAATTGTCATGTTCACAAAGATGACCTAACTTGAGCTTCTGTGGTTTGGGATCCTGCCTGCCTGTGTTTCACCCTGTTTTGCCTCCAAGGCAGAAGCCTATGTCTCTAGCCAGGATATTGTGGTTAGTTTCCTGGCCTCTGACCCAGGTGGGGACACACCTGCACCCTTGAGGGAGGGAGAGCCTGTGGAGGGTTCATGAGGCCAGGGCTGAGTCACTCAGCTGGGAGACATGTGAAGCGGCATTAGAACATCAGTTTGGCACTTAAGGAGCAAGTCCCCACACAAAAATGTGTCTGTATGTTAACAATCTAGTCCATTTTCGAACTAAACCAAGGAAAAAGATTAAAGTTTTGTATCACCTATTCCAGCATTGGAGTCTGGTCATGTGAAATCACCCCAAAGGAAACCTCAGCTTCACCCACAAATCCAAGGATTCGCCCCTGATAATATTTCATCACAGGCCGCTCTCTACTACTCCTACACTTCACAGTCCTGTTCAAGGACCATGCAAATTCAAAAAACCTCACTGCAAGTCATCAGCTTGAATTTTTCTACCCAAATCGCTTTCCTTTCTCAGAAAATTATTTGACATGTAACTTGAATAAAATGAGCCTTCTTAAAAAAAAGGGGGGGGGGGCGGAATTCCCTGGCAGTCCAATGGTTAGGACTCCATGCTTTCACTCCCCAACCAGGGACTGCCAGGTTCAGTCCCTGGCTGGGGAACGAAGATCCCACAAGCTGCCTGTGGCCAAAAAAAAAAAAACAAAGCAAAACAAAAAAACAAACAAACTGAGCCTTCTTTCTCCCTTATGAAGTTCCATTCAAAAGAAAAGTTAAACTCCAAATGCCTTAAAAATCATGTAAATCTTTGAGAAATTTCTTGAAAAAATGGTCATTTTTCTCACCCAATGTCCCACTCAACAGCATACCCAGCCCATTCTCTCTCCAGAGAGTAGCTTCCCCCTTTTTCTTATGTAGATTAATTTAGCCTCTTTGATGTCTATCATCCTTGAATCCTAGCCACCATCTAATTCAGCCATAAGAAATGGGGGTGTGGGGGGCGGGGGGCGCATGGGGGAGGGTCGGGGAAGGCAAGCAGCTCAGAATCCTCCCACAGAAAGCTAGAAGGGAAGAAAGGCTCTAACAACTTCTGCCTCAGTGTCTTGGTCCCAGAAGTAAGAAGAGGAAAAGGGAAGGAAAAGGATGCCCATAGCACTGTTGGTACCTAAGAGACATTCTCCATCCTCAAGACAGCAGCCTCCTGAACAGGGCTGGGTCCCAACGTGTTGCCCTGATGCTCACCTGCAGGCAGAACACAGGCAGTGAGATCCTCTGGACCCTCCACAGGGTCCTGGGACGACTCTACCCAAACAGGGGCAATTACTGCAATGTGCATATGCCTGTCTCTCTGTGAAGCAAGAGCTTTTGAAGGATTCGGACTGTTTTGATGTAACATGGTGTGCGGCCAAAAGGAAAATCAGGATCCACATCAAGCTTGATTTTCATTCCAGTAAGCCATTCCAAATGAAGGAGGCAAAGCCTTTCAAAAGATGTCTTCTGTGATTGGGAATAATTGGGTCCAGTTTAATCTGGCGCACGGTGAAGTTAAAGAGCTACGGGACTGCTTCTAGTGTGTTTTGCAGTTTCCAGAGTTACTAATTAGCTCCATGACATTAAGGTTAATGAGATAAAACATCTATAAATCAAGCTGACGGCCAATTCAAGAAAAAGCCCCCAACTCCTGCACCGGGATGAAAACACTACAATTTCACTCTTTCAGGCTGTCCATTTGATTAAATTTGATTATGTGTGAATATATACAAACGTATAATTATAAAATTCATACTTAAAGTATAACTACCTTGCCCAAACCTCCTTTCTAAATGTATTCAGTACCAATAAGACAGTAAGTCAGTTGTTAACTATTAACAGAATGAACTGATTTGATGAACGTTCTAGGAGTGACCCTTCCCAAAGAACAAAAGTCTCTCTGTTATGTTAAAAAACTATGTTCCTTAAAATTTGGACATACACTCCAGAAAATAAAATTATGGATTTTATTGACTGAAGCTATAGAGGAATTTGGGGTGTAGAGAACATTCTGATGAATCCTTTTGTGATTTGAAGGATTCTATCCCTCTTGAACTCTCTATTTATAAATGTGGGTTTTTCAGATGGTTATGAGCCTAGGCTCCAGACTCAGGAGAACCAGGTTAACACCTTGGCTTTACCACTTACTAGCCCTCTGTCCTTGGGCAAGTTACTTAAACTTCTGTGCCTCAGTTTCTGCATCTGTAAAATGGGGATTATAAGAGACTCCCTCATAGGGTTTTCGTGAGAATGAAATGTGAAAATTCATGTAAATCATTTAGCACAGGACCTGGAACATAGTAAGTACAAAGTAAATCATGATGATTATGAGTGACGTAGGGCCTAATTGTACTTTGACTTTCCTTCTTGAGCCTTTTGCAGGGAATGTAGAGCTTTGAAACATAGGTTTAGTCAGACAAAGTTCTTTGCAATTTATGATGGATGTACAGTTGCTCATCATCAAGCTAGTTTGAGTGCAATATTTAGCAATTTTCCTTTGTCAGAGACTTGATGCACCTTCTCTTTTTTCCCTCTCAGACTCTATTTTTTTTTTAACTTAAAAGATTATAAGAGTTATTGTGTTCTGGGCGTCCAGGTCCCTGGGATATGAAAAGTAGCCTAAAGTCTCATTTATATTTGATAGATGGGTCCTTGAATAGAAATGGCATTCCCAAGGGCATGTTTTGAGGCTTTGGCTATACAGAGGAAATTTCCAGACCTTCTGACACTCTCTGATCCTTCTGACTGGATCCACTTCCTCCTGGAAGAGCTCGTGGGAAGCACGGTCTGGTGGGAGCAGATTCTCAAAACAACTATCTTACCTCTGGATGACCCCACTGTGTGTGGCGGGGGCGTGGTATGTGTGTGGTGTGTGTATATACTCATGCATGTCCACATTCCTAGCGCTCAAGGATATTCTCTTCAGCTACAGGTTAAAGAGCACCAGGAGTAAATGGACAAAGTATCAATTACTGGCTCTGATGACCAGTCAGTGAACCCCATTTCAGCTATAAGGAGAGAAGAGGAAGCTGAAGCTCTGCAAAGAGCAGGGCCTTGCAACTGCAGCCCAGGTTGGCCCGGCCCAGCCCAGCCAACTTTTGCTTAGTCTTCGAAGAATACAGGCTTGTGCCTGCCTATTGCATCAGCTGCTCCCTAGCAGCCCTTCCCTGCCCCACCCTGGAAAGTGGTAAGGAGAGCTACGTAACAGCCTGTGAGGCAACCACTCAGGCAGGGGGAGGTCTGGGGGAGATTGTCTCACTCCTTCCAGCCAGGCCCCACCCAACATGCACTCCTCTAATCCAAGTCCATGAAGGGAAAGCACTCACTGGGCCCAGAGTCCTCCCTGCTGTCCTGACACTGCACGCATCCCTTTCTACCTCCACCTGGGCATTGTGGGGTGACGGACAGGACCTCTGAGCCTCCTCTTTTGGCCAAAGCGGGCTCCAGAATCTCAGAATGTTAGGGCTGGAGGACTTCAGAGGGCATCTGAAACAGCATTCCCATTTTACAGATGATAAAATTGAGGCCCAGAGAAGCGAAGTGACTTGCCAAAGAGCCCACAGCTGGATTGCATCCGCTTGTTTAGACTATAGCTCACATCTCCTCTCTCCTGCGCAACCTCGGCAACAAAGGACAAAAGTGTTTGGACTTGTCCACTCTTTGAATGGAAGACAACACCGGAAATGAGTGCCCTGCCGTCTGTGAAGTCACATGAGCTGGAGAGTAGGATGTTCAGGAGACTCTAAGGAGTGAGGTTGAAATCCATTCTGAACATATGCAGAAGACTCCTTTAATCGAAGTCTTCCAGGAGAGCAGGCCAATTTCAGGCTGAGCTGGGACAGGAGCAGACTGGGGAGACGGGAGAGGGGAGGGACTCAGCCTGGAGCAGTGCCAGAAAGCTTCACTGATGCCTGGCTCTTCCCCAGGCCTTCAAGCCCCCTGGATCCTGGGAAGTCCCAGGGCCACTGAGGCAGGTCATCAGGTTCCAGGTTAAACTCAACTACCAGGCCCACTGTTGGGGGCTCAGGATGGACAAAGAGAGCAGTCATCAACCAAAGGTGTTAACATGGGAATCCAGGGTACTGGGTTGAAATCAATAACCACTAACAATGTATGTTGATTTAAAGGGTATATTAGAAGCTATAGCTACACACAAATCCACGTACATATTCTTTTTTTTAAATCATTTTCTTGAGGTATGATTGACATACAAAAAGCTGAAGATATTTAATGTACACAATTTGATGAGTTTGGAATATACACATATTCTTTATTAACGTGTAGTTCCACCGATGCTCAGTCCAAGAGGCATCCAGCTTCCCTGGGTCACTTGCAGCTGACACGTGCAGCCTCACTGAGTTTAAGCTGATGAAGAATCAGCATTGACTCCTGCTCTTCCTGGGACCTTGTTTAAGAACCACCTTCTTTGGCTTTTAACGCAAGGGCTGCCGGCAACATGTGATGTCCTGCACTTTTTAGGCTTTTCCTGGACTCTGGAAACCTCATGCTGAAAGTCTCTCTCTGAGGATGATGCTGATTTGACAGATACTCTGGCTGTTTATCTGGCATGTGTGGTTTTCCTGAAGGCGATATCTCCCTTGACTGACTTCTAGAACTACCCACATTCTCACAGCCTCTCAGGACTTGAGCACTCAGCCATGTTCTCCTGCTGACACCCAGGTCCTGAGTGATTAAAATTCTTCAACCCACCTTTCTGATTCAGGGCTCTACTTTTACAATGCAATTGCTTGTCTTGAATCTCCATCATCATCTCAAAGGGGCAGGAGGCATTCTTCCTTCTTTTCAGCCTGCTGTACACAGGAGGTTATCCAGCTGCCAGTTAAATGCTGGGCCCCACCAGGTACACAGGAGGCACAGCCCCACCCACTAGTAGGTACACTCCTGGGAGAGCCCTCAGGTCCACATGAAAACAGTAGGATAGGGCTTCATGGTGTCCATGGGCTCCCTCATTCGGCCACTGAGCCCCTGGTGCACCTAGGAAGTCACCCTGACACATCATCCCTCCCCCTTCCTCAGAAGGATGGTGAGTAAGCAAGGCCTGTGAATTGGGCAACCCCATGTTGAGGGGCAGGGAACGCACGTGAGCTCACAGGGAGGACAGGGAGATGGTCCTGTGAGCAAGAGGGTCTGGCATAGTCACAGTGGGGAAGCAGGAGATAGGAGAGGAATCAGGGAAAAGGCCCGGGGGAGGAGCCTCGGGCAACAGAAGGGGGTCCAAAGCAGTGTCATCAAACGGTTTTCTATTTTTTGCCTAATAAAGTTTCATGAGTCAACTCAAATGTTTGCTCCCACTTCCTGCCCTTAAGGAAGAAGATGGTAGAGGATAGCTCGTCCAAGGATTTGGAATTTGGAAATGATCAATTTCCAAGTATGGGAAAAATTCATGTAAAATGAGCACTCATACCCCGTCTTCATTCCACTCCTGGCATGGACAACACATTCCAAAGGAGAGTTGAATAACACAGCATAAAGGGAAATTAGAGGTGAGATCATTTCGTCAACATCCTCATTTTACAGATGAGAAAACTGAGGCCCGGAGAGGTGCTCAAAATCACCATCAATAATTGCAGAACGGTGAGACTAGAACTCTGGCTCCTAACTCCCAGTCCACGGGTTTTCTTCCCTTCTACCTGGGGCTAGGTTTCCATTCCAGCTGCCATGACTATTCAGGGATAAAGGTTTGCCTTGGAGCGCCCTCCTCTGGCTCTGTGCAGCCACTGGAGTAGCTATGATAATGTAGGCCTGGGTTCTTGGACTTGAGCATGCAACAGAATCACCTGCAGGTGGTCAAAACAGGCATTGCTGAGCCCACCCTAGAAGTTTCTGATTCAGTAGGCCTGGGGTGGGCCCAATAATTTGCATGTCTAACAAGTTCCCAGGTGAGGCTGATCTGCTGATTCAAAGACTCATTATTGAGAATCTCTGGTTTAGGCAGAGATCTCGTGGCTCTTGCAGCAAGAATACCTGGGTTCAAGTTCCAGCTTTGCCATGCATGTACTATAACATTGAACATGATGTTGCTTAATCTCTTGGCATCTCAGTCTCTTCATCTTATGATGGTAACTGTTATAACCACCCATCAGGTAAATGTGTAAAATAAATAAAACACATGTAAAACTATCTGAGGAGTACCATACTGATGCTGTGTGACTATGTAGACTCACAGATATATGACCCTTGTCTGGAGACATAGTGCTGTGGGCCAGGAAATGTCCATGGTAACTGAAGCATTCTCTTAATACTACTCAGAAATACCACAAATCCAGCAGAAATGGTGTTCATTCTTACACAAATATTGCCTGAGGAATTATTAGGGCCCAGCACTGGTTTACAAAGGTGAATGACACAGTCTCTGCCCTAGAGGAGCAACTAGGAGGAATTTAAACATGCAAATCCTAATAATTACCCTACTGGGTGGTGAGCCAGGGAAGGAACCCTATGCCTTGGAGCACAGAGCAACCAACCCTGAGGAGTCAAGTAAGTCAAGGAGTCAAGTCAAGGCTTTGAAGAGGCAGATGACTTTTGAGTAGGCTCTTGAAGGATGAATAGGAGTTCTTTAAGAAAAGAAGTGGCAGTGGGCACTCCAGACAGAGGAAACAAATATGCAAAGTAGCCACAGAGGCATGAACAGGTATAACATGTCCAGGGGGATAGTGTAGTTCTATGTAGCTACAGCTCAGTGGGTCTGGGAAGAATAGCAGAAGAAGGGGTTGGCAAGGAAGGCCAAGGCAAGATTCTGCAGAATCCAGGATGCCAGGCTGAGAAGTTTGGACCTGATCATGAGTCTGATGAGAAGCCATTAGAAGACACCCACCTCCTCCTTGGTGGAGTCCTTGGGAAAAAATCCCTAATGAATCCCCAAGATGAGGATTTATGAGCCAAGGGCCTTCACCACCCTCCTGAGCACCCCCAGTGCCTACGAGCCTCGCCTGCCAGGAAGCCAAGCCCAGAAATGCCTCCTGAATTGGGCGGGGGCCCTCGGGAACCTGGAAGTCGTGTGGAGTAATGGGGCAGTCTCCTACCTCTTACCCTCATCAGACAGGCCGAACTTTCCCGAAGGTTTCCTCATTCCCTCTCCCCATGGGTGTGGAGTCAGCAAGAGAACAAAAGCGTGTTATCTCAACCTAAGAAGTTTTGGGAGGGGAGGAGGGAGGTGTAGGCGCCCTTGGAGGTGGAAGAATGAGCGCTGATGCAATCCCGGAAAAAGGTCTGTGGAGACCTACACCTGGGGAGGTGGCGCCTTACCTCACTGACCTGGCTGAGGTATGGAGAGTTCTGGAGCTGGAAGGGTCCTGAGAGGTTGGCTCTCCCAGGTGCCTCCTTTGAAGATGAAATAACAAACACTCAGTGGTTAGGCAAACTGCCTGTGATTGCTGTCTGTCCCTCTCTCCCCATATCTGACTCCAAGATGTGAAGTGCCAGCCTCTGGGAACCTGGTGCTTTCTGTGTCCACTGACCTCCCACCCTCCTCCTGAGTCTCTCCCACACCCCACACCCCATCCCCCCACTCCCCACCCCCCAATCCCCCGCAGCCAAGCCCCTGGCCCTTTGTCAGACTCAGGCTTTTGTTTCCAAATAGGTAGATAGGAAAATGTGTAGAAAGTGGTCTCTCCTGTTTTTGAAAACTGCAATGGTGAGAAAAGAGGACAAATTGCTATGCTAAACTGTGTGGGTTTGGGTTTTTAATCCCAGTTCCTCTATCTTCTGTGGAGGTGGAAGCAAATTGCTCTTGTGGGAATAATCCCTTTTGTTTTTAGGAAAATATTTTAATAGGACTTCGCATACAGCAGGGATAAAACTTAAACCTGTTCTGGAAAAGAGACAATGCAATTCAGAACAATGTGAAACTACAGGCTCTGCGTCGTTATTATAAAAGGTGGTTTTCTTCTGGAATGAGTGGCATCTCTTCAGGGGTTATGGGGAGTTTTGTTAATGCTGCAGCCTGGCCTTGGCTGTGCTTTGGGGAGTTGAGGGTGGGGCCTGTGTCCACAGTGGGAGAGAGCAGGATTGAGCGGGCGACTGGCAGGGAGGGCAGCCCAGTCTGGAGAATTCCCAGGAGTTCTCGTAAACGCTGGAGGAGGGAGCCCAGGAAGAACGGGGCTGCCACTGGAGCTGTTTCTCTTTCGTTGGGGGGTGGGAGCTGTTCCGCTCTCTGGCAGGGCTATGGAAAAAACCTACTGAGCTCCTTCTAAAATGACTACAAAGTCAAGTAAAACTGGTCCCTCTATCCCTGGTCCTCCTGCCACTGCCAGCCAAGAACACAGCCTGTTCTTTGATGAGGCCTAGCATCTGATGGGATGTGGACAAAACCAATAGAACCTCTCAGTTCCTAAATATTGTATTTTATTTGGAAAAATTCCTTTTTCATAAATAGTTTACTTTGAAAAGGTAAAAACCTTTATTTTGAAAAAAGTTGTTCTAGGACACTGGATCATCCTGCAATTAAAGATGCATGTCCTATACCAGGCATAGGGAACTGGGTTTGAGTCAGTAACCAAGGGAAAGAATAAATGGACCTTAGGGGGTAAAGGACTTCTGTCTTATATTAGTGTAAAAATTACACTAATCTATTATTTAGATAACAATATATTATAAACATATTTCTATGTACTTATATTTTGTAACAAGTATATTATAAAATAATTAAAAACAATAATTTATAACAGGAAAAAATCTATTTAATATAAATGTAATATATGACTTTATAGAAAATATAAATAATACATACATGTGTAAAAACCATAAATATCACCAATTACCCTATCACCAAAAATTAATTCATGTTAACATTTTGGGATACTGCCTTCAGATCTTCTTCTATGCATATAAACAAATAAATAAGCAAACAAATAACTAGATATATTGACCATCCATTCACACTTACTGTATAATTCCAATGGAAAGAGAACATGCTTCTTTTCCAACAGTTCTAGCAATAGTCCCAGAGTCAACTCTCATTGGCCCAGCTTGGATCATGTACCTATCCCTAAATCTAGAACACACAAAAGCCAATAACCTATAAGATATAGGTTAAAACTAAATATATACTTTTATGAGTCATTATACTTAATGAAATAAATGAAACCATGCATGTGCAAGTTTTTTGCAAATGTAATTATTAAAATCATTAATTATATACGTTATTAGTATCATCACTGCCCTTTCTCCATTGTCCTTTTTCCTCTCCTCTTCTTGCTTTATCTGTTTTTCTGCTTTTTCCTCTTCCCACCAAGTCTCCATCATGTCTGGGTTAACTCGGCTGTGGTGGACTAGTAAGGAGACCAAGTGCTATTTATAGCGGTGTTTCCTCAGGCAGTGTGGTGTGTGGTGATATGGGAACACACCATTAAGGGATACTTCTATCTCTCATTACAGCCAAAGTGGCTTCTGAGAACTTTGCCCATGGTGAGGAAGAATGTAGAGAATGCACTCCTCTCTCCCAGCAGAGATAAGCTCTACCTTTTACACCACCTGCTCAACCATTTAGGCATAGATTTGATAGAATAAGAGTTTGTTACTCAGGTAATATCTGGGATGATGCATTCTTGTCAGTAGACCTACAGAAGGACATTTCAGCTGGAGAGAGACCAGAAAAAAACAATCAACCCAAATCCTGGAGAGAACATCGATGTGAGAATTGGCATTTTAGTTGGGCAAACTGAAGGTTGGCACAGGTCGGGGACTGTAAGGACAGAGTATCATAAAGTCCTTTACGGAATCTTGGATATGTGAAATAAGTAGTTTGGGAATAATTAAATTCCTACTTTAAAAAGAGGGTGGTTGACAACACATGTACATTGGAATTGAATAATTAAGTAAATGAATGGCAGATGGTGGGAGCCAGATTTCTTATGGTTGGAGTAGATGTTTACAGACAAATAAGAGAAGGCTAGAATGATCCATGTGGTAATGAATTAGAATTGAAGACATAAGTGGGAAATCATGCTTAACTTAATATTGATACAGATGGTTACATATGGAAATATTGATAGATATACGTACATACACGGGTTAGTATACACATCTATTTCCTTGCTATGTCAGCTGAGAAGATGTAGAAGCAATGACATCCCAGTAGCAATGAGCACACCTAGCACCCAGATCTTGGTTTCTAATACCATTCTCCAATAAAAGGACTAGGTCACTTTGGAGAAATGGTTGATTCTAGAACTGGGGCAGGAAATATACAGGATGCTCCAGGAGCATCTTATAATGCCAGAAAGTAAGGAAGTACTCAAAACTCCACAATGATGGGGGGAGGTGGTGCGGTAGAGAACACAAAGGAACACAGGAACCAACTGAAAGAGCTCCTAATGGCTAAAGCTGTAACAATTTGAAAAAGAAAACAAGATATTATCATATTATAACCCAAAGTATAAAATGAATGTTCATGAGTACATACTAATATGAATAAATAATTGAATAATTAGATAAATGAGGGATAATAGATAAATCTCCCATATAGAAGAATTCCGAATAACATGTGTAGATACTCTCTGCCTTCAAGGAGGTGGTGCATAACTCCTCAATCCTTAAGTTGTAGATTGCCCATAGTGACTTCCTTCCAAAGAGAACAGTATGGAAAGGAGTAGGGGGAGTAACTTTACAGTGCAGAAACCTGTCAAATGCTACCTTAGCCAGGTCATCAGGTCAACATCAACAGTAACAAGTCATGTCGATATACATACTCTTGATATGATGTGATGAGAATAGTGCTTCACCTCTGTGGTCTTCCTCCCCCAAAAATCCATACTCCAAGTCAGACCATGAGAAAAACATCACACAAATCCCAGCTGAAGGTCAGTCTACAAAATATCTGGCCAGTACTGCCCCACACTATTAAAGTCATCAAAAACAAGAAAATTTTGAGAAACTATCACAGTCAAGAGGAGCCTAAAGAAGCATGACAACTAGATAACGTAGTATCCTGGATGTGATCCTGCAACAGAAAAAGGAAATGAAAAAAACTGAGGAAAACTGAATAAAGATTGGACTTAACTAATAATGGTGTACCAATATTGGTACATTAATCATGACAAATGTGCCATACTAATGTCAGATGTTAATAATAGAAAGAATTGAGTGTGGGGTACATGAGAACTCTGTACCATCATTGTAATTTTTCTGTAATCTAAAACTATTCTAAAATAAAAAGGTTATTTTTTTAAAAGCATCATACACAAAAATGTTAATATTGATTATTTTTGGATGGTAGGATCATACGAGTTTGCTTTAAAGAACTGCTCAAATTTTCTACAAGGTACTATTTATATAATCTGGAAACATTTTTTTAAGTAGATATGAACTTCCAGTTGGAGATAACAAACTGATCATGTATCTTTATCTCCTCTTCCTCCACAGACCCCACAAAATTCTTTTTAAAGTATAGACCCATGAGAATACAGAGGGTGGAAGTGAGGACATCAGTGGACAAGATTGAGTTCAGTAATTTTTGGACGATTGAAAGTGGCTGGAAGAACGGTAACAGAGTTAGCAGAGCAGAGGAAACCAAGACTTGAAGGACCTGGAGAGGAAACTGATGGTGAGGAGTGAGCAGTTTCTCCCCATAGAGCCCAGAGAGGCAGGGGACTTGGAGGCAGCAGGTTCTGCAAGAAGCGAGTTTGAAGCATGGGATTAAACTCTAGGGAACTGGTTGAAAGAGATATATGGAAAAATTACAACTCTAGATCCCCTTCCAATCGCACACAGTCAGGCAACCATGTCCCCACCAGAGAGTGGCGATTTTTTCTTTAGAGAAATTGAATCACAGCATCCCTGAATTCAGGGATTCCAGCAAGATTAGAGGGCAGATGCCTGATTAAGTGTAAGTACACATGATAACAGTAGGGCCCTCTGCAGGTATCTTCCCTTACCGAACTCCCAGAAAGGAACTTTCAGGCATATGTTCCCTGGATAGAAGATTCACTGGAAAAAAATTTACTAGCCCCCGAGAGAAGTCCTCTAAGTGTTGGCTTTTCATGGTTTCCCAATGAAATGGCCTGAGAGTGAGGCCTGCCAGTTAAATCCCTGCCCACACACACAGCTGCCAATCATGTTGATGCTCACTGTTACATAGGACTGGATAGCCCAGAATCACCAGGAATTTGCAGAAAGTATCCTACATGAAAGAGAGAGACCAAAGCAAACAAACATTAAAAAAAAAGGAACTCAGAGGAAGCAGAGATAATGTAAGAAGAAGAAAAACATTTTTAAAATTTTATGTATATATTTAATAGTCTCAGAGAGCTAAAAGAAGATGCATATCCATGAAAAAGAATAGGATGGTGTAAAAAAGGAATAATCAGAGAATGAGCAAGAGCAATTAGAAATTTTAAATGTGACAGCTAAAATAAAAGATTCAACAAAAGAGTAGGAAAATAAACTTGAAGATATCTCCCAGAAAGTAGAATAGAAAGATAGATGAAAATTAAGAGAGAAAAGAGTGTTAGAGGATTATTCAAGTTCCAACATCTGTATGCAGTTTCAGAAAACAGAGAAAGCAAAGGATAGAAAACTATTTTTAAAATAATAACAATGTAAGAAAATTTCCCAGAAATGAAGGACATAAATATCAAAATTGAAAGTACCCACTAAATGTCCAGTAGAATGGAGGGAAAATACCAAGGCAATAATTTTGAATTTCAGAATAACCAGATAAAAGAAATAACAGCATAGCTTCTAGAGAGAAAAATCACATAATATGTGAAGGAGTAAGAAGCTGTGGCATCAGACATCTCAACAGCAATATAGGATACTGGAGGATAGTGTTGGGAACCCAAAGTTCTGAGTGAAAATTATTTTAATCCTAGAATTCTGCACTTATCCAAATAAAGGGTAAGTGTAAGTGTTTAATAAAGACGTTTTCAGATAGGTAAGAACTCAAAAATGTTACCTCCCACATACCTTTTCTTAGGAAGATAGTGAAGGGTGTGATTCAGTGAAATGAAAGAACTAAGCCAAGAAGGAGGAACAAAGAAATTCCAGAAAACAGAGGATCAGTTCAAAGGAGAAGACTGATAAAAGGAAGTCCTAAAACGACACCTGAGCTCCAGGTGTAGAGAGCAACTCATTCAAAATGAAGCAAGAAGACAGAGGGTATGGGGGGTGGGGAGTGGTAGAGAGAGGACAGTGACAGATTATTGGATACATTTGAATATTTGGAAAAAAACTTTGTCAGATATTTAACAGATAGGTAGAGAACATTTTGAATATTAGCAATAGTTATTAAAAAGAAATAAGCAGGCTTCCCTGGTGTCGCAGTGGTTGAGAGTCCACCTGCCAATGCAGGGGACATGGGCTCGTGCCCCGGTCCAGGAAGATCCCACATGCCGCAGAGCGGCTAGGCCCATGAGCTATGGCCGCTGAGCCTGCACGTCCGGAGCCTGTGGTCCGCAACGGGAGAGGCCACAACAGTGAGAGGCCTGCGTACCGCAAAAAAAAAAAAAAAAGAAAGAAAAAGGAAAAGAAAGAAGCAAAAGAAAAATTATGGCAACTGTTAACTGCAAGAAAATCACAAAGTCAGAGGGAATATAACTATGCAATACCGTTGTTCAGCAGTAAACAATATTTACAGAGTCATAATAAAATAAGCATTGACTATTTTTTTTTAATTTATTTATTTATTTTATTTTTGGCTGCATTGGGTTTTCACTGTTGCGTGTGGGCTTTCTCTAGCTGCAGCGAGTAGGGGCTGCTCTTCGTTGCAGTGCATGGGCTTCTCATTGCAGTGGCTTCTCTTGTTGCAGAGCGCGGGCTCTAGGCACGCGGGCTTTGGTAGCTGTGGCTTGCAGCTCAGTAGTTGTGGCTCACGGGCTCTAGAGTGCAGGCTCAGAGCTGTGGCACACGGGCTTAGTTGCTCCGTGGCATGTGGGATCTTCCCAGACCAGGGCTCGAACCTGTGTCCCCTGCATTGGCAGGCAGATTCTTAACCACCGCGCCACCAGGGAAGTCCCAGCATTGACTATTGATTTAATTTTTTAAATCATGCTACACTTACATGGTAACATGAGGAAAGGGGAAATGTTAAGAAAACTAAAACCTCAATTACCATGGAGGAAATCAACAGAAAATATCTGTCAAGCTCATGCATACAAGGCAAAGCAAAGTCAAGGTCTAACTGATTTAACCAGTAAAGATACAATTAGCCACCTTTAAACTTAGACAACTTTTTACAAACATAGGTAGCAAAAGGAAGAAGCCAAAGATGCCAGCTCTCTGTGATCCTGGTCCCATACACCAAAAAACAAACAAATACATTGAAACAAAAGGGGCTGGATGACTGAAACATGAGTTGTGGGATACATGTTACTGCGGAGCCAGTTCTAGACCGTGGCTAAGCAGTTTTATATTCTGCAGCACTATTCTGAGGTATGGGGCTTTAATGATTTGGAAAACAGAAGTAAGGAAGTCTCCTAGGTCATAACCAGAAAGCTCAAAGAGATGGAAAGATGGGATAAGAATGAAGTGGCAAGAGTCCTATAATAAGAATTCTGGGAGAAAGTGAAAAGGGTGACAAAAAGTAATTTTTTTCAAAGAATATGTGAGAATTTTCCAGAAATGAGGTAATATTAAAAACATTATAGTGAAACTAGAGAACATCAAGAATAAATTTTAAAGTTTTAAAGCCAAGAGAGAAAAAGAACTGATTACCTAAAGCCCGGGGGTATGAGGGCAGGGTAGAAAACCCTATATCTCATCAAAGCCCAAAAGGCAATGAGAACCTGTCTCGTGACAGCCTTCGAGGGAAGATAGGGAGGTGAGTGGAGATAGCTTCTTAGTAACTCCTTACAAGTCTCCCATCGTCTCATCTTCTGGGAGGATCACAAGGCATTCCACCAAGACTTACACTAGATGTGGTTCAACCTTTTGCCTTTGTGGCCTATTTGGATATGTGCAAGGTCACAAGGGTGCCATGGCAGAGTTGGTCCATGCAGTATCAAGAAATATCAGTACACGCTTATTTTTTTTTTTAAAAAAAAAGCAGAAATCATCAGAAGAAAACAGCTAAAAGAGTTGGAAATAACTATCTCTTCGGAGGCAGACTACACACAGGGAGGGAGGGGCAGAGGGCTGATGCTTTTATATAAAAGATTTTAATATAGAAGGTTCTATTTGATTCTTTTCTACATACTTTGATAAAAATAGAAGTTAGAGTTTTTTTTGTTTTTTGGTTGTTGTTGTTGTTGTTTTCCCTTTTGCAATACGCGGGCCTCTCACTGTTGTGGCCTCTCCCATTGCGGAACACAGGCTCCGGACGCGCAGGCTCAGCAGCCATGGCTCACGGGCCCAGCCGCTCCGCGGCATGTGGGATCCTCGCAGACCGGGGCACGAACCCGTGTCCCCTGCATCGGCAGGCAGACTCTCAACCACTGCGCCACCAGGGAAGCCCCTATCTTAACTGTTTTTAAGCATACAGTTCAGTAGTGTTATTTTCACATTGTTATAAACAGATCTCCAGAACTTTTTCACCTTGCAAAACTGAAATTCTATACCCATTAAACAACACCTCATCCCTGGTAACACCAGTCTATTTTCTGTCTCTATGAATTTGACTATTTTAGATACTGCCACACTCATCTTGTACATTATCCTATCTTGTAATCAGTTATTTCCCCTAAGGAGCCCTGGTCCTTTTAGTGGGACATGGTAGTTAGAAATCAGGGTCTAGGTCTAGAGGTGCTCATTGTCACCAGGCTGGCTATGGTTTCTACACCTTCTCAGTTGACCTCATTAGAAAGCAGATTATTTTACTGATTGTAAGTCCATACTTATATTTTCAATTCAAATTCAGGATTTTACTTAATTTAGTTGATTTTTATATTTGTATCTCTTTTCTCATTCACTGGAAACGTTGGATCCTAATGATGTTAACATAATTTCTTATTTGCATCACTCTACCTATATATAATAATTTCAGAATAGTAATATTCATAATATTACTAACAATATGATTACAAAAAGAAGTTTCATATTTTTAGAGGGTTTTTTGTAATCATTTCATAAGGTATGTTCCTCTATGGTCACATACTCAAATTACTGTGTTTTTAAGTCTCTTGAAATAATTCATTGAGTTTTGCCACCAATTTGACACGTAGTTAGTATCATTTCTTTTCCTTTTTAAGAATTGTTTTTTTCTATGTTAATTATTTTATAATTGTGTTATATGGCTCAAAAGTCAAGTCTATAAAATTGTTTACTCAGAGAAGTCTAGCTTCTGTCAATGACCTCTCCGCTTGGTCTCTCTCCCAGACAGAAGCTTTTTTTTTTTTTTTAATGTTATGGTTTATTCTTCTCCTTTTTAAAATATAAGCAAACACACACATGTAGATGAATGTTTTTCCCAAATAAACAGTAGTATACAATACTTGTTTTCTCCACCCTGCTTTTTTCATCTTATATTTCATATGTGCTAGAAATCACTCAACAGGAACGTACAGAGATGCCCCTCATTCTTTCTCACAACTTCATAGTACTCCTTTGTATAGATATACCATGATCAAGTCGACTAGTCCCTTGTTGATGGACAAAATAAAATAGAATTTAAGGTAAAAACATTATAAGGGTCAAAGTGGGACATTTCATACTGATAAAAGGAACAATTCACCAAGAAGATGTAATAACTGGGAATTTGAATGTTTTCAACAACACAGCCTTGACATATGTAAAGCAAAATCCAAAAGAGTTACAGAGAGAATTTTACAAATCCATAAAGATATTTTCTTGACTTGTATCATAAAAAATGGTTAGCAGTATCTCACCCAGGGTCTCAGAATGCTTTTGAGATGCAGCCATTGCATACCTGACCTTCCTACTTCCAGTCTTACCCCATGCAATCCATTCTCCACACTGCAGCCAGAGTGATTTCTCCAGAGCACACGTTGGACCATGCTTAAAACACCAAAGTGATTCCATTAGGTGCTAAAAGGCCTTTGCTGCTCTAGCTCCGCATTTGTCTCCAGCCACCCTTCTCACCACTCCTGCTCTCCCTGTCTTCCTGCCAGTCATGCTGCACTGGTTTGCAAATCCTCAGTGTGAACCGTTCTCCTGCCTTGGGCTTTTGCATATGCTATTTCCTCTACCTGGACACTGCTCATCTTTCCTCTTCTCCTCCTCCTCTTTCTTTTTCTTCTTCTTCAAGATAACACCTTCTAATCACTTAGGGCTCAGTTCAGGCATGACCTCCTCCAGGGAGCCTTTCCTAGCTCCACAAGATGGGGTGCTCCCTTAGCCCCCGATGTTCCCTCACAGAGAATATATCAGCCTGCTGGCCACGGGCCTTTACTTTCTCCACTCTAGACTGCAAGTTGAGTTCTGGAAGGGCCAGGATTGTGGAGCTTTTTTTGCTACTTGTACCCTCAATCCCTAGCACATGCCTGATATACAGAGAGACTCAGTAACTATTTATTAAATAAATGAACAGTGGACAGAGGTAGGGATTATATCACCTTTATGTTACTGGGGAAGAACAGAAGCCTAAAGATGGTCAAGAAACAATACAGACTCGGATGGGGGTAAACTCCTTAAAATCTGGCCTCTTAGCCAGGGATCTGGTCCCAAGGTCTCATGGACCCATAAAGAGCTGTCTAAAACAAACAAAGCTGACCATGTCCCTCACATGTAAAAACCAGATGATCTTTAGGAGTTTTATAAGCAAAGCAGTGTGAACAGGAGCTCCTTGGAGTTCTTCGTCTAGGAGTGTCAGTGGGTTGGGTGGCCAAAACCATGTAGGATGGTGAGAGATAAGTGTGTCCCTGACATCAGCCCTTCCCTCCTAGGCTTCTTCCCAAAAAGTCCACACTAAGTGTGTGCTCAGGTGACCCTGGAAAGGGGTCTGTGCTCCCCAACCTTCTCCACTATGCCTAGCAGAGTGAAAGCTGGCTTTCTGGAGCAGAAAGCTCCATCCTGGGACAGGGGAGGATATTGAGGGGGAGGGGACAGTGCAGAAGGGCAGGGGGATAACAGATGAGGCTAAATTAATTTTGGAAACCATTAAATCTTTGAAAAGAGAGCGTGTTTTCAGCAGGGACAGTGAATCACTGTGATTTGCAGAAACAGGCACAAAGCAATTAGCCATCTGGATGCTGTGGCTTCCAGCCCCCCAGCGGAAACTTCAAGTGAGCGGAAGGCTGGTCATTACCCAGCCCAGGCCCAACTCTCCAGTCCCCACAGATAAGTCTGTGCCTCCAGCCGGCTGGGAGCCCAGAGGCCTAGGACAAAGGGCAAATTGGCAAGAGTCACAGAAGAATGGGCAGGAAATGCAACACCAGCCACAGGGAGCCAGTACTACTTCCTTCTTCCTGTGAGAGCCCCTCAAAATCCATCGTGACTGAGTGAGCAGTTCATTCACTTGGCAAGCATTTGTTAATCACCTACTATCTCCCAGACTGTGTGCTAGCACATAAATTATGTCATTTAATCCTCATGACATGCACATGAGGAGTTCCACCTGTGGCACAATTTCAAGGGGACCCATCACATGGTATTCCATGTAAATAGCACCCCCTGGAGTTATAAAGCAGAGTAGCCTTGCCGGGAGAGATTATTATCTTTTAAAATTAAATTTATTTAAACTAAAAAAAACCCCCACAGTTCACCCATTATAAAAAAATTTGTTATCTTTTTTAGTGAATGAGGAAATAAAAGCTAAAAAAGAGGGCATGAACTTGCTCAAGGTAAGTGGCAGGATTGAGAATGGAACTCAGAATTCCATGCCCTTTCCTAGATGATCTATATTTGCCAGTTACTGCTCTATCTGGCTCATCAAGTTTTGAGAACCAAATAATACACATAATAATGGATGTCAAAGGATTTATAAACTGTAAGGTGCCATACACAGCTGAGCTATTTTTATAAAGCAGTTACCCTGCTTCCCCTGGCACCCTGTAATCCTCAGGCACTGCTCCTCCATTCATTCCTAGAAACTGCTGGGGAATACTGGACAAGCCCTTCCAGGAAAAGGGTCAGCCAGCTTCTCCAGGAAGAGAATGTACCACTGACCAGAAAGAGTGCTTTGCTCGAGGAAGCCTGACTGGTCTGGACTGCGCTGTGATTTGCAGACTGCGATGGTTTTGGCCCTTTTGCGCCATCACTTTGCACCATGTGTGGCAGAAAGGCCAAATGGAGCAAGATGCTGCCAGAGGGAGCCTGCTCCCAGCAAAGGGGAGAGAAGCCAGGAAGCGAGACACCACCTAGACTGACCGGAGGTGCCCGGGTCCTCTCGCTGCCTGAGTGGTGGTGGGACCATTGACCAGTCACTTCCCGCTCCATGCGTGGGTAAGGAATTGCCTCTCCAGAGCCTCCGCTGAGAGCTGATTCGCCCAGCTTAGGACTCTGCTGAGGCCTACGAAACCCCAGACCTGGGCAGCCAGAGGGTTTTCATTTGCTGTCTGCATCTGCAGTCCATCCAGCTGTTGCTGGGAGTACCAGCTCTCTGACCAGGAAAAAGTTGAGGGGAATGCAGAGCGCATGGACCGGGAAGCAGATTACCTGGGTGAGAAGCCCAGCTCTGCCTCTCCCTGGCCAGGACCTTAGGCAAGGCTACTGACCTCTCCCCTTGTTTTCTTCATGTATAAAATGGGGTTAATGTCTCTGGCCTCACAAGGTGAAGGTGAAGCCTGAAAGAGATCACAGGTACCCTTGGGGAACAGGCAGGTAATAGAAGGAGTGAAGAGAACTTCAACAATAAGGTTTCCTGACTTACCACGGCTGCCACACAGAACGCAGGCTCAGGGTTGCCAGATCTTTTCATTTGTCAAGAAAAATCAGAAGTCTGGATTTTTACATGCACTTGTCCAACTGTCAACAGCCTGTGAGGACAGAACAGAGCTTGACTGCTGGTGGTCAGAGCGTGAACTCAGGTGATGACCACGTGCCTGCTGGTCTCTGGGCTCACACTGTGCTCAAAGTATTAGTGTCCTTCCTCCTCTCCCTGCTTTACTCCTTTCTGGTTGGCTCCCTAAGGCTCATGGGGTCGGCTCAGCCCTGGCGTGGCTTGAACCTAAGGCCCTGGAGCTGAGGGAGGGCAGGTCCTCTGGGGCTCTGAGGACAGGTGTTCTCAACAGAAGCAAGCTGTGTACAGGATGGCCACCTGGGAGCCCCACCGAGCCTCTTCCCCAAGAGGGAGAGAGAAGGTTGAGGAGCAGGGATCTCCAGCCACAAAATGAATGAATGAATGAACAAATGGACAAGCCACTGCTGCCTCAGGCAGGACTTTGCTTGGCAGCTGGGGATCAGGATTGAAGATTCTGTTCCTCTCCATCACGTTGACGGAACTCCTAGAAGGCCTCTTGCAAAGGTTGGCGGGGCCTTGGGCTGGGAGTCCATGCGGAACAAACAGGCTCAGGGCCAAGTGAAGCAAGATGCTTTCCAGCTCCCCATCTCCATCTCCTGCCTCTGATTAGAATCGGCGGCAGCCTTCTCCCCCCAGTGCCTTCCAGAGAACTGAGCTGGGGCTGCCGGAAGCTGGAGGGCAGGGCACGGGGGAGGGAGGGTTATAGGGGTGGGCTCTTGCATCAAAGTCCTTCCCAGAAAGGGGCAGCTCCTTCCTAGCACTGGGCCTGCTGGTCTCCCCGACCCGCCCTTTCCCGGACATCCCCACGTCTCTCTTTGCAGCCTTTCCCAGGCGGGGCCCAGGCTGGTCGAGGCCTCAGGAGTCCTCTGTGAAGCCACAACAGGAAGCACTTGGACCCGAGACACACCCTCTCGTTCCCTCTTAGCAGTTCCCAGGAAAGGGTGAGGGAGAAGTCCCCACAGAGCCAGTCTTTCTCGGGGCACTTCCCAGGAAATCCTCCAGGTGGGGAATCTTCCACCACGGTGTCCCCTCCCTGGTTCCTTCAGCTTCCCCTAAGCTCCTCCCCTGAGGTTGTGTGCTGGCCGGGCTCCTCTGGTCTGCAGCTGCCTGACCTGACCTCAGCGCCCACCAAATGGACACTGGAAGCTCAGCCAGCCAGACATCAGATAAACCTAAACTGAGGGGCATTTTACAAAGCCACAGAAGGATAAAGAAGGGCTGAGGAACTGTTCCAAACTGGAAGAGACAAAGACAACTAAATGCAATGCGTGATCCTGGGTTGCATCTTGGATCAGGAAAAAAAATTGCCACTTTTAAAGGACATAACTGGCAAAATTTAAATATAGACCATATAATAGGTGGTAATATTATACCCATGTTAAATTTCCTAAATTTGATCATTGAAATGTAGTTATGAAAAAGAATGTCCTTGGTCTGTTTTCTCTGAAGTATTTAGGGATAAAGGGGCATGTCTGCAACTTAACTCTCAAATGGTCCAGAAGTAATAATATGCACATTAATATTCCTCAAAGAGTTAAGCATACAATTATCATGTGACCCAGCAATTCCATTCCTAGATATATACCCAAGAGAAATGAAAACTTATGTCCACACACTTGTACACAAATGTTCATAGCAGCATTATTCATAATAGCCAAAGTGTAGAAAAAACCCAAATGTCCATCAACTGATGAATGAATAATAAAATGTAGCATATATCTATATACTGGAATGTTACTTGGCTATAAAAAGGAATGCAGTATGAAAGGATAAATCTTGAAAACATTATGCTAAGTGAAAGAGCGAGTCACAAAAATGACATATATAATTCCATGTCCAAAATGTGTTGACCAGAATAGGCAAATCTATAGAAATAGCAGATTCATGGATTCTTAGGGCTGTTGGGAGTGGGGTTTATGGGGGAGATATCTAAAGGATATAGGATTTCTTTTTTGAGGTGACAAAAATGTTCTAAAGTTGACTGTGGTGATAGTTGCACATATCTGTGGATACACTAAAAACCACTGAACTGTACACATTAAAGGGGTGAATTGTATGGGATGTAATACTTCAATAAAGCTGTTATTAAAAATAATAATACATATATATGAAGAGAGAGAGAGAAAGTGAGTGATAAAGCAAATGTGGCAAAACATTAATGACTCCTAAATCTTGGAGAAGGATATTCAGAAGTTCATTATACTACTCTGAGTTTGAAATTATTTCAAAATAAAAGGTCGATTTTTTAAAAGAAGAAATTTTCCTTTTACCCATCTCCCATCTAAAGGGTGGTTGCAGAGAGGCTGTAGTACAGGCCCTTGAGCCTGACAAGGTGGGCTCCAAGTTCAACCCCACTATGTACTAATTGTGTCACCTTGAGTGAGTTACTTGATCTCTCTGGACCTCAGTTTCCTCATCTATAAAATGGTAATCATGCCAATATTACTTACCAAAGAGAACTGTTGTGAGCATTAGAGACAGTACATATAAAGTCCTTAACTTTTTTATGTGGTAAGTGCTCAAAAATTATTAGCATTATTACTCATTCCAAAACAATTTAAAAATAATTTAAATTTAGTTTGCTTTTGGTATTACAAAAGTAATACCTGTTCATTATGGAAGTTTTGGAAAATGCAGATATACAAACAAAGAAATAAAAATCACCTGTAAAGCCCAAATTCTGTGAAAATCATTGTTAACATTTTGGGATATAACTGGATTGTGATACATTTACAGTGTACATAATACAATATTTAACAAATTGTACATATTATTTTGCAACATGCTTTGTTCACTGTACATAACAGATATCTGCTGAGTATTTACCAAGTACTGGGTTTAATGTTGAGGAGTCTGAAATGAATAAAACAGATATCAGCCCTTAGGAGCAAAATCTAGAAGTAAGAAAGACTCATTAGCCAATAATTAGAGGACAATTTGATGAGAGTCACTCACATTGAAAAAAAAGAAAGAAAGGGCCTGCCTGACTTGGCCTACAGATGGAAGGGCTTTTCAGAGGTTCTCAGTGGATGTGAAATAGGAGGGAAGGGGGCAGGGCACAACCTTTAAAAGAATGACATAGCCATAGGACACGACATAAATGGTTAGAACCAACTAGGTCCAAGATGGTGGACAAGACTCCCACTGGAGAAATTGAGTTATTTGTAGTGAGGTGGATGGACCTAGAGTCTGTCATACAGAGTGAAGTAAGTCAGAAAGAGAAAAACAAATACCATATGCTAACACATATATATGGAATCTTAAAAAAAAAATGGTGATGAAGAACCTAGGGGCAAGACGGGAATAAAGACGCAGACGTAGAGAATGGACTTGAGGACACGGGGAGGGGGAAGGGTAAGCTGGGACAAAGTAAGAGAGTGGCATGGACATATATACACTACCAAATATAAAATAGATAGCTAGTGGGAAGCAGCCGCATAGCACAGGGAGATCAGCTCGGTGCTTTGTGACCACCTAGGGGGGTGGGATAGGGAGGGTGGGAGGGAGACGCAAGAGGGAGGAGATATGGGGATATATGTTTATGCATAGCTGATTCACTTTGTTATAAAGCAGAAACTAACACCATTGTAAAGCAATTATACTCCAATAAAGATGTTAAAAATAAATTAATAAAATAATAAAATAAAATGTAAAAAAAAAAAACAATCTTCCACTAGACCTTGAGCCTCAGTACACACTCACTGTAACGCATCAGCAAGGTAAATGACACACCCACAGGCGCCATGACAGTTCCAAGGCCAACCATAAAAGGTCAACAAGTGGGTGGTGGCCCAATTCCTGGAAATCCCGCCCCTTCCCTAAAATAGCTGGAGTACTCCTCCCACTCATTAGCCTATGAAATTACCCACCCCTATAAAAACTGACAACCCCATGCCCTGGTACCACTCTCACCTTCTGAGATGGCCCACACTCTGTCTGTGGAGTGTGTTTCCCTCTAAATAAATCCACTTCTTACCTATCACTTTGTCTCTCACTGAATTCTTTCTGTGATAAGACATCAAGAATCTGAGTTTCATTAAGTCCTGAGACCAGGTGTGTGATCTCAGTTCAAAGACTGTGGGTTCAAGTCCCATCTAAGTTGCACAGTTTCAGATAGACATTTCAGACAGAGAAATGGGGAAGTGCTGTCTGGACAGGGGAAACAGTAAGTGCAGACCAGCTGGGGCAGGTTCATGGAGTATTTTGTAATGGATCACAGTAGGAGCAGTGTAGCTGGAACCAGATCATAAGGGGCCTTGAATGCCATGCCCATGTTTCTGGACTATAGCACAGCCCTCAAGGGTTAGAATAATCCTTCAGCCTTCTAACTCTCCCTCTTATAACACAGTGTTTAGAGTCCCTAGTTAGGAAGCAGATTGGCTGAGTTCATATCCTGGCTGTGTAGCTTACCAGCTGTGTGACCTTGGGCAAGGTACTTAACCTCTCTGAACTTTGATTTCTCATGTAGACAATAGGAAAAATAACAGACCCAAGTTCACTGGATTGTTGTGAGCATTAAATGAATTTACAATACATGTAACAAGCTTAGAGTAATGCCTGGCACAGAGTAAGCACTAAGTATGTGTTATTATTTTTCACCTATCATCACCTCAACCCTCTCTTCTAGCAGCTGACTCTCCAGTAATTTAACTCCAATAATACAGAGCAAGGTGGGATGCCCAGGGCTCCAGGGATCACAGAAGCAGCCTGTTTGCCAGAGCTGGAGCCAAGAGCCCCTTCCTGCCAAGCCCTGGAAGTGGGAAGAGGTCAAATAAAGGAGCCTCCTTACTTCCAGGAGCCCTCACTAACATCTGATTCCCCTCTATCGGGAAGTTGTCCCCTGGGGCTGGGACTGGGCCCACATAGCTGTCTCCTCCCTTGAAGGGAAAGCTATGATGGGAACACTTTTCTCTAGGGAGGAAATGGGCAGGGAATGACATTTGTGTCCCCACCAGTATGCAAATCATCTTGTGAGACAAATGACTTTGCAGGAAAACACATCCTGTTCCCTCCACAACATTTCCCTTGACATCTAGGGGGAACCTGTTGGGGTGATCAGGGTCAGAGCAACTGTTCAGGGAGCTCCTGACTACCAGCCCGTATCCCCCAGGAGCCAGAGGGCTGGTGAAGACGAGAACCTATAGGCTGGGCACCCATGGGCTTGGCCCATGTCCCCTCTCCAGCCAGTTTCCTCCAGCCAACAGGGAAGAGAGAGGAGGTCTGGTGGAGCAGTGTCTGAGGAGCCAGTAATCCTGGCTTCTAGGGCTGACTCAGCCCCTAATCCACTATGGAGAAGTCATTTCTCTCTCTAGGTCTTAGTTTCCTGATCTATAAAATAAGTTGGTTAAATCAGATCAAGTGTTTGCTTGAACATAGACCCTTAAATCATAAATGGGTCAAGAAAGTTGGTGCTGCCCTCAATTGTATGCAAATCTCTTTGCATGTGTGTATTTTTCTGGGGAAGCGTGCAAAGCTGTCATCAGTTCACCGTGGCAGGGGCAGGGGTGGTTCCTGTTAGTCAGACAAAAGGTTGGGTGATCTTTGTGGTCCCTTGATCTGACTGCTGGATAGATGGAAGCTTCTTGAGGACAAGAATGTGTCTTATAACAACAGCATAACCTGGTATCTGACAGACAGGAGCTGCTCAATAAATATTTTGAATGAATGAATGACACTCATCAAATGCTGGGTAATGATGACAGCAAAGGATGGATGGACACTTATCAGTGCAGACTGTCAGCTGTGGGAGTTGAGGTGGCCAGCAGTGACAAGGCTGGGGAGGGGATAAGCTGGTGGGAAGTGAAGGAAAGTTATCTGAAAACCCATCCTGGAATCTGCACAGTTCGTGGGCTACCTGGCTTGGGTTTCTCATCTCCACCAGACACGCACACCTCTAGTTCCTCTTGGTTTCTTACAGAAGACTCAGCCAAGCCAGACTCAGCCCAGCATTCTGCAAGTAAATCGGTTTGGTTGCCACAATTAAAATTCTCAAGTTTCTCCAACCAGAAAATCCATCGAACTTAAAGATAGGCTCACTGCCTGGTCTCTTGAGGGTCACTGGAGCAGGAGTGAAAGTAAAGCAGGGGACAATCTGTCTCCTCGACCAGGATACCTCCAGCCCTGCCACCTCAGCACCCTCCCTCATGGCCCCACTTGGACTCTTGGCTGAACTCCTTCACCCTGCAGCATCGTTGTGTTTCCTCCCTCCACTCCTTTGCCTAGAAATATACACTGGTTTCTACACTGGCCTCTCCCAGCCTTAATTAAAATGCCTTCACAAGTTTTTTATGACCTGGAAAAATGCTTGTGATTTGGTGTTATGTGAAAAAAAAAAAGAGAGAGAGATAGAGATACAAAATTGTATATCTACAGTAAAGTCTCAACCCCCAAAAATAAACTATATAGAAATATGGATGCTATATACATTATAATATTACAGTATCAATATATATTTATGTATATGTTTGTATAATATTATAATATTCAATGCTCTGTCTTAAGACAATATTATTTTTCCCCTATTTCTCCATTCAGAAAGCATGCTCAAGTGAGAGGCATTCTGGGAACTCAACAGCAAAGGAGGCATAGGGGCTGGGATGTTTGCATGGCAGTGGAGATCATGAACAGGTTAAGTGCATGGTTCGGAACACAGAGGTCCTGGACAGGCACGCTCTGGACCTGGCTAAAGGAAGCTCATCCCACCATCATGCTCTTGGGAGGGCTGGCCCGAGAAGAAAGGTTCCAGCTGGTTAGGCCCTTCCAGGGAAGACCTCAGCCCATAGGAAGTAGGGAGGTGGGTTGGGTGCAGGACCCAGCAGGATCAAGTTCTCTTGTAGAGGGGGTGACAGGGCCTGGGGTCAGGCCTGGGGCTCAGGCCTGGGGTTCCCACATCTAGTCCAGGTCATTGTCAAACTGTCCCAGCCTTTGTCATGGCAACTCCCTGGCCTTGGGAGGAGTCCTGAGCTGGTGGTTTGTCTTCCTCTTCCTTTCTCCCTCTGCCCTTGCTGAGAGAATTGGGAGGAGTTGCCTTTGCAGCGATCCATTTGTAGATTACTATTAAAGTAATCAGAGACTTGTAGTGTAGTGTTGTCCCCATTCAACCAACACCTATTATTATACCGAGTACCTACTATACACCCAGAACTTCCATGGGTTCTGGGTATATAGCAGTGAGCAGAACAAATCCTTATCCTATATCGTAATAGAAATATATTGAACAAATTTTTTCAGCCTTGGATGACACCTACATAAACCCACAACGACAATGCTGGCTCAAAAGCTTTCACTATAGGGACTTACCATTTTGTCTGCCTAGAACAGCACCTCCCTTTTTTGGGGGAACAGCCCTTTCACCACTCCAGCATGTAATTATGGAAAGAGCTGCCAATCAAGTGTGTTGCTCCCCTGTTCACAGGGCTGAATGTATAACCCACGTGGGGCCAGTTGTAAAACCCTAGGGGCGCCTTGGCCACAGTGCATTGGTCTAGGGATAGTCACATGACCCAAGCTGAACCAATCAGAATGCTTCCATAGCTTTTTCTTTTTAAGTTTTAAAAATTAAGTCTAAATACATAAATGTGTTATCGTTGAAAAAATTCAAACCTGACAGTCTCCTACGATCTCCACCCCTAATCTTAGTCGCTCACCAGGACTTTTTCTATGCATTTGGATACAATTAGAAATATATGTTATAAACATACACACAGGTATATCTATTATTACTTCAAGATTTTGTTTTTGGTTATGCTTAAGTTACACCATATTATGTGTCATTCTGCAAATTACTTTTTTCATTTACCAAGATATCTTAGGGGTTTATGTCAGTACATATTTCATTCTTTTTAACAGTTTCCATATTTTCAGAGTAGAAAATGTACCATGGTTTAAATATGGACATTTAAGTTATTCCTAATTTTGTGCTACAAATAACATTCCAAATAACCCTTGCCAATATTTCTTTATGCACATGTTTGAGAGTTACTGGTCAGGATTTTGAGAAGTGGCATCATCAGAGCAATAGTATCCACATTTAAAATCAGAATAGAAGGAATTCCATGGCCATCCAGTGGTTAGGACTCTGCACTTTCATTGCCAAGGGAACAAGTTCAATCCCTGGTCGGGGAACTAAGATCCCGCAAGCCACACAGCGTGGCCAAAAAATAAATTAAAAAAATATAAAATCAGAAAAAAAAATGTATATATATATATATATATATATATATATATATATATATATAAAATCAGAATAGACAGTGCTAACTGTCCCTCCAAAATGGCTGGGACAATTTACAACCCCCCAGCAGTGTATCAGAGCATTAGTGTCTCCATTTTCCCATTCCTTCACTGATAGCTGAGAGTATCAGAGTTCAACATTTTTGAAATCTGACGACTGAAAAATGGTATGTTGCTGTTTGCCAAGATGTCTCAGGGGTTTATGTCAGTAGTGGAGCTGGTGGGAGGAGCTCTCTGTGCTCCGGCATAGCCCAGAGAGCTACAGTGGAACCAACACCCAAGAGGGGAGGGAGGGCGAGTCCCGAGGGTGTCCATGAACCCAGTTGTTCCCTCTCTGCTGTCTCCACAGTCAGCTCATGTGAGCCAGCACCTCCTTTGGGGCCCAAACTAACCACAGCTGTGTTTCTGTTACTTTCAGCCAAAAGATCGAACTCCTAATTAAAAGGTACAAATGACCATTGTGTCTGTGATCCTTATCACTGAGTTCACAACACTTACACTGATTCTCTAGCCTCTCTCATTGTTCCTTTTTTCTTTTCTTTTCTTTTCTTTTTCTTCTCTTCTCTTCTCTTTTCTTTTCCTTTCCTTTCCTCTCTCCTTGCTCTCCTCATTCACACATCTCTTGCCCTAGGCAACATATTCATGTGTCCAGATCTCCCCGGAAGGTCCTTTTCAGGAAGGGTAGGGCAGAGCAGCAAATAAAGCCCCTGGGAACAGTGGACGGAAAGAGCATTTGCCTGACTCCCAACTGGAGTCTTCGCAGAGTGAACACAGACATCCTTAGAACCCAATTTCTCTGCTTTGGCCTTGTCAGAGATGGCCAAAGTCAATGTTAATGGAAGGGTCAATATCTCTGCTTTAAGGGGAGAAAAAAAGAAAAAGAAAAGGAAGAGAAAGAGCAAGAATGAAAGACACAGTAAAATAATCAGCCCTCCCTCTTTGTTTTAATTATCATACCCCCCAACACTGAGTGAAAACTCATTTTGTTAAAAATCTACAAAGCAGTTGCAATAGAGACAGACACAACATAAACACATAAACACAGGCTGTCAATGTTCTTTTGATGATAGTATGTGTTTATTGTTTTATTTTATTAACAAAAGAGTGAGGACAAGGTGCTAAATTACATCCAATTCAAAATAAAGGGGAGCAGCTCAACCCTTCCTCCTGTAAACACATTGTGCTTGGTCTTCCACTGGCTGACCTAACGTTGAGAGCAAGTCACTGTCAAGTGTGTTTCTGGTTGACATGACCTACAGTGCTGGAGAGTTCTGAGTATAGTTCTTTTCAGATATGAGGTCATTTCACCCTGGAATAATTCTGAGAAGTAGAAATGGGAGAGGGACAACAACCCCATGTCAGAATGTAGGGGCCTCCCAGTAACAGACTGTGTCCTTCAAGACCAAAGAGTGACAGTGGAATGACACAAAAGCCTTCCCTCCCAAGATTGGATGTCTGTGAGAAAACTGCTGGAGAAAGGCTGGCTGGGCTGGGAGCTCATGGTGGGAGATGAAGGGAGGGAAGTGCACCCCCAGGATGGCTGCAGGGCCAAAGGGGGACTTAGGAGAAGGGTCATGTACACTGAGGATTGACTCACAGAGCGAGAGGGGTGATGGCCTCTCATCATGGCCCCATAAATCTTTAGCAAAATACCCCCTGCCCCATACACACATGCCCTACCCCACCCCATGTTTGGAGGGAAAAGTTTTTTTCTAGAAACTGGTAAAGGGGCTGAATTTTACATTCCATTTGCTGGGCTCAAGGTAGTCAGCTCACTAGCAAGAGAAGACAATCTGAGGCATCTGTGTGTGCATATTTGTTCTTTCCTGTGGTATCCCCAGTACCTAGAACGGTGACTGGCATGTAGTGGATGCTCAGAAAATACTTGTGGAATAAATACACAACTCTTCATGTGTGCAGTTTTGGCCACACACATCGCTGTGTCTTCCTCCTTCAAAGTCTGTTCAGCATTCACCAAGACTCTGCTGTGATTGACCCAGATCCTCACTCACAGCACTCAGCACCCTGCCCTGCTGCTCCAGGGAGGTCCTCACCAAGATCTCTGCCCCCCACCCATGTCTAGGAAGGATGGAGATAAGATGCATCCCGAGGAAGCTCTTCAAGCTCCGCCAGTGAGAGAGACTGGCCTCTTTTTTGTCTATGGCCAGGGTGGGGTGGCAGACTTGTCCACCTGGTTCTCAAAGCAAGGCCTCAGGTCTGCCCCCTACTGTGAGAATGGAGGAACTTCGCCAGAGCTTCAACTCCGAGGCTCCTTGGAGCTGCAGCACATTTTATCACTTTGCTCTGTGTAAGGGTGAAGCCACCACTCTCACATGTGTTAGGACTGGTCACTCCGAGCAAAGACCTAACCTCTCTCAGCCCCAGGTGGCTCATCCATAAAGGAGGAGGCAGCTCCCGCCCTGCTCACCTGACTGCGACCTGGTGAGGGTCAAACGAGCTCAGACACTCGAAAGTGCCTTGAACTGTATGAAGCCCAGGCCAGGTGTGGCGCTGCCATTTTCTAACATAGGCCTCTGAACAAATACACACTCCACTACCCTATGTGCAGAGCTTACACCTCCCTTCTCCTGCAGTCCTCAGCCTGGGTGCCACAGTGCAAGCTGCTGGCTGGCCGAGGGCTGCAGGCTCCTGGGCCACCTACTGGGCCTGGATGCAACACCCTGGTAGATGCTGCTGGCTGGAGCAGGAGAGCTCTGGCGCCCTTACTTGTTAGGCCTCACGACCAGGGGCAGAGGGCTATCCATCCAGGTGGGGAACCACAGGCATGTGGAAGGCCACAGTAGCTTGGGTTAGACTCCAGCTAACCAGAAGCTGGAAGGCCATCAGGGACAGGGCATGTCTCCCCATGTGACCCTGAGCCCCACATGCTGAGGGCTGCAGAGGCTAGGTCTTAACATGGCCTCAGACAAAGGAAAATCCCACAGGCCCTGGTATGCAGGGGGCAGTGAGGTACCCCATGGGTGTCTGTCCTGTATTTAGCAAATAAAAATACAGGACAGACACCCAGTTGGACTTGAATTGCAGATAAGCATCAAATACTTTATAAAAATATAAGTATATCCCATGGAATGTTTGGGATATACTTATACTAAAAAGTATTTGTTGTTGATCTGAAATGCAAATTTAACTGGACATCCTATACTTTATCTGGAAACCCTACCCCCTCCAGCATGTCCCAAGGCTAAAAGGGCTCAAGGAGCCCAGAGCCTGAAGCCACACCTCACTGGAGGTTCTGGGAACTCTCCCAAGAGGCCACTTCCTGGCAGCCTGCCAAGGCTATGTTCTCAGTTGGTGACCCGTGCAGCCCCGCATTGGGTGGAAGAAGGAGAGGGACCATGACAGAGGGAGAACTAGGGGTCCCCTCAGGTCATTTCACCCTTGAGCCTCTGTGAGGTGAGAGTAACCCATCTCCTTCACAGGGCCTTGTCCACATGGAAGGCAGTCACGGCGGGCAGGTGCTTTAACTTATGACGTGCCCTCCTCCTGTGAGGGTATTGTCGCAGGGGCCACCTGCCTTTGCTCAGCTCTTAAGTGTTGGTGTCCCCAGTGCCCCTCCCTCTTCCCCTAGCTGTCTCACCCACCGCCTGGCTCCAGTCACCATCTCCAGAGAAATCCACCCCCCTTTACAGGAATAAACATATACAATGTTCTCAGGGTTGACACCGTCCCAGGAGCCACCGCACACAGGCATTCCATCCACTCTCATCTGCACCATGGAAACAGCCTCCTGGTGTGCCTGGCTCTGGTTCCCTGCCATGCCACCCCCAGGTCCCCTGCTTAAAACTCCTCAATGGGTTCACACTGGTCTTAGGATAAAGTCAAAACACCTCATCTGTCTTCTGCCCTCAGGCAGGCATATTTCTCGTCATGTCACAAACTGGCCAGCACTGCCCCTCTTCGCCAGCCCATTGTCCAACCAAAAGCCTTGAAGTTCCCCTGACAGCCGTGCCCTTCCTCGGCAAGCCTCTGTCCATCCTGGCCCTCAATACCCTTCATGAATCTCTTTAACAGTTCCTTCACTTCTTTGACCTTCCACATCCTTCCCTGTCAAATGGTGATATTTGCTGCCCTGCCAGGCTTCTTACGGTCTCAGAGAGAATCAAATGAGAAAAGAGATGTAAAAGTATTTCCTAAGCTGTAAAGTTTTGTGAGAGGTGAAGAACAGAATGACAGGAAATCCAGGAGAGCCTTAACAAGTCTCATTATAAGCTGACCTCAAATGCCCACAAGAAGCACAGGGGACAATCAAGTGAAGGGACCAAGGAAATTATGGCATTTGAGCAGGGAGGTGTGGGTGGGTGGGTAGCACTGGGGTGGGAGCCTCTAGTGGAGCAGCCATAACCTCAGCATGGGGTCCGGGGCTGCACGGGAACCCCTGGGGAGGCAGGGTGGTGATGAGGTGTGCAGGAGAGGGGGCTTTGGCCCCTTCCTTCCAGCTCAGCATGGTGAGTCATCCAGTAGTACGGGCCCAAATCTCGCCTTCCTCCGCTGGAGGCTGAGCTGAAATGGTCCAGAGGATGTGCCCAGAGCATGGAGACGGCAGTACTGAGAGTGAGTCACAGAGCTGAGTCAGAGCCCACTCAGCCCTTTTCAGAGCTCTGACGAAGGCTGTGCCAGCAGAGTGGCATTCTTCCAGCCTTGCCCCTTCATACACACACACACACACACACACACATTTTCCAGATCAGTGGACTCACAACATGCTTCCCCTGACTGCTAGCCTCACTTGTATCCCAGGGTCAGTGAAATCCTACTGGGTCTCCAATGTAGCTCATAGCAGGGAGAATGAGGGAGCAGGTCCAAGACACAGCCCCTCAACACTGGGATGAGTTGGGAAGTCACTGCTCAAACACCCAGCACCAGGACCCCAAGTCCTGGTGGGAACATTGAGCCTAAAGGTGTGTGTCTATGCAGATTCAAACAACATTCTGTTTTCTTCTTCTTCAAGTTAATATGGAGGCTTTGATACAAGTAAGCATAACCTGAGCTCATGGTCACAAAACAGGTTCTAGTCTGATTTGTCCATTTTCAGCATGAATACTGAATTCTGGCTTTGAATCTATAACAGAAAGAGCCACTTGCTTGTATCAGAGAATATACAATATCAGAACCGGGATGACTTAGAAGTCATCAACTTCTAGTCTAACTGCTTCATTCATAGAGGTAGAAACTCAAATCCAGAGAGGAGAAAGGAAGCAGAGGTTTTTGATAATTTCCAACGATTTTGCAGTTCTTAAAGAAATATAACATTTACTACAAAAATAAACCATATTACAGAAAGAATAAAAAAGAAAAACCACATTAATCCCAACACTCTAACATAACCATCGATATCATTTTGCTACTATTTCTTTATGGTTTCTTTTTGTACAATTGTAATCCTACATGCATATAATTGTGTTTTTTGTTTCTGGCCGCACCACACGGCATGCAGGATCTTAGTTCCCCGACCAGAGATCGAACCCATGCCCCCTGCGGCAGAAGTGCAGAGTCTTAACCACTGGACCGCCAGGGAAATCCCATGCATATAATTTTGTACATTACTTTTTTCATTCTACTTTAACTTCTCAGCATTTCCACCATGTTATGAGAGTCTTTATAAACATCATTTTTAATGACTATATAGTATTCCAGCATGGAGAAGGTCATAATTTTTTTCATGACTTATTTAACCATTCCCTTATTGAAAGACATTTAAGTCATGCCCAAATTTTGCCTATCATAATGTTAAATATTACTTTTTCATTTATTTCCTTGGGTTAGACTACCATAAGTGGAATTGCTCTAAGGTAGAAAGTGTGAACATTTTTCTGTCTCTTGACATATGTTAACAAACTGCTTTCTTTATGACTGTACTAATTAAACTGTTGCTAGCAGTACAAAGGCCTATATTCACTTCATCTTTACTCTCCACTGCATACCGTGGCTTAAAATAAAATAACTTGGATAGTCTCATCCACCAGAGGGCAGACAGCAGAAGCAAGAAGAACTACAATCCTGCAGCCTGTGGAACAAAAACCACATTCACAGAAAGATAGACAAAATGAAAAGGCAGAGGACTATGTACCAAATGAAGAAACAAGATGAAACCCTAGAAAAACAACTAAATGAAGTGGAGATAGGCAACCTTCCAGAAAAAGAATTCAGAATAATGATAGTGAAGATGATCCAGGACCTCGGAAAAAGAATGGAGGCAAAGATCGAGAAGATGCAAAAAGTGTTTAACAAAGACCTAGAAGAATTAAAGAACAAACACCTAGAAGAATTAAAGAACAAACAAACAGAGATGAATAATAAAATGACTGAAATGAAAAATACACCAGAAGGAAACAATAGTAGAATAACTGAGGCAGAAGAATGGATAAGTGACCTGGAAGACAGAATCATGGAATTCACTGCCACGGAACAGAATAAAGAGAAAAGAATGAAAAGAAATTAAGATAGCCTAAGAGACTTCTGGGACAACATTAAACACACAGAATTCACATTATAGGGGCCCCAGAAGGAGAAGAGAGAGAGAAAGGACCCAAGAAAATATTTGAAGAGATTATAGTCGAAAACTTCCATAACATGGGAAAGGAAATAGCCACCCAAGTCCAGGAAGTGCAGAGAGTCCCAAGCAGGATAAACCCAAGGAGAAACACACTGAGACACATAGTAATCAAACTGACAAAAATTAAAGACAAAGAAAAGTTATTGAAAGCAACAAGGGAAATATGACAAATAACATACAAGGGAACTCCCATAAGGTTAACAGAGCTGATTTCTCAGCAGAAACTCTACAAGCCAGAAGGGAGTGGCACGATATATTTAAAGTGATGAAAGGGAAGAAACTACAACCAAGATAACTCTACCTGGCAAGGATCTCACTCAGATTCGATGGAGAAATCAAAAGCTTTACAGACAAGCAAAAGCTAAGAGAATTCAGCACCATCAAACCAGTTCTACAACAAATGCTAAAGGAACTTCTCTAAGTGGGAAACACAGAGAAGAAAAAGACCTACAAAAACAAACCCAAAACAATTAAGAAAATGGTAATAGGAGCATACATATCAATGATTACCTTAAATATAAATGGATTGAATGCTCCAACCAAAAGACATAGACTGGCTAAATTGATACAAAAACTAGACCCATATATATGCTGTCTACAAGAAATCCACTTCAGACCAGGGGACACATACAGACTGAAAGTGAGGGGATGGAAAAAGATATTCCATGGGCCTCCCTGGTGGCGCAGTGGTTAAGAGTCCGCCTGCCGATGCAGGGGATACGGGTTTGTGCCCCGGTCTGGGAGGATCCCATATGCCGCGGAGCGGCTGGGCCCGTGAGCCATGGCCGCTGGGCCTGCGCGTCCGGAGCCTGTGCTCCGCAACGGGAGAGGCCACAACAGTGAGAGGCCCGCATACCGCAAAAAGAAAAAAAAAAAAAAAAAAAAAAGATATTCCATGCAAAAGGAAATCAAAAGAAAGCTGGAGTAGCAATACTCATATCAGACAAAATAGACTTTAAAATAAAGAATGTTACAAGAGACAAGGAAGGACACTACATAATGATCAAGGGATCAATCCAAGAAGAAGATATAACAACTATAAATATATATGCACCCAACAAAGGAGCACCTCAATGCATAAGGCAATTGCTAACAGCTATAAAAGAAGAAGTCGACAGTAACATAATGATAGTGGGGGACTTCAACACCTCACTTACACCAAATGACAGATCATCCAGACATAAAATTAATAAGGAAACACAAGCTTTAAGTGACACAATAGGCCAGATAGATTTAATTGATATTTATAGGACATTCCATCCAAAACCAGATTACACTTTCTTCTCAAGTGCACACAGAACACACTCCAGGAAAGATGACATCTTGGGTCACAAATCAAGCCTTGGTAAATTTAAGAAAACTAAATCATATCAAGCATCTTTTCTAACTACAACACTATGAGATTAGAAATAAATTACAGGGAAAAAAACGTAAAAAACACAAACACATGGAGGCTAAACAATATGTTACTAAATAACCAAGAGATCACTGAAGAAATCAAAGAGGAAATCAAAAAATACCTAGAGAGAAATGACAATGAAAACAAGATGATCCAAAACCTATTGGATGCAGCAAAAGCTGTTCTAAGAGGGAAGTTTATAGCAATACAATCCTACCTTAAGAAACAAGAAAAATCTCAAATAAACAATCTAACCTTACACCTAAAGGAACTCGAGAAAGAAGAACAAACAAAACCCAAAGTTAGTAGAAGGAAAGAAATCATAAAGATCAGAGCAGAAATAAATGAAATAGAAACAAAGAAAACAACAGCAAAGATCAATAAAACTAAAAGCTGGTTCTTTGAGAAGATTAAAAAAATTGATAAACCTTTAGCCAAACTCATCAAGAAAAAGAGGGAGAGAACTCAAATCAATAAAATTAGAAATGAAAAAGGAGAAGTTACAATGGACACCACAAAAATACAAAGCATCATAAGAGACTACTACAAGCAACTCTATGTCAATAAAATGGAAAACCTGGAAGAAATGGACAAATTCTTAGAAAGGTATAACCTTCCAAGACTGAACCAGGAAGAAACAGAAAATATGAATAGACCAATCCCAAGGAATGAAATTGAAACTGTGATATTAAAAATCTTCCAACAAACAGAAGTCCAGGACCGGATGGCTTCACAGGTGAATTCTATCAAGAATTTAGATAAAAGCTAACACCCATCCTTCTCAAACGCTTCCAAAAAATTGCAGAGGAAGGAACACTCCCAAACTCATTCTACGAGGCCACTATCACACTGATACCAAAACCAGACAAAGATACTACTAAAAAAGAAAATTACAGACGAATATCACTGATGAATATAGATGCAAAAATCCTCAACAAAATACTAGCAAACAGAATCCAACAACACATTAAAACGATCAAACACCATGATCCAGTGGGATTTATCCCAGGGATGCAAGGAGTCTTCAGTATACACAAATCAATCAATGTGATACACCATATTAACAAATTGAAGAATAAAAACCATAAGATCATCTCAATAGATGCAGAAAAAGCTTTTGACAAAATTCAAAACCCATTTATGATAAAAACCTTCCAGAAAGTGGGCATAGAGGGAACCTACCTCAACAAAATAAAGGCCATATATGACAAACCCACAGCAAACATCATTCTCAATGGTGAAAAACTGAAAGCATTTCCTCTAAGATCAGGAACAAGACAAGGATATCCACTCTCGCCACTCTTATTCGATGTCATTTTGGAAGTCCTAGCCACAGCAATCAGGGAAGAAAAAGAAATAAAAGGAATACAAATTGGAAAAGAAAGTAAAACTGTCACTGTTTGCAGATGACATGATACAGTACATAGAGGATCCTAAAGATGCCACCAGGAAACTACTAGAGCTAATCGATGAATTTAGTATAGTTGCAGGATACAAAATTAATGCACAGAAATCTCTTGCATTCCCATACACTAACAACGAAAGATCAGAGAGAGAAATTAAGGAAACAATTCCATTCACCACTGCAAAAAAAAGAATAAAATACCTAGGAATAAACCTACCTAAGGAGGTAAAAGACCTGTACTCAGAAAACTATAAGACACTGATGAAAGAAATCAAAGATGACACAAACAGATGGAGAGGTATACCATGTTCTTGGATTGGAAGAATCAATACTGTGAAAATGACTATTCTACCCAAAGCAAACTACAGATTCAATGCAATCCCTATCAAATTACTACTGGCATTTTTTAACAAAGTAGAACAAAAAGTCTTAAAATTTGTATGGAGACACAAAAGACCCCGAATAGCCAAAGCAGTCTTGAGGGAAAAAAACGGAGCTGGAGGAATCAGACTCTCTGACTTCAGACTATACTACAAAGTTACAGTAATCAAGACAATATGGTACTGGCACAAAAAAAGAAATAGAGATCAATGGAACAGGATAGAAAGCCCAGAGATAAACCCACACACCTATGGTCAACTACTCTATTACAAAGGAGGCAAGGATATACAATGAAGAAAAGACAGTCTCTTCAATAAGTGGTGCTGGGAAAACTGGACAGCTACATGTAAAAGAATGAAATTAGAACACTCCCTAACACCATACACAAAAATAAACTCAAAATGGATTAGAGACCTAAATGTAAGACCAGACACTATAAAACTCTTAGAGGAAAACATAGGAAGAACACTCTTTGACATAAATCACAGCAAGATCTTTTTTGATACATCTCCTAGAGTAATGGAAATAAAAACAAAAATAAACAAATGGAACCTAATGAAACGTAAAAGCTTTTGCACAGCAAAGGAAACTATAAACAAGACGAAAAGACAACGCTCAGAATGGGAGAAAATATTTGCAAACGAATCAACGGACAAAGGATTAATCTCCAAGATATACAAGCAGCTCATGCAGCTCAGTATTAAAAAAACAAACAACCCAATCAAAAAATGGGCAGAAGACCTACATAGACATTTCCCCAAAGGTGACATATAGATGGCCAAGAGGCACATGGAAAGCTGCTCAACATCACTAATTATTAGAGAAATGCAAATCAAAACTACAATGAGGTATCATCTCACACCAGTTAGAATGGGCATCATCAGAAAATCTACAAACAATAAATGCTGGAGAGGGTGTGGAGAAAGGGAACACTCTTGCACTGTTGGTGGGAATGGAAATTGATACAGCCACTATGGAGAACAGTATGGAGTTTCCTTAAACACTAAAAATAGAATTGCCATATGACCCAGCAATCCCACTACTGGGCATATACCCAGAGAAAACCATAATTCAAAAAGACACATGCACCCCAATGTTCATTGCAGTACTATTTACAATAGCCAGGCCATGGAGGCAACCTAAATGCCCATTGACAGATGAATGGATAAAGAAGATGTGGTACATATATACAATGGAATATTACTCAGCCATAAAAAGGAATGAAATTGGGTCATTTGTAGAGACATGGATGGACATAGAGAGTGTCATACAGAGTGAAGTAAGTCAGAAAGAGAAGAACAAATATCATATATTAATGCATGTATGTGGAATCTAGAAAATGCTACAGATGAACCGGTTTGCAAGGCAGAAATAGAGACACAGACGTAGAGAACAAACGTATGGACACCAAGGGCGGAAAGGGTGGTGGGGGGTGGTGGGGGTGGTGGTGGTGGTATGAATGGGGAGATTGGGATTGACATATATATACTAATAAGTATAAAATAGATAACTAGGGCTTCCATGGTGGCGCAGTGGTTAAGAATCTGCCTGCCAGTGCAGGGGACACGGGTTTGGGCCCTCATCCAGGAAGATCCCACATGCCGCAGAGCAAGTAAGCCTGTGCGCCACAACTACTGAACCTGCACTCTAGAGCCCGCGAGACACAACTACTGAAGCAAGCCTGCGTGCTGAGAGGCCATGCTCTGCAACAAGAGAAGCTACCACAATGAGAAGCCTGTGCACCACAACGAAGAGCAGCCCCTGCTCCCTGCAACTAGAGAAAAAGCCCGCACGCAGCAACAAAGACCCAGCACAGCCTAAATAAATAAATAAATAAATGTATAAAAATAAAATAAAATAGATAACTAATAAGAACCTGCTATAGGGCTTCCCTGGTGGCACAGTGGTTAAGAATCCACCTGCCAATGCAGGGGACACGGGTTTGAGCCCTGGTCTGGGAAGATCCCACATGCCGCAGAGCAACTAAGCCCGTGCACCACAACTACTAAGCCTGTGCTCTAGAGTCCATAAGCCACAGCTACTGAGCCCATGTGCCACAAGTACAGAAGCCTGTGCACCTAGAGCCTGTGCTCCACAACAAGAGAAGCCACTGCAATGAGAAGCCCGCGTACTGCAACAAAGAGTAGCCCCCACTCACTGCAACTAGAGAAAGGCCACGTGCAGCAACGAAGGCCCAATGCAACCAAAAATAAATAATAAATTAATAAATAAACAAACAAATAAAAAAGAACCTGTATAAAAAAATAAAATTCAATAAATAAATAAATAAATAACTCATCCATTTCAAAAAGTGACCAAAATGTAAATGTTTATACCTTCTGACTCACCAATTCCCGTGTTAGAATTATAGAAATAATCTAGTGTGTACTGACACATGCAAGTTGTCCACTGAAGAGTATGACAGTGGGATATCAGGTATCTTAAAATGGAGAGGCGTGCTAAAGTCTGTGCAGAGGGGTATTATGGGGAAAGACGTCAATATTTTACTTTATACGCTTCTGTGTCATTTTAATTCTTCCATGAGCATGTAATACTTTTATAATTAGCAAAATGACAGAGATATTTCCATATTGGAGAAAAAAAAGCCTTGCAGAAACCAGCAAGTTTTCATTTGCAGTTAGTGCTGCTTCGATGCATCAGAACCCCTGCCCCTAAGCCTTACATGACCTTGAATTTTCTGTCAAATGGTAATGATACGACTAATGTCATAGGGTTATTGTGTCACTTAAATGAGATCATTCCTGTAAAATGTTTAGCACAAAGCCTTCCATTTAGTAAGTACTAATAAATGTTAACTACATAATTATTTCATTCTGACATTTGTTTTAGTCCCCTACCCACAATCTTAGCCACTATTTCTTACCACGAATCCACTAACTCCCAGCTTCCAGGGAACAAAGCTTGTGTGAAGCCACATTAGCCACATACCTTTCCTGAGAATTCTGTTTGACAAATCATAATCCATTAACCCCAGAGCGACACAAAGGCGTGATTCAGGAGGGAGCTAGTGGCACAGGTATGTATGTGGGCAGTGCACTTGAGCACCAGTGAATACCCTTTCCTTTCCACATAGTGGCAAGGATGCACAGCATTTGAGACTGGCAAAAATGAGAGAGCTTGTTTTCGGCAACAGCTGGGGGAAAAACACCCAGAGAAGTAAAAATAAGAATATCTGATTTTTTAAAAATTGAAATCTCCAAGCACCCGTAACTGCTTAGAATCTCAAATACCTTAGGCTTATTTTCAGAAAAGAGAAAACAAAATAAAACAAAAATCACTCTTTAGAAAGAAAAGCTGAGTAGAAGCACACTAGGCTGAGAGGCAATGGTGTGTGAAATTCAGTAGGACCTACAGTCAGACAGCCTGGGCCCAAATCCTGGCCCTTCCCCTTGACTAGCTCTGTGAATATGGCCAAGTTAATTCATCTTTTTGTGTCTCAGTTTCATCATCTGTAAAACGGGGATAATAAAAGTTCCTACTTTATGGGGTTGTGAGAATTGAGTTAGTTAATATGCAGGTATAAGTGCTCTGTGAGTACTGGCCGTTACTATTTTTGTATGTGGCTGTTTGCTTTCAGCAGGTATGTGCTGGGCGACCCTCACAGCCAGTCAGGGAACCTTGCTGAAGGTCCCCCCTACAGACATAGCCTTGGAAGGAGAGCCAGCCCAGGTCTGCAGGCAAAGGTTTTGCTTCCTCTCAATCCCTCCTGAGGCAAGGGCCGGGGTGAAGGAACCCCTGCCTGCTGGTCTTTCTGCAGGCACCAGGCCGAGGCAGTCTCACAGAGGTGGGGATGGTGCCAGGGTCAGGGGTGGTGGCGGGGTCACTGCAGTCAGCCAGAGGGAGGCTGACCTTGAGGGCAGCTGCTCCTAGAATGACCTTTGATTACCTCGCCTGGGAAGGCAGCAAGGGCCTCCAGGCAGCTTCCTATCTGGAGACCAAGGCCTTGCAGTCAGAGGCTTGGAGCAGAGGGGCAGGGCCTGATGGGAGGGGGTGGAAGTGGAGGTGACAACGCACGAGGGGACTTTGGGGGAGGGAGAGGAATTGGGAAGGTAGGGGGCGGATGGTGAGGCAGAGGCAATGGGGAAGGTGAGAGACCAAAAGTGGAGGAAGGAGGAGGAAGAGGAGAGGGGGCTTTGGGGGAGGAGTGGGGGGGCGTATAAAAAGGAAGGGGGAGGGGAGGTTAGGGGCGACAAGGGCGGCAGGGCCCCTCCTCCCCTCAGAGTGTGGCTGTTTTCCGAGCATCCCTCCTTCCGCAGCAGAAATGCAGCCTCGGCCTTTCTGGCCTTTTCTGGCCCCGTTGCTCATCCGAACGCCTCCGACGCACTTGTCAGGCAGCCACTGGGGAGGACGCGGCGGGAGCCTCAAATGCCACCTACTCCCCGGCCTCTCTCCCAGTTGATGCTTCTATTTTAGGCACCACATTATTTCCTGCTGTGATTTTTTCAGCCTTCTAATTCGGGCTCTGAGGTAAGCCGTGACATCCGCTCCGGCTCGGCTCCCGCAGCCTCCCCCTCCCGCCCCCTGGAAGCTGCGCCTCGACCCTTGCCGGCTGCACTCCTGGGACTTCAGGGATTCACTCAGTCACGCCCATCCTAAAAAGAGGCTTTTAGGAGGAGGGACATTCCCCCTGTGCAGGGTGAAAGAGCCCAGCTAGAATATATTTCTAGGCAAGGATTTAGAAAAAAGACAGGGACTGGGTATAAATTATACCAGTGTGTCCCAGATCCACCAAGGGGACAGCTGATGCTTCCGTATCAGTGGTTTTCAGTTTTGGGGGGGAGAAGTCCCCTTTGAGAATCTGATGAAAGTTATGCACCCTCTCCCCAGAAAGCGTCCACAGGCAACCCCCCACCCCTCCACCACAACACACTTTGATTCTGCTTCTAATGTCAGGGTTGTGCATGAGACCAGAGGTGTCCCAAGACCCCAGGATAAAAGCTCCAGCTCAAAGGCCCTGAGTATCCATAGATCAGCCTCCTCTTGCCAGTCTCCTCCCAACCAGACTCACTACTCCCTTTTTCTTTTCCCCTCCCCCAGGATAGGCCTCATTATATTTAATCAATGTGTCTGTATGTGCAAGGATTTCACCCTCAAATGGGCAAAGGGAGGTCAGATGGTAATGTACTTACTGGGGGTTGGGAACATGCCCCTGGGTCTCCATTCTGATTCCTTACCTGGGCCTGCATGACCCTGGCAGTGGAAAGGACACTGCACTTGGATTCGGGGAGACGGGTTCAGATTCAACTCTCAGTAGCTTTGGTACATTGACCTTCCTGAGCCTCCGTTTCACTCGCACAAAAGGAACTCTGATAAAGCTTCCCTCACAGGGGTAAACGAGGTGGTGCAAGCAGAGGCACCTTTTTTTTTTTTTTTTTTTTGCGTTACACGGGCCTCTCACTGTTGTGGCCTCTCCCGTTGTGGAGCACAGGCTCCGGACGCACAGGCTCAGCGGCCACGGCTCACGGGCCCAGCCGCTCCACGGCATGTGGGATTTCCCGGACCGGGGCACGAACCCGCGTCCCCTGCATCGGCAGGTGGACTCTCAACCACTGCGCCACCAGGGAAGCCCAGAGGCACCTTTTAAAGACCTTCTCAGTCAAGGGAAGGGGCTAGTTTATTTCTTTTGAATCACTTAAACCTTGTCTGTTGCCCCTAAGAGTGGGAAGCACCCAATAAAGTTTTGTGGTGGTTGTTTTCTAAATCCAAATAGGTAAAATGAGTCCCAAATAAGAAAGTGATGTGAGCTGAGATACCTCCAGAAAGATGAGTGAGAAGTCAAGAGCCCATCGCCAGACAAATACAGAGCAGCTGACATGGGAATCTGCCTTTGAAGTCTGGCAGATCTTGATTCAGAATCTCCACCTTTTCCACAGGTGCTACAAGGGGACCCTCCATCCCTTCCTCTCCACTGACGCCTCCCCTCCCACCTCCAGATACACCTCCCTCCCACCCTCCATGCTCTCTCTAGGGTGCCCTCTGGTTATGTCTTAGTTCTTTCTCCCAGCCCTGTGAGATGTCTCTAGAGTGCTGAGTGCATTCTCAGCATGATGCCCTAATGGTCCAGCTCAGGGGCCTTTTCTCAGTCTCCACTCCCTTGAATTTGGACGCACTTTCTGACACTGTAGAGGGCTCTTCTAAGCCTCTCCTGAGCTCCTACAGTGATACTCTATCCTGGTTCTCTTCCTGCCTCTCTGACTGATCTCTTTTGTTGCCTCCTCTCCCTCCTCTGTTATCTTTTTAAGGGTGGCTGTTACCCAGGGTTCATCACATTGCCCTTGGTTCCCTGTCCTCTGCCCTTTGGGAGGGAGTCTCATCCATGTTGGTGGTTTCAACTATCTCCTCCAGGCTACCAGCTCTGACCTCTCTTTGAGTTCCACTCCCAATTTCAACTGACCCTGTTATCGTCTCAAAATCAACATATCTAGAAATAAATTCTTCATTTTCCCCCACCCAGCTTTCCCTCCTGGCTTCCCTTCTCTGTTTGGGGCATGACATTCTCCTGGTCACCCAGGGTCAAAGGCTCCATCAGCTTTGACTCTTCTTTTTCCCTCTCCTCCCACCTCTGTGCAGACACTAAATCCTGTCCATCCCCCCTTTGGGATGTCTCTCTGGCATCCATCTCTTCCTTCCCTTTCCCACCTCCATTCACCTAACCCTAGCTCTTAACTCTGATGGCTGAAATCGCTTCCTGGCTGGTTTTTCTGCCCACAGTCTTGCCATTCTTTGGAATAAGTTAACTTCTGAGTCAGGACCCACCTCCACTATAACTTCCTTGACCATCTGAACTACTTTAGCACATCTTGCCTGCTCCATTCACTTTGTCAGTACATCTTATCTTGCCAAGTGCTATCTCTCCTACTGCTGTTTAGCTTTTCACATTTTTCACCTAAATGAGAAGCTCTTGGAGCTCTTTCTAGCCCCTGATCTGAGCTTGCCCAGGACCAGCTAGCATCCCTGGCGCTGCACCCTGGCATGTAATACAAGTACTTCTGATTCCTCATTGTCGCCCCTGTTTTTCAGTCTGGCCACTTCAGCCCCCTTTTTAATTAACCAAGGAGTGCCCTCCACCAGAAAGCAGAGAACCCAAGTTCTAATGCCTAGAAGGACCAGCCGATCATGAAGTGGGCGAGGCGGGCCAGGTGTGTGCTGACAGGGAGTGGTGGGATGTAGATCCCATGTCCCCAGTCCAGAGGGCTTGCTGCTACTCAGTCCCCCTTCGTTGCCATTTGGCCCAGTGTGGACAGATTTCCCAGGTTTTCAAAAGAAACACCAAATTTGAATTTTTACAGGAAACTTCCCAACTTTTAAAACACTGTGCAGGCTAAACAGAAAACACGCTACAAGCTAAATTCAGCCTGCAGGTAACCCTGGACATAAAGGTTTCTAGCCTTGTAATTATTCTTGATGTGGCAAAAAGAACTTTGGATGGGAGGTTCCTAGTTAATCGTTATGTCAGTAATGAGCTGTGTGATCTTGGGTAAGTTACATCCCTCTCTGGGCCTCAGATTCCTCATCTGAACAATAAACCATCCTACTAAGTGATCCCTAATGCCTTTTAACATGGTTATTCTCTGGTTCTGTGGCTTATACCAAATGGTAATTTTAGGATTTCCCTAAAGAGGGAAATCCTGTTTAATTGAATCGTCTGGTAAATGAGATTTACTCTAAATACACAATGAACATAGATAACCACATTTCAAAGAACTAGAATACAATAAGTCATTGGTTAACTGAAATTCTCCAGGGTTAACTGGAAAATCCCCTTTTAATCAAGCTTATTGTTGAAAGACTTTCTAAAATACCAGAGTTCAGTTTCCTGCCTTTCTAAGCACAGGAGATGCAGCAGTGCCGGGCAGGCAAGGGGAACTGGTGAGTCAATGTCTGGATGGCCCTGCCACCTGGGCTGAAGGGGCGGCAGCAGAGCCGCGGGAGGTCCTCTCAGACCACTCCCAGCCAGGGGGGCTGCTAGGGATCAAGGACCAGCTGGCTGGGGACAGAAGATCACTGCACTGGGACCTCATCAGCCTCTTTGCAGGACTCCCGCCCCAGGGCTTAACATCCACGCTGGGAGTGGGAATTACCTCACTCAGTAAGCTGGGAATTCATTGAAAACTGGCACTGGCGGGAGATGTGTGTTGAGGCTGAAGGTCATAAAACAACCCAGAGCTCCTTCCCTCTGAAAAGAGTAAGAGTTTGGAGCCCAACAGATCTTAGTCGGAATCTAGACTCTTCCACTTCCTAGATGTATGACTTTAGGCAAATGCCTCAAGCTTTCTGAGTCTTAGTTTCCTCATCTATAAATTGGAGATAACAATACTCTTTCAAAGAGTGGTTATGAGGACTAAATGAAATCATGTCTGCTAAATGGCTGTGTTAGGGATTTACTAAGTGCTAGATAAGAGGAAATTCTTCTTCTGTTAGGAAGTAACAGCTTTTATTGCTTAAAATCCAGTCTGATTTTCCAGTCTTTTTTCTTAATAGGGTTAGAAAGTCAATACCAGTCACCTTCTATGATAGACTTCCACTTTCAATGATAGACATTTGAGGAACTGTTTACAGAATCGGAAGTTGTCTCTTGTTCCCTCCTCCCTTCCATCCTACGCTATCATTCTGAAATACAGACACCAGCCTTAAAATCAGAACCAAGATCTTGATTTTGCAACCATTTTGCTAATCACTGAATCAGTCAAGCATCATCAATGGATGGTAAAGTTTGATGAAGGCAGAGTATTCACAGGCTTAAAGTATCTCCTCTTAAATTATTTATTAATTACAAAGGGAGAAAACAGTAAGTTTACCATGGAGAAACCTGGCAGACACCTTCACCTCCATTGGTGAAGTTAACATCACCAATCCTGGGACAAACAGACATCATGTTGGCTCCTGATATGATGCACGGAGATGCACAGCATCACTTCTGTGAGATTCCTGCCAGCAAGTGCCTAACTTTAATCTGATCACGAACAAACATCAGACTAACCCAAGCTGAGGGACAGTTTACAAAATGACTGGCCTAGATTCTTGAGAAATATCAGCACCATGAAAGAGGAAGAAAAGCTGAGGAACTGTTTTACATTAAAAACTAAAGAGATATAACAATTAAAAGGAGTTAAAATTAAAAAGAATGTATGCTGTGGATTGGATCCTGGACTAGAAAAAATATCATGATAAAGAACATTATTGGAATAATTAGGTAAGTTTTAATATGGATTGTACATTAAATAATAGTATTATATAGATTTTAAATTCCCTGATTTCAATTTTATGGAAAAGAACATCCTTGTTCTTGAGAAATTCACACTGAAGTATTTAAGGACAAAGAGGTATAATGTCTGCAATTTACTCTAAATAGTCAAAAAAAAGAAAAGTATAACCATGTAAAAACATGTACAAGGAGAAAGAGAATATTTAGACAAATGCAGCAAAATGTTCACATCTGGTGAACTTGAGTGAAGAGTACAGAGGAATTCTTTGTACTTTGTACTAGTCTTGCAACCCTTTGGTAAGCTGAAATTATTTCAAAAGAAAAAGGAAAAAAAGAAGAAAAAGTCTGAGCCAGGGGTTAGTTAGAGCCGGGCACAAAGCCTCACATCATTTGGCCTGCAGCACGGTGAAGTAGAAAGAGCCCTGACTTGAGGCGAGGTTCAAGCCCAGCCCTGCCAACTGCAAGATACTTAACATCTCTGGATGTCTGTCTCTTCACTCCAAAATGTAGAGAATAATAGTAATGCCTCTCCCTTAGGGTTGTCAAGAGGACTAAATTAGGGAGTCGATGTAGAAAAATCCGGCACATGCCAAAATATTATTCATGTATTCTACAAGTATATGCTGCTAAGTGTCCAGAAGTGAAAAATACAAACAGAATTCTTGCCCTCAGGTAGCTTATACTCAAGTCAAAAAGGTGCAAAATAAATGACTAAATGAAGGGCAGACATATAATCACAAACTGCCATAAACTCTATGAGGGTGACGGAGTGTGGCCGGAGAGATGGGGAGAGATGGGGAAGCCTACCACTTACAGGGTGGTCAGAGGAAATGTCATTTAAGTGGAGCCTGCAGAAGGAGGAAGAGGGAAGGGCTGGCAGTCTAGGTGGTGGGAACAGCAGGAGCAAAGGCCCTGAGGTAGGTGAGAACTTGGTATATACGAGAAATGTGACCCTCTCTCCTCAGCTAGAGCATTTATAACTCCTGTATGTTCTGTGAGGGAAGGGGCAGCATAGCACCGAGCACAGATTGGACACTCAGTGTTTGATGAGTGAATGAGCGAATGGGTGTTCTTTGGTTTCAATATTTGCCATGAGGAGATCTCCTCTCTCTCTGCTCTTAGCTGCACTATGTGGTGAAAAGAAAGGAGGCTTCTTCTGAACTGGCAGCTCTGGAGTTTTCCCCTCTGTGGGCAACTTGCTTAGATCACAGAGCTGGGAGGGACCCCAAAAGTTCCACGCTCCCACCTCTCATGATAGAGGGAAGAAGCCAAGGCCCAGGCTTGGGACAGACTTGCCAGAACCCATGGATCTGGTTGGGGGCCCACGTCTGGTGCTTTCCCAGCCCCACAGCCTGCCTTGTTTATTTGTTCAACAGGTTTGTTCAACCATGGCACAGCCTGATTTGACTCTGGAACGTTTAAGAGATGAGCCCAAAAAATCACAGAAAAATGGTTTGCTCTTGGAGCTAAGGGGTGGGGCAGCCAAGGTGGGAGACAGGGTTCTGGCCAGCTCTGGGGCAGAGTTTTGGCTTGTCCTCGGCTGTCTTTTTCCCTCCTGCCCTTGAGAACCAAAGGGACTCCAGTGGGATTGCCTGTCTCTCTGTCCTGTTTCTCCAGGACCGTGATGTGGCCAGCCTAGAACTTTCAACTGTTAAGATCCCTGGTTCTCATCTCCACCCTCATTAGCTCCATCCCACACCCAGCTTCCAGCCACCAAGTTCAAGCCACAGCCTGATCCACTTGACCAGCCCTGGGATGGAGGTGTTGGGCCCAGCACCTGGATCGTTCTGCCCCGCTCTGCCTGCATCGACCTCTTTCTCCCTGCTTGTGAACTCTTGCTTATCCTTCAAAACCTAGCTGTTAGGTAAAACCTTGAACTGACCCCCCAGGTAGTCTGCCAGCTACTTTTTAAATTTTAAAAAGCCCAACCAGGATAAACAGGATAGCTAAAATGCTGGATTTCTTTGCTTTTGTGTAACTAGATACTAACTCAGTGTCATAATGTTATTATCGCGTGTTGATCAGAAGCACTTATTTGCAGTTACATAAATGTTTGATTACAAAAAAAAACTTGAACACCTTAAAAATGCAATCTGTGGGACTTCCCTGGCGGTCTGGTGGCTAATACTCTGTGCTTCCGCTGCAGGGGGCATGGGTTCGATCTCTGGTCAGGGAACAAAGATCCCACATGCCGCTCGGCTCCCTCCCCCAAAAAAAACAAAGAAGGTAAAAAAATGCAATTTGTATGGCTGACAAAATAATTTATTTAAATATTAATTAAGGCCAGGTGGTAGAGGGAATGAAGTAAGGATGACAAAAGGAATCCTGGTGGTAAAAAGTGACTCTAAGGTCTTCTGCAGCCTTTTGATACACATGGCTGCCTCATTTCCCCAAAGGCTTGGTACATAGTAGGTGCTCAGAAAGTATTCATTGAATACCGTATGTGAAAGTGTAGGAGTATGCAAGGATGATGACTAGAGTCACTGAAGCCTCTGTCAACCCTAGTGGCTGTCCCTTGGGGACCAGACTAATAACCAATGCAGGAGCTGTCCTAGCCTCAGGCCCTTTTCCCCTAACTGCCAATCCTTAGTGTTCACCCAAGTAGCACTGAGATTAGTCAGAACCTGGGGACGAGGCTGTGTATTCTGGAGCCCCGCCAGGAAGCAGGGGCAACAGCCTGGATTCTGATGCCCATTGCAGCCCCCTCTGCCCCTTTGCTCTAGGCAGCTCCCCAAGAAGCTTGAGTCTGACCAGTTGTGGGAGGTGCTGCTCTTCCTTCACTTCCAAGATTAGCTCAGACCTTAAAAAGCACAGCCTGGCGCCTGCCCTTCTCACGACAAGGAGAACAGGAGATGTCAGAAGCCTCCTTAGGTATCGGCAAGAGAACAGCTCCTTTGCTCCCTCCCTTCCTTGTATGAGGTCATTGAATCAGGATGACAAAGCAAACAGTGACATGTTGGGACTTGTTCCTGGACTGATTCCAGGGTTGCCCCAGCCCCTCCCTCCTCCTCCTCCTCCTCAGAATGGCAGACCCAGGTGTGGACAACAAACAGAACTGGACTCGGTCCTTGGGATCTGGGAAATGGACACTAGTTGGGAGGCACCCTCCGTGGTGGAAAAGAGGAGGTCCTGGATAGACCTTGGTGGAACTGGGAATCATGATATTGGCACCACCGGACACTTGCACAGTTTGCCAGGCTTCAGTGTACTTTCATTTATTCTCATTTGAGTTAAGGACAAGAATTCTTTTCTGACTTTACAGATGAGAAAACTGAGACTTCTTTAAGGTCAGCAACTTAATCAGGGTAACATGGCTTAAGGGTCACAGAGCCAGACATGAAAGAGTTTTGTGACTCGAGTTACAACCATCTTCCCACCTCACCACAGTTCCTTGAACTTCACTCATTGGTATACCTGTCTCATGCTTTGTAACTTGTTGCAGCCCACCATACTGTTACTTACTTAATGTTCTTCTTTAAATAAACTCACTTTAAAAACTGACTTCATTCTATGCAACACTATATATGTGTGTGTGCATGTGTATAAATAATAATGTATTTATATGCGTAACTGCTAAAATTAAACATTTTCATCCTCCTCTCCTAAAGTAAACTCTCATAATGCCAGGGATACTACTGCACACTTTCAGAAACTGTCCAACTGTCCTCCGCCCTCCCTGCATTACTAATGATGGATCGTCACAGGCTGGCAGCCAAGCGGCTGCCCTTGTTCAAATGCTCAGCCAGTAGGATCACTCAGGGCCACCACTGTTGTTGTTAGCGCTGTGCCTCCAAATCACAGAATTACTGAATCAGGGGGGATAAGAGAGAGCTCATGGAATCCAGCTCCTGGCGGGGAGAGCCTTATACAGCATACCCACTCACAGTCCTAAAGGTTAAGGGAGCACCATTCAGAGACAAAAAGAGGAATGAGATGTAGTCTTTGCTCTTGAAACTCACAAACCTTACAAACATAAACAACTGAAAACCAGAAGGAATAAGCAAAGGATCTGGAATTATGGTTCCACCATGAACTTGGCATGCCTTTTGAACAAGTCACTTCATTTTCTGAGCCTCAGTTTCCTTAAACAGAGGTGATAACATCTCCTCTTTTTACTTATTTTTTTTTTTTTTTTTTTTTTTTTGCGGTACGCGGGCCTCTCACTGTTGTGGCCTCTCCTGTTGCGGAGCACAGGCTCTGGACGCGCAGGCTCAGCGGCCATGGCTCACGGGCCCAGCCGCTCCGTGGCACGTGGGATCCTCCCGGACCGGGGCACGAACCCGTGTCCCCCGCAATGGCAGGCGGACTCTCAACCACTGCGCCACCAGGGAAGCTCTCTCTTTCTACATTTTAAGACATCTCCTCTTTTTACATTTTAAGACAGATAGGAGATTCAGATTTTTGAAATGAGTGTGATATATCAAAATATCAAGTTGTACACCTTAATTATATATAATTTTTGTCAATTATTCCTCAATAAAGACAGCGGGGCGGGGGGGGGGGGGGTTGGCGTGAAAAAATGCTCTGTAATACAGTGTGTAAATAATAAACAGGCAATGCCTAAACTCCTCCATAGCATATGTGCATTATGACTGGAGAATGACTTTCTCCAGGTGAAACTAAGCACCAGAAACAACAGGCTGGGAAGAGATTCAGGGAACACTGTTTGGACCTTGTCAGTGTCCCTAATTTGCTGCTTTCAGGTCTTGGATCTGGGAAGACATTGGTGACCTGAACCAGCTTGCTACCCTGAGGTCTTTCAGAACCCTGATTCTGAAAGAGTACAGGATGTGCTTCTTACTCTTTCTTCTGCTTTGAAACATTTGTCTTCTGGCTTTCAGCTCCAAGTGCAAGTTGCTGTACAGTGATGGGTCTTTACTGCCCTCTTGTGATCACTCCCTGTCATAGTTGCATTGACTTTTGAAGGGGTGTGCGTGACAGCCTGAGGAAACCAGAGCCAAGCCTCAAGATCAAGATTTTCCAGGGCCAGCAAAGGACTTAAAGCCCAAATTAAAGCCAGCTGCTGTAATCCGGAGCTCCTTGACGGGAAGGGGTAGTTCCGCCTGATTTTGCCCCAAATAGTTCAGGAATCCAGGCCTGTGCCTGCATTAACCCTGCTAAAATGGTTAGTGCTTAGATTGTCCAGCTTGTCTGGAACAAGTTCTGGAAATGAAGGCAGCTCTAAGGTCCCTTCTCTGCCTGGAAAACCCAAGGGCAGGAAGGGCCAGGACTAGAACTTGCCCTGCAACCCTCACACCTATAAAGCAACAGTTAACTGAGCATGTATTTTGTGAACTGGTAGATGCCATGAGGTGCAGTTGGGGTACAAAATAAGATAGTTCCCAACTCAGAAAGTTTACAAACATAAATGACCCAAGCACACATATAATTAGCAGAAGTCAGGTCATCCGACCAAGGGGTATCACAGAAGTAGAAATAAAGTGCTGTAGGGCTGGTGGGAAAAGGGAGATTAGTGACAACCAGGGGGATCACAGTTTCCTGAAGATAGTGAAACTCAAGCTGAACTTTTAAAAAACAAGTAGGACCTTACCTAGTAGACATGAGCAAGGAAGACCACAATAATGCTAATAACTACATTTTGGGGAGCCAATTACTTGTCAAGCATGGCTAAAGGTTTTATAGATAGCTCAGTTATTTAATCTCCACAACAGTACCATGAGGTAGCTATTAGTTTCTCCATTTAACAGACAAGGAAACCGAGGCTCAAGGCCATGTATGGCAAGACGTGATGGAAAATATATGAAGAAGTAAAAGCAAAAGTTGTGTTTGGGGCAAATAACCTATTATTACTAGAGTATGGGTTATACTTGGTGGGTAGCAGAAAGGGACAAGAGCATATGGGGATGAGTTATGATGATCAAAAAGTACAGGAACCCTATGATACGGGATTTAAAAGCCTCAAATGAATTTGGACCTCACCCTTTGGATAATGGAGAACGTTTTGAGGTTTCAGAGCCAAGGATTCTGCTCAGTGATGTACTTTATTTATTTAATTAATTATTATTTTTTTTGCGGTACATGGGCCTCTCACTGTTGTGGCCTCTCCCGTTGTGGAGCACAGGCTCCGGACGCGCAGGCTCAGCGGCCATGGCTCACGGGCCCAGCCGCTCCACGGCATGTGGGATCTTCCCGGAGCGGGGCACGAACCCATGTCCCCTGCATAGGCAGGCAGACTCTCAACCACTGCACCACCAGGGAAACCCCTCAGTGATGTACTTTAGGATAACTCCTAAAGTGTGGAGGAAAGCTTGATGAGGCAGAGACAAAAGGGAGGGAGATCTGCGAGGAGTCATGAGGCGAAGGGAGCTTGGGTCAGGGCAGTGGGCAATGCAGAGGAATGAATTCTAAAACCTCTACATGGAGAAACTGTTGAGATTGACTTGGGGTACTTCGATTTTTAAAAAGTGGTTAACAAAAAAAAAAAGAATGCACTTTAAATGGCTGAGCAAAACAAAGTTACAGTGTTTGGCGGCTTCAAAGACCTCCAGAGATTTAAGTTATGCTTCATGTTATACAACCCTCAACTACAAACATTTACACACAATGGTTATAGAATCCTCTTCCAGTAAAGGTCTTATGAAGCCTGCAGAAATGCTTCCTCAAGAGATATAAGATACGCATTGATTTATAAGATGTTCTTTCATGGGTTAGGTGGCAAGAAAAGTTGTCCTCTATAGGAGATAAACAGACTTTTACTTTTAAGGATAAAAGAAGACTCTAAATACTACACTTAAAATTCCATATGAAATTGGCCATCAGTATGGTCAGAACCAAGAATGTGGACTAAGTTCAGATAGAGAGTTATTATTAAGTCTATAAAAATTTCACACCACATATTTCTCCCACTTTCCAAATGAAATAGAAATCTGTTCAGTCATATCATCAATTTTATTGGTACTTCATTAAAATGTGTTACAAATAAATTCTATGAAGACTTGAAATTAAAAAAACAAACAGCTTGATTTGGAGGATGAAGAAGGTGGAGCTACATTCAGTGGGAACCACTGTCCCCTCGCATGCTGAGCCCTCAAACCTGTCGTCAGCGCCCGCTCCTCTTGGGGAGAGGAGGACTTCTTGTCTCCCGTGGAATAGAGGTCTCAGTCCCACCCTGGACCGTCGCAGTGCCAAACCTCTAACACCAAAGCAGGGCACAGTCCTCTCAGATTGCTGAGAAGAAATCTTGAAAATGGTTCTCAATGCCCACATCAAATGAGGAATCTCAGGATCAAAGAGCAGCCTGTCACAAGAAGACATGATACCAGTTTGATGCCGTGACCCACCCTCCACAAAGGTCAAGGAGAGTTTTACGTCATTTCTCAGCAGTTTGTCAAACCTGGTTTGGTCCAAACAGGGATGGACCAAACCTTGTATGGGAACTCAGCCGTGCCAGGGGTTTGCATTCCTGCTTTTGATTGCCACAGGGCTGGCAGGCTTCCTTCCCTCTGGCTCCCACTCTCAGGAAGCCATCCACAGCTGCTGGTCACTTGTCACACCCTATCCGGGAGGTGGCAGCATTTCAATGGTAAAGCAACAGATCCCCAGGCTGTGGCTAACGACTTCAAAGTTTGATAGGAATTGTGTCATTATTTCCCAAAGAGTTAACTCCATCCAGCTACAGTGAAGTAGTAATGGGTAAAGGCTTGTAATGGGTTATAAGGAAATATTGGGACTTCATACTTCCTATGCTAGATTGGGACAATTCCAGGGAAAATATTTATAGCAAGCACTCAACAAAAATTTACTGCATATACCAGGCACTATGCAAAATCCTTAGAAATGTCCTAAAGCAGACAAAGAGATTTGTTTTAAAGTTACACACACACCCCTGACCTTTCTTTCCAGAATGTTGTTCACTGTACCACTTACTTTACTTTTTCCCCAAATAAATGAGGACCCATAGCCAAGAAAAACTGGTCCCAATACCAAAGATATGGAGACCAGTTGTCCAAGACTGGGGTCTGCCTGCAAAATTCGTGCCTGCCACCTGGTCTTCAAAATCACCTGAATCTTAGGCTCGTCTGGTAGAAGACTGACTGTTCTCTAGCCCTCTCTTGAGGTCCAGACCTCTACATTCAACTGCTTTCTGGACACCTTTACTTAGATGGTCTTAAAGGGTCATCAAGTTCAACTTGTCCAAATGGAATTCACAATCTCCACCTCCACCTGGTCCTCCTCCAGTGTCCCCTCATCTCAGCAAATGACGCCATCTGCCATTCAGATGTATAAGCCAGTGATCTAGGAATTACCCTCCAGCCTCCTTCCCTTCACTCCCAGACAATCCATCACTCAGTCTCAGCCATTCTACTTGTTAGAATATTGCAGGGACCCCTTTCTATCTTTGTATCTCGATCTCCACTTAGTTCAAGCTGCCAGCATCTTTCACCTGGATCTCTGCAGCAGACTTCTGACTGGTCTTCCTGCAACCTCTTGCCCTCTTCCATCCTTCCTCCAACCTGTAGCTTAAGTGTTCTTTTAAAGACCCAAATCTGGGCCTCCCTGGTGGCGCAAGTGGTTGAGAGTCCGCCTGCCGATGCAGGGGATACGGGTTCGTGCCCCGGTCTGGGAGGATCCCATATGCCGCGGAGCGGCTGGGCCCGTGAGCCATGGCCGCTGAGCCTGCGCGTCCGGAGCCTGCGCGTCCGGAGCCTGTGCTCCGCGACGGGGGAGGCCACAACAGTGAGAGGCCCGCATACCGCAAAAAAAAAAAAAAAAAAAAAGACCCAAATCTGACCATTTCACTATCACTAACATCCCAGTGGCTTCCCGTTGCTCTTTAAATACAGAGGCAGATATGATACAGAATTCCTGGGGAGGCCAGGAGAGACCAGGGACACCCTGCTTACAGATAACCTGTTGCGTTCTTGCTGTGACAATATTTTTTGTAATGACTAATAACCTTGCTTTCGTTTCCGTGAAAAGGAGACTAGATCACTTTGATTTCTGGTAACCAAAAAACTGCAACCCATACAGTTCAGGAGGGGGTAATTAGCCTTCTGAATAGAAACTTTTCAAATATCCTAAAGACACTGTAACAAACATCTTGAGTCAGGTGAGACCCCAAAGATGAATTTGCCTAGAGCTGAGTGGGCCAAACCTGGCCTGCCACCTGTTTTTGTTTTTAAAATATTTATTTATTTATTTGACTGTGCTGGGTCTTAGTTGCGGCGTGCCGGATCTTTAGTTGTGGCATGTGGGATCTAGCTCCCTGACCAGGGATGGAACCCGGGCCCCCTGCATTGAGAGCAAGGAGTCTTAGCCACTGGACCACCAGGGAAGTCCTGTCACCTGTTTTTATAAGTAAATATTTATTGGAACACAGTCACACTCATTCATTTGTATACTGCCTATGCCATTTGCACTCCAATGGCAGAGCTGAGTGGTTGAGACAGACTATATGGCTTGCAAAGCCTCAAATACCTGGCCATTAATAAAAATGCTTTGCTGACTCTGCTCTAGAGGTTCTCCATTATGGGCCGCACATTAAAATCACCTGGAGTGCTTTTAAAAGGGATCAACTCAGAGATTCTGATTAAACTGATCTGACATGGGATCCTAGTATTAGAATCAAAAACTTCAAAAATTTCCCTAAGTAATTCTAATATGCAGCTACAGTGGAGAATCACTGACATAATCCAGTCTCCTCTCACACGTAAGTTGGCCCAGATGTCAGGATATGTCTCCTTCTTGTAATGAATCATCAACGACTAATATCTACAAATCCCTGTAAAGCACATCCATCTACATGGTCTCATTTGATCCTAGAACAAATCCGAGGTCCAAAGAGCAAAAAGTGTTACTGTCCCTGCTTCACACATGACAGAATTCAGGCTCAGGGAAAAGTCATGTCCCCAAAGTCTCCTATTTAGTAAAGAGAAGCTAACACTCACGTGCAGGTCTTTTGAAACAAGTCCACTGACCACTGATATTAATTGTACAAGTTACATATTTGTATTTTATTTTGGCCAATGGAGTCCTACTTGCTTTCATGCTCTCAAGGCATAGGACCATAGCTACCCTTCCCAGAACATTTAGATATCTGCCTTCCTAAAGGAGACGATGCTCTGTGTAGTCCCTAGAATTCCTCAAGGTCACTGTGAGGGTAGAGTGAGGAGGAGAGGATTGTATGCACGTAGGTATGTGCGTGTACGTCCAATCCCCATCCATTCCCACCTCAATTCAACCAGAGCAGGCATATTTTTTACCTGTTCAAGTATTAGGGTTCCACATACAATTCTGTTTGAATCAGAAGTTTCCCCTTTGAAGACCACTGATCTGGCTTAGACCTTAGTCCGCAGTTTTGATCAAGGTGGCACAGACACTCTGCCCCCGGATTCCTGTCACTTCTTACATCATCAACAAGTTCTTCCCTGTTGGTCTAAATGAAGTCCAAAATAATAGTTTCTCATAACGCCAATATTGGTATTGTTTTTTGAGAAATCAGACTTATTTTTAGTAGAACAGACATCTGTTAGGGTAACTGAAGTTTCTTGTTACTGCTTCCTGCCCACCTCATGCATCCCATATAATCCATATTGGAAAAGCATCATCCTCATCCACTCCCTCTCACTGGGCCACAGCCGTTCTCCTGCCTGCTCACTATGTCTGCCTCCAGCATAATCCACTGGTTTTCCACCTTGCTTCCACTCTTAGGCTTTCCTTTCCTGTGGAAGTGAGGCACCGATGATGGGAAGTGGGGGGCGGGGTGGGAATAAGACATATTCTTGCATTTCTTCATGTTTCCAGAGAGGAAGGAACTTTTATTACCCTCTCTACAGAGGTGAGAAACCCTACAGTGGGCAGAACACATCCAGCTTTTAATTTTGTGACATTATTTGCACCTTTCCACAAGAGGAGGAGTGACTAACCTAATTGGTCAGAGTCCAGGATATTCAAAGGGCTGAGTTTTTATCAGCATCAGTGCCTGAGTGCACGAGGCGTGCTGTGGTCCTGAACTGTGTCCTCATAAGTCAGGGTCTGTTCTCAAACCTGGCAGGAGGATTATAGAGAGAGGGAGTAGGAAGCCCCCACTGTGTAGATATATTTTTAGTTCCAAGAATGACAGAGACACTCAGGGTTACACCCTGGCATGACCTCATATTTCAACACTTATTTGAGGAGGCAATTACCAGTGAATCCTAAAGCCTAACTGCCAGAAGCACCCTATTGCTCAGTAAAAGCATAGTCCCTAAAGCTTAAGACAGACACTGTAGCCTTAAATAAACATGAGACATCTTCACCTTCTTATTTAACAGAGTCATGTCTCTCACTTTACTAATTCTCAAAATATACGGTTCCTTTTTACATACATACACAAACACTTTTAAACATAAATACCAAATTCAAGAGAATCAGATGGGTAGATAAATTTAGGAAGCCAAGAGCACAGAAGAAAAGGCCAGTCACCAGATTTTACAAATGATCATCTGAACTCCTTCTCTGGACATTCAACTTGATATATTATCCTAAATATCCCATGTCACATGGTCCACAAGGTCTTCCTTTAGGATTCGGAAGCAATCAATAGCCATACTTATCATTAAGATGGGTCCTGCCATCTCCACTTTGGCCTAGATCAGAGTAAAAAGCAGACAAAAAGCAAGCATTTTAGTGCCTGAATTTCTATGAATTATTAGTATATTAGAAACCCAATCCATAGAAAAAGCAACCTGTGATAAGCATATGGGAAAACAAGCAACTCATATATTGCCTTAAGGGTGTAGTAGGAACATAAACTAGTATAATCCCTATAGAATGCAATTTCAGGTCTCTTAAAAATGTTCGTAGCCTCTGATCCAACATGTTGATGTTTAAGAATTTTTTCCTACAAGTACACCTTTACACTTGCAAAATTACACATATTAGAGGTTACTTATTGCAGACTTGTTTGTAATGGCAAAAGACTGGAAACACAGCAAATATTCATTGAGGAAACTGGTTAAATAAATAAAGGTATATCCATACTATAAAAAAGAACTATGCGGGCTTCCCTGGTGGCGCAGTGGTTGAGAGTCTGCCTGCCGATGCAGGGGACACGGGTTCGTGCCCCAGTCCGGGAAGATCCCACATGCCGCGGAGCGGCTGGGCCCGTGAGCCATGGCCGCTGAGCCTGCGCGTCCGGAGCCTGTGCTCCGCAACGGGAGAGGCCACAACAGTGAGAGGCCCGCGTACCGCAACTATGCTACCATTACAAAAAAAAAAAAAAGAAAGAAATCTATAAGTAGCTATGCAAGGATGTCCATATATTATTAAGTGCAAAACAGTAAGGTATAGAATATGCTTCCATTTGTGTAAAAAAAGTGATGAAATATTATGTATTTTATTGCTTACGTAGGTATTTTACATTATATATATAAGAAGTCATAAGAAACTGATATTTGGTTGTCTTTAGGAAAAAACTGAGTAGCTAAAGCACAGCTAGAAGATTTTTTTTTCCCACTTTAGAGAAAATTTAAAATACATGCAAAAGTAAAGAGAAAAATATAATGAACCTCCGTGTACCCAGCACCCAGTGTTAACCATGATCGACATGTGGCAAATCCTGCTTTATCTCTTGCCCCTCCTCTATCTTCCCTCATCCTCCACCACTGGACTATTTTAAGGGAAATCCCAGGTATCATTCCATCTGTGAACACTTCTGTACATATTCCTGGAAGACAAGGACTTTTTCTAAAAAACATAACTCAATATCACTCACACTTTAAAAACATTAACAATAATTTCCTAGTATCATCACATATCTAGCTAGTGTTCAAAATTATCTGACTGGCTTATAACTTTTTTTAATAAGTGTTTGTTTGAATAAAGATCCAAACAGAATACACAAATTATATTTGGTTGATATGTCTTTTAGATCCTTTAATCTACCCAGAAGGGAGACTTTTCCACTACATACTCTTGTAATGTTCTTATACTGAACCTTAAATATATATTACCTATTCAGAAACCTAAATAAATAAATATTAGAGGAAAAGAAAAATAAAAACCATCTACCTTCAGGTGGGACCCACACACAGTAATCTGGATCATCTTCTGGATAGTTGGAGGAAAGTGTCAGTGGAAGCTGCAAAAACAGATAGGTTATTTTATTCAAAAGAATTTTAACTCTAAGAATTATTGTCCCTATCCCCGTGAGCAAACAAAAATTAAGAGAGAACAGCTTCCACTAATGATCTTGACATAAGTAACCAAAAATGGGGGAGCATTCTCTCTCTGAATCTTGATTTTTTTTCCCCAAAGCCTCAACAAGCTGATTTTCAGCCAGTGAGAGTGATGTTTTTTCTAAAAGAGGCAGTCAAGACAGGTGTGACTCTAAATGATATAACCTCCACAGAGGAAAATTTGACATTTGCCTTTTGATTCAGGTGCAGAAAAGTTAACAAAGCAAGCCTGGGGCCTCCCTGGTGGCGCAAGTGGTTGAGAGTCCGCCTGCCGATGCAGGGGATACGGGTTCGTGCCCCGGTCTGGGAGGATCCCATATGCCGCGGAGCGGCTGGGCCCGTGAGCCATGGCCGCTGAGCCTGCGCGTCCGGAGCCTGCGCGTCCGGAGCCTGCGCGTCCGGAGCCTGTGCTCCGCGACGGGGGAGGCCACGACAGTGAGAGGTCCGCGTACCGCAAAAAAAAAAAAAAAAAAAAAAAGCAAGCCTGACTGCTATCCTTTGAAAGGCCTGTTTGAAAGGCTTATTGGTGGCCATCTGGGAACTTGGATTTCAAGAGGGTTCCCACTACCCTAACTGACAAAGAGTGGCCCACTGGGCCAAAACTGTTCGTAAAAACAACGTGGTTTATGCTGAACACCTGCTTTCCTTCTAGGACAATGGAATTGGGGTAGATGCCAGGCAGGGGATACCTATGTGATCAGTACCCAATATAAATCCTGGGTACTAAGTCTCTAATGAGCTTTCCTGGTTTCACAAGTTGTCACTCTTTGTGAGAGGAATTAAGCACATCCTATGTGACTTCACGGGAAAAGGACCCTTGGAAACTTGTACCTGGTTCCCCGGACTTCACTCCATGTTCCTTTTCCCTTTGCTGGTTTTGCTTACTATTCTTGTGATGTAATAAATCACAACTGTAAGTTGCACCACATGCTGAGTGCTGTGAGGCTGCTTGTGAATTACCTAGCCTAAGGGTGGTCTTAGGGACCTCCCGACACCAATTCCATTTCTGGGAACTTACAGTATCCATACAAATTATATACACATAAGGTTATTCATTATAGCACTGTTATAATAAAAGACTAGAAAGAACCCAAGTGTCCATCGATAGAGCACACCCACACAGTGGGAAGCTCCCAGTGCACTGATATACAATGATTTCCACCACAGGTTAAAAAAAAAAAAATCGGGCCTCCCTGGTGGCGCAGTGGTTGAGAGTCCGCCTGCCGATGCAGGGGATACGGGTTCGTGCCCTGGTCTGGGAGGATCCCACATGCCGCGGAGCGGCTGGGCCCGTGAGCCATGGCCGCTGAGCCTGTGCGTCCGGAGCCTGTGCTCCGCAACGGGAGAGGCCACAACGGTGAGAGGCCCGTGTACCGCAAAAAAAAAAAAAAAAAAAAAATCACAGTGTACTATGCAGTACGTTACATTCTACGTTTTGTGTAATAAAAGGAGGAAAATAATATATTATTCAAATGTCTTTGTGCATATTAGGATATGGAAAGATTCACAAATTAATAAAAGAGGTATGTGAGCAATTATAAAGAAAAGAGTACAGACAAGAATAGAGAATCCAAAAAATAAAAATTCAAAAATAAAAGAGCCCAGATTTCTAGAAGAGCGGGTAGAAGGCAACTGGGAATTCTGCTAAGATAATCCCTGGATTCACTCTTCTGGACATGGCCCATGGCAAAGGGGGTCATTTTTACTTCCAGAGAAATGAAGATTATGACTAAAGTACTTACTTTGCCTAGACCAGGAGCTTTCTTTTTCTTCAATTCATCTCTGCTTTTCTCATATTCATTCTTTGATGCTAATTTATGAAAAAGAAAAAAAAAGAGGCAATAGCTATTTCAGAAAAATAAAATGGAAAAGAAAAATTCCTCCCTAAAGAGATTATTATTGAAGAAAACATCACAATCTAATTCTTAAAAATTCCTCCTACTACTGTAAAGACTAGAGAGAGAGAACTGTCCCTTCGTTAACAACCTTAGTTTTCAAATCCTAAGCTTAAATTTAATCACACCTTTCGAAAAGGTAAAGGAAAATGGGGCTGACTTTACTATTTTACAATTTAATCATTACAGTTAAAAGCAGTAGAAAACTGGGAAAAAAAACAGTCCTTTTAATAGCCCAAGCTTTCAACCAATTTATTTTAATAATGTTGGAATCACCCCCATGACAGGCATGTATTCAACTCTGGGAGATGTAAAATTGTAGAGAGTTTTGCATGGCCAGAGGGAAACATGAAGGCATTAGGTGCTTTGGGGATCGGGGGTGGGGGGAAACCCAGGAGACAGAGGAGGAAAAGAAAGGCCAACAGGATGGCACCAAACATGAACCTCTCATGTATTCCAACTCTGTCCATAGCCCTGGCAGCAGCATCTACCCAGTGTCTGCACCCCTCGGGTCAGCTGCCACCCCCTCCTCTCTGACACCAGTTGGCTGCCTGTGTGTGGAGCAGCAGTGGAGTCGCTGTGCTACTTGCCTGAGGGTTCCTCACACAATGCAGCTGTCTCACTAATCTCTTGAGAACCTTTATTCTGTTCCACTTGGCCGAGTTGAGACATGTTTTCTATAAAATGCACAACCAAAGCATATCGTATTACTTAATTCGTGGTGGGGAACCAAGAAAACAAATCAAAAGCAAGAAAAGCTAAGTACCTACATAATCATCCAGTTTTACTATCATTAGCTTCAACTAACCTTAATTAGGTTTTCAATAAATGTGTCTCCAGAGGTCTAACAGAGAACCACCAATTTTCCACTTCAAAAACTGGCCAACTCTGAGGTAAAACTTTTTAGCAATACTTACCAAACCCTTAAAAATGTACATATTCCTCGGCCTAGAAATTCTACTTCAAGGAACATATTCGAAGAAAATAATCAGAGATGAGCACCAAGATTTATTATACACAAGTATGTTTATAATAGCAAAAATTAACAAATAACTTACATGTATAATAATGTGGAGTTAAGTAAATTATGGCACATTCATGTGATGGACCACTTTGCCCCTTATTAAAACCACATTTCAAATGACTATTTTAAGACATAGAAAAAACTAGGCTATAAAATAGCATGTACAATACAATCCCAATGTTATTTTATAAATAAATAAATAAATGCCTGGAGTAATCCCTAATCAGCTGCAGATTTACTAATTAATGTATCTTATAAACCAGATTTTTAAATCTGCTATCTTTAGACACACATATTTACTTCGGTCCCTCAAACAAAACAATACAGTACTTACTGCTCGCCTCCCCACTGACCTGTTTATGTAACACCCTTACAATGGGTGGATCAAAGATTAGACTCTGCAAAAAGGATGTGTACTACCTTTTTTGAAAGGCCAAGCATTGTGTCAATAACAAAGGAAAATGCAAAAACAAAAGATTTACTTCTCACAGATGAGAAAACAATAACTTTTCTGTGTCTAAAACAGCTGAAGGTAACTCAGGAGAAGGTCTACATACCAGGCCTGGTGTTTTTACATGGACTTGCCTGGTTTGTTTTGGAAGTCCATATGCACACATTCCCACACACGTTTAATGCCAGTGTTTTTTGCTTTTCCTCATGCTCCCTATTTTCTGTACAGCCTTAATCTTGCTAAGCAGTTTGGCCAACCTGCAGGAAAATAACCCCTGCAGCTGACAAGGGCTAAGAGGATACTAAAAAGATAAATAATAATCTCTGGGCGTGGGAGATTCCCCTTTTCTTCTTTGGACTTTTATGTATGATCCAAAGTTTCCAAAATGAACATATATGCCTTTTATAATCAGAAGAAAACATATTTAAAAACTAATCAATTCCCTCTTTTATATTTTTCATCAGCCCTTTGTTGAGGTGGGTGAATACGACATGTCAGGTTCTCTGCTAGGTACCATGGGCAAAAGGATGAATAAGGCATGATGCTTCCTGAGAAGTACATCCAGTGGGTACAATTATGTTTAGCCTCTGTTTCGGGGATGGGGGAAAAATGAATAAGGGGAGGCTTACCCCGAGACCACCTAATCAGGCCCCATCATCCGCCCTGTCCCACTGCCCTCCAACCACAGAGCGGCAGCAGCTCAGGACTGTTCCACAGCTCCCGTGGTTTCAGATTCCACAGCTTTCGACGTTCCATAATTCTGGAATACACTGGAAATACTTGCCCTTATTTTACAATGAGGATAAATAATGACTGGCAATCAAAGAAAGACCAGGAAAGTATGTTTCCACACAGTCAGCTGTATCACATATCACAAAGTGTCACAAAGCCAAAATGCACAGGCAAGAAACTGGCTTTGCTTTTTCAAACCTATCCATGATGAATGCATATGCCCACTGAATAGCACAGGAAGGAGAAAGAAGACATTACCATGATTTTTTGTTTCTTTAGAACATGTGAAATCTGTGGGTGGACCTGTTTCCTGCACTGCTCCTTCTGGCTCTATCTCCTGCTGTTCCCTACTGCTCCCCGCCTCCATTTTCTTCTTTTCATGCTCCTCCTTTTCTTTCTCCTCTTGCTCTTCCTCCTCCTCCTCCTCCTCCTCCTCCTCCTCTTCTACTTCAGGCTCATCCTTCATTCTCATTAGAGTTGGAGGGAGTTCTGGACGCTTGGGGGGTAACTTCTATGAGGGAAAAAAACCCATGAACAAGCAGTTCTACAATATGACAGAGACACATCTTTTCAAGGGGGTTAAGCTAAATGAGCAGAATGTCTAACTTCTCTAGGCGGATCAACCCTGCCGAAGTTTGTTGGAAGGAGGACTTTCACGTGAAATATTATCCATCTACGAATCCTTAACATGTATGTTTGCTAATTTCTAGGGTCAAAAGAACATGAAGTATGAAACACTTGAAACATCTTGTAGGGAACAAAAACATTTATTCCAGGTACGATTTACTGAGTACCAGCTGTAGGAATTCTGTCCTGTTAACCCCTCATGATGTTAAATTCATTACAAATCTTAATTCATTACAAAATCTCCTAGGGAGGAAATCAGACACACATTTCTAAAAAATAAATCATTTGTGCAGCTTTTTCATTTCAGATTTAACACAATTTCAAGGAAACAAGATACGTAAATCAGTAAAACAGATCCTGAAGAAAAAGAAATTTCTTGAATAAGGTCAAATATTCTAATCAAGACCTTTCAATAAAATTAATTATTAGAGGGCTTCCCTGGTGGCGCAGTGGTTGAAAATCTGCCTGCTAATGCAGGGGACACGGGTTCGAGCCCTGGTCTGGGAGGATCCCACATGCCGTGGAGCAACTAGGCCCGTGAGCCACAACTACTGAGCCTGCGCGTCTGGAGCCTGTGCTACGCAACAAGAGAGGCCGCAATAGTGAGAGGTCCGCGCACCGCGATGAAGAGTGGCCCCCGCTTGCCACAACTAGAGAAAGCCCTCGAGCAGAAATGAAGACCCAATACAGCAAAAATAAATAAATTAATTAATAAACTCCTACCCCCAACATCTTAAAAAAAAAGTAATTATTAGAAAAAGTTGATCACAGCTTAAAGAATAGGAAGAAGGTACCAAAGTATATGTTACGTATATCATTTTTTAAATATAGGATTTAGCTCAGTAATCCTAAGGACAGCTTTTCAGTAAAGAGTTTTTCTGCTAACTAAAATACCCTCTCCCCACCTCACAGAAAAGCCTCCATCACAGGTAAACCACATGGTACTCACTCAGGACACATGGTTGGGACTTCAGACCTCTGCCAACAGAGGACAGTTTACCCTAATACAAGGTGTTATGGACTGAACTGTGTCCCCCCAAAATCCATGTTGAAGTCCTAACCGCCAGTACCTCAGAATGTTACTTATTTAGAGATAAGGTCTTTAAAGAGTTAAGTTAAAATAAGGCTGTTAGGGTGGGGCCCTAATCCAATATGACTGGTGTCCTTATAAGAAGAAGGAAAGCCGCCAGAGTTGCAAGTGCACAGAGGGATGACCATGTTAAGAGGTCATCAAGGCAACAAGAGGGCAGCCATCTGCAAGCCAAGGAGATAGCCCTCAGAGGAAACTAACCCTGCTGGCATGTTAATCATGGACTCCTAGCCTCCAGAACTGTGAGAGAATTTAGATTTCTTTTGTTTAAGCCCCACCTAGTGTGTGGTATTATGGCAGCCCTAGCACATTAATACATAAGGTTATGCTCTTTGGGGTGATGAAAACCTTTTAAAAACTGAATCTATAGATAAGGATGTACAAAGAGCAAAAACATATATCAGCGAAGTATTAGAGGATAGTAGAAAGATCACAACTCAAGAGGTATAAGACCTGGATTTGATTGCATCTAGTTACTTAATGATGGTGTGATCTTGAATTTAACCTCTCTGACCCTGCTCCTCAACTGTGGGCGGTAATAATTCCTACACATCATAAGGTGTTGGAAGGATTAAACAAAGTAAGAAAAACCATATGGCAGAACCAGGTGTAGAGATTATGTTACTACCAAGTGTTAGCTGACTCTGAATATTACAACATCTAACCACCAGGAAAAAAGCAAAAAAACCCAAACAAACCCAGAAACCACAGGAGACCCTTTCTTAAACGCAACATTGATCACAAATTAATAAACTGGTATTCTAATTCACAAATCGGTTACATGCAAATTGATTCACATGAATCGATTCATCAATTCTTGATAAGCCTAGGTTGAAGAGAAAAATCCAAGAACCATGTCTTGGGAAAGATGTGATCATACCAAGCCCACAGCCCCTTTTTACATGACTGTGGGATGAGTCATCTGAGTTTTGAAAAGAAAAGATATAAATTAGCTCAGGATAACTCAAGAGCTAAAAGTTTAACACCCTGACCCACAACTTACCCCTATTGTTCCAGTTTTTAATTTGAACTTGCTTCCTCCTTTCATGGCACCAAAGAGAGGCAGTGTAAGCTTTTTAGCTTTGTTTTCTCCATCTGTAGCCTGACTTTCAGTTCTAGGAAGAAAGAATAATTATCTATTCCAGTGAGGCCAAGGTTTTATCTAAAAATACCATGGTAAACAAACTTTTGGTACCACAAAACTTTCCACAAAGTGAACATTTATGCCTACACGAATAAGAAAGAGGTATTCAGGCCAGCAAAGTTTGAATGGACAACACTGCTGATTGTCACTGACACAGAGGTATTAAGGGCAAGATAAGGATACTACCTTAGTCTAGCAATTTACAACATGCTACATGACTTCACATTCATAAAATGATGCCTACAGTACACAGGTCACTGGCAAAGGAGAATACACAGGCATGCCCCATACCCACTAAATGGCAGGAGATGGATCCGTGATGTAAAGCCCTATTTGCCATCAACCTCTGAAGAGGACTCAGTGCTTTACTTACTTACCTGGAGGCCACACTTATCATAACCACACACAACAGCTCTGAGCACAGAAGTTAAAAAAAAAAAAAACGTATGTGTAAAGGGTACGGGAGGCAGGATATCCTGTGTAGTGAGTAACAACAAAGACTTAATGAGAGACCCCACAACTGGTGAGCTTGTCAATGTTCTCAGTGGCTGAATATAGTTATAAAAGCTAAGCACATGACGGTAAAGCTGAGGAAGAGCAAAGAGAAGAGACTGTAGAAATTAGAAAAGAGCAGGGGAAAAAAGAACAAAGCAAAACAAAAGGGATGGCAGTTGAGTTGACAAGACACTCAGAGAGTAGTCAGAGGTGACAATGACAAGAGAGCATGAGGAGAAAGAGGGGAGAAAGCCCTCTGCTTTCTTCCCATTGACTACAGGACAATCCTGCCTTCTGGAATATAAGGACGGCACTGGCCCTCCTGGCTCACAGGGGCCCAAACAAGAAACTGACTACGCTGCTCAACCCTAAAGCTCCATGTCCACTCCTGCCTTCCTTTACCTAAGTCTTACCCCCTCGGTGGTGCTCTTGAGCCTAGCCTCACCCCCGTTCTGTACCAGAGACAGACCCACTGCCTTGCTGAGGCCACCAGAGGAAATCCTGCCTGCCTGGCCTTAAAGACGCTCTGTCAAACATCCCTCACATCCCTTCCCCACAAGCATCAGGAAGCATGGAAAGGCAAAGGCAAGAGCAACACAGATATTTTTCAGCTCCATTAAATAGCTTGGCTGGCCTGGAGGACATGCAAAGACTCCCAAAGGAGAAGAAACAGTAGAAGATGGGATCACAATCAAGAGTTGCTTGTGGGTGGAGCAGGGGTGGGCTTAGGTAGGAAGTTTAGAAGTTCAACCTCAAGTGAGAAGAGGAGGGAGAAGATACACAGCACCTGAAGGCCAGTATCCAAAGTAAGAAAGGGAGCAGGAACAAGGCAGACACACAGACAGGAGGAGGGGAGGCTCTGGAGGAAGCTGATGTATGTCTTCTAGCTCAGAACATCTCTCAGGGCTGACTTAGCAAATTAAAGGATTACAGAGTTGGAATTAAAATTCACTGTTAATTTGTCTAACCTGGGCTATGGCTCCTGAGTTTTTACCTTTTCTCCACAAAAACGATGTCACAAATTGTTGCCAAGTATATCAATGATAGTAAAAATTACGACAATGATAATACCTATGCCAGCACTTTATTAAGCGCTATTCAGTTAATCTTTGCAACATCATTATTCTAATTTACAGATGAGGAAAGTGAAGATCAAAGAAGTTACATAACTTGCCTTAAAATTCCCAAAGACTAATTGACAGAGCTGAGAATGAAACCCAGGAAGTGTAACTCTAGTGCTAATCTCCCTCCTCACTGTCAGTAAGGTAACTCAAACATCATTTGCGGCAAATAGACTTCTGTAGACTGATCTATGCATCACTGTATTAAATATCCAAACTACATATAAATCTTTGAACAAACCTGCTAGTAATTTGGGGATACATCTTCTGTGCAGATGATCAAGAGCTCCAGAAACGGTTGGCCATTACATTTTTGTAAACAGAGGTGCCTCTCAATTGATAGATACTCATGTATGCAATGCCCCCAGCATCAAGTTACAGGTTTTGTACACAGGGGTGAGGGGCTGAATAGATGCTTACTGACAACCTAAAGCAGCACTGTCCAGCAGAACTTTCTGGAATGATGGAAATGTTCTCTGTCTGCGCTGTCCAATACAGTAGCCACTAGCCACATGTGGCTATTGATCACTTGAAATGTGGCTAACGTGACTGGAGAACTGAACTTTTAATTTTGTTTAATTTTAATGTCACATGTGACTCTCAGGTGCTGTCCTGAACAGCACGGACCTCAAGAAAACAAGATACCTTCTATATTTAACTACCGTCATAAGTGAGTGAATGTACCTAGGTAGTACCAGTTTTTGAGATGCCCATCTGGATTGTGTTTATTGAGGATTGCTTACTTCTACAACCACCTACTCAACATTTTCAAAATTTGTTGACACCACATAGAAGACAATTTTAAAATATTGTCAAGTTGAAAGACTGGACCTCTCTCTCTCTCTCTCACTCACTCACACACTCACACTCACACACACACACACACACACACACACACTCACTCATAAATACTAGCCACATCTGGGAAAAATTATTCTTAAAATCTTGTTTACAAATTACTCAAAAATCTTCTGGATGTCTGCAAATGGATTTGGGTTAATCTCTTCCAATAATTTCCCCAAAATCAAAGTTAACAATAAGATCAACTTCAGGGGATTATGCTTTTTCCCCCTTTTAAGGAAGAGATTCCACTTTAAAAAAGTATTTAAATATAGTGAAGAGTTATCAACTGGTTCTTAAGAATGACAGATATAGGCATTAAAATGACTATCTGTACTCACATCTTTTCATCTGTGGTTTTAAAATCATAGATAAAAACGGTATTACATTGTACTATTTGTATTTCTCTTATTATGAGTGAGGTTGAGTTTATATAGTTAAGAGTTATTTGTATTTCGTTTTCAGTGGCCTTTCAGTTGACATCCTTTGCCCATTTGTCTCTGGTGAATAGGTCTTTATATATTAGGGAAATTAACCTTTTGAGCATGTTGCTCTTTAAAGAAGTTTACTCTGCACTAAAAGTATTAAGTAAAAATTTAGAACCCTCCAATGAAACAGGAATCAATACCGTTTTCCTTAAAAATCCTGTAGTGCTCTAAATTTCACAAATAAACTGGGTTTTTAGTTACTCCGTGAAACCACTGCCTTCTGTGCTTTAAAGAGTTCCTTATAGTCTATTTCTATTTCTAGTCCATAGTGATTACCTAAAAAAATAAAGATATAATTCAAAATGTTATCTTTGTGAACATGCTTATTTAAAATTCCAAGTATAACTAAGACTTACTTTTTTAGTTCTGGAATCTCTGCTGGCTTTACAATTTTTATCAACCCTTTAAGTCTCTGCTGTTCTTTTCTCAGTTCAAAAGTTCTCAGGTGAAGTTTCTTCCGGGACACACCATCTAATGCATTCCCTGATTTCATTTCTGACATGAATGCATCTAAAGAGTCCTGAGATGGTGACTCTGATAGAGCTGTCCAAGAAAGGGATAATACATGTTTAGAAAGACGGCACCAAATATTTTATAATTCAGCCCAAGTTTCCATAGAAAAGTCACTACCTTAAAGCTGGACAGAAGACATTACTGATATTAGGAATAAGGAAACTGGTTATACCTGGGAGATCTTAGAAAGTCACTTTGCCTCAATGGGCTTCATTCCCCTCATCTATTAAATAAAGAGGTTGAACCAAATAATTTATAATGTTCTTTCTAGTTCTAAAATGCTATGCTGCTCCTTAGAAAGGCTCCATATCCTGTAAATCTTACTAATCAATGTAGCCTTAGTACCTAGCAAAGTGCACTACACACAGTAGGTGCTCAATAAATATTTGTTTAATGAGTCATTACCTTACCTGTGCCGGAGGCTTTCAGTCTCTCAGAAATTTCAGAGAGTTCCTTTTCAGCATCATTTAACTTTGCAACCTGTAACACCCAAATTAACAGGGTTAGCAAATGTTTTTCTTCTTTCAAAATGTGGTAGCTTTCCTTTTCTTCCTCCTCTTATTTTAATTATTGTGACAAGTTTTAAGAGGATTAATTCAGAAGTCCATTTAAATCTGCTCCTCATGGAGTTAACATTTTTCATTTGTTTATTTAAATCTAATTGAATAAATATCTGAATTAAAGAATCAAGAATTAAACAGAAGGAATGTACAGAACACAGACCTTATTTTACTCAAAAGAAAGAACTCAAGGGACTTCCCTGGTGGTCCAATGGTTAAGAATCGATCTTGCAATGCAGGGGACGCCAGTTCGACCCCTGGTAGGGTAACTAAGATCCCACATGCCTCGGGGCAACTGAGCCCGCAAGCCACAACTAGAGAGCCCACATGCCACAACTAAGACCCAACGCAGCCAAAAAATAAATAAATAAATATTTTAAAAAAAGAAAGAACTCAAGGCATTTGTTTTCATTGATGAATCAAAACAATAGATGTTAGATAATGTTTTAAGCTCTGAATACTACTTAATATAGTGAAAATACAGGTCATCTTATGATAATTTCATGAAGGATACACTGTTTAAAACTACAGGCAGGGCTTCCCTGGTGGCGCAGTGGTTGAGAGTCCGCCTGCCTATGCAGGGGACACGGGTTCGTGCCCTGGTCCGGGAAGATCCCATGTGCCGTGGAGCGGCTGGGCCCGCGCGTCCAGAGCCTGTGCTCCACAACGGGAGAGGCCACAACGGTGAGAGGCCCGCGTACCACAGAAACAAACAAACAAACAAACAAAACTACAGGCATAGCTCATTTTATGGAGCTTTACTTTACTTGCACCTTGCAGATATTGCATTTTTACAAATTGGAGATTTGTGACAACCCTGCATTGACAGAATGATGGTTAACATTTTTTAGCAACAAAGTATATTTAAAGTATACATTGTCTTTTTAGAGATAGTGCTATTGCACACTTAATAGACTATAGCATACCTTTTATATGCACTGGGAAACCAAAAAGTTCGTGTGACTCACTTTATTACAATTTTCATTTTATTGCAGTGGTCTGGAATTGAACCTGCAGTATCTCTGAGGTGTGCCTGTATTACCAAACTACACTCCTCAAAATTTCTTTCACGATTCTTGGCTGCCGAAAGCCTAGAGTCAATTTCACCTCAGAATGTCCCAACTTGGAACTTTTTCCTTTCTTTTTTGGGGGGTAAGATCATATCCAAAGAATGCTCGTTAATGGATCACTACCCACCTAGAGATAGATATAGTCTCTAGCAACAAGCCAAACTTTTTTCCAGCTTGGATAAGACTAGTTGTTTGTTACCATCAAATTTACAGATCATAAAAATTATACTTCAGTACTAGATTTCAATGCTACTGCTTTAAAAATTATAATTATAAAAAAATTTAGGGCCTCCCTGGTGGCGCAGTGGTTAAGAGTCCGCCTGCCGATGCAGGGGATGCGGGTTCGTGCCCCGGTCTGGGAGGGTCCCATATGCCGAGGAGCGGCTGGGCCCGTGAGCCATGGCCGCTGGGCCTGCGCATCCGGAGCCTGTGCTCCGCAACGGGAGAGGCCACAACAGTGAGAGGCCCGCATACCGCAAAAAGAAAAAAAAAAAAAAATTTAAATAATACATTATTTTATTTAAAAAATTAAACTACCACAGCTATTTCTATAAATAAAACTTGCCAATGATTCAAAGGTCTCTGGCTTCTCATCAAACTTCCCAGCCTTCTTCATTCGGTTCAGACGCTTCTTTTCAACCAGGCCAGTCCGATCAAGAAACGTGTCATCATCACTATCATAAAAGTCTTCATCTTCCCAGTTCTTGGCTTTCCTTTTCCGAGATACTAGAGGTAGATAAAATAAATGATAATGAATCAGGTTAAAAAAAAGAAAAAGAAAGAAGGCAAGTAGACAAGCAGCTTAAAATATCACCATCAGTTATTAAAAGAGAGGATTCAACAAGCTGCCAAACTACATATAAAAACAAAGGGCTAAACCTTGAAGACATTATTACAAGTGAAATGAGCCAGACACAAAAGGACACATATTGCATGATTCCACTTACATGAGGTACCTAAAATAGTCAAATTCAGAGAGACAGAAAGTAGAACACTGGTTACCAGGGGCTGGGGGGAGGAAGAGTAGGAAGTTACTGTGTAATAGGTACAAGGCTTCAGAATGGGATGACAAAAAAGTTCTGAGATGGAAAGTAGTGATGGTTGCACAACATGAACATATTTAATGCCACTGAACTATATACTTAAAAATGCTTAGGAGATGTATATGTATGACTGATTCACTTTGTTATAAAGCAGAAACTAATAAAAAAAATGGAAAAAGAAAAAAAAAAAAAAAAAAGATGGAAAAAAGCTAAAAAAAAAAAAAAAAAAAAAAAAAATGCTTAGGAACTTCCCTGGTGGTCCAGTGGTTAAGATTCCATGCTTCCACTGCAGGGGGCATGGGTTCGCTCCCTGGTTAGGGAACTTAGACCCTACACGCCGCGTGGTGTGGCCAAAAAATACATTTAAAAAAAAAATTTTTTTTTAATGCTTAGAATGGTAAATGTTACGTTATGTATATTTTACCACAATAAAAAAAAAAGTTAAAAAAAAAGTTAAAACAAAGGGCTAATTTATTTAATGAGCAAAAGCCCTCAAAAATCAATTAGCAGGGCCTCCCTGGTGGCGCAAGTGGTTGAGAGTCCGCCTGCCGATGCAGGGGATACGGGTTCGTGCCCCGGTCTGGGAGGATCCCATATGCCGCGGAGCGGCTGGGCCCGTGAGCCATGGCCGCTGGGCCTGCGCATCCGGAGCCTGTGCTCCGCAACGGGAGAGGCCACAACAGTGAGAGGCCCACATACCGCAAAAAGAAAAAAAAAAAATAAAAATAAAAAAAATAAAAAAAATCAATTAGCAAAAAAGGAAAAAGATAAATGAGGAAAGGGCCAATAATCCAAAAGAAAATTTTTAAAATAATAAAAACAATTCACAAAAAATGAAATACAAACGCCCAACCAACATTTGAAAAGATGTTAAACTTTTTTTTAATAATTAAAGAACACAAAATAGAATAATGAGATACCACTTCTTACCTATTAGACTAGAAAAAACATAAAAAGATTAATAATGCCTAATTTGGTAAGGATATGGGGAAATGGACTCTCAAACAGTTGGCTGGAATGCATATTTACACCATCTTTCTGATGGTCAATCTTACAACAGCTGTCAACATTAAAGACGCAATTAATCCAGCAATTCTACTTAAAGAAATTTATCCTATACACATCAATGAAACATTGTAACCATGAAAATCTAGAAAGCCCATCAACAGGGGACTATGGTAGCTATTACTTTTTTGTCTACCCTATGTCATCTTACTCCCCTTGTTCTGGTAAAAGTACCCCCTTTCCTCTAGAAAATTCCTCCCCCATTCCATCTGGATTAGGGGTAGTCATGTGACCAAAGCCAGATCAATAAGAATCTTTCCCTCATAGTTACACTTAGATACAGGGAAAAAGAGGCTCTCTTTCCAATGAGGTTAATAAAGAGAGAAGATATAAATCCAGGGCTGTAAGCATCCCTCTTTTCCGCGTGGGTTAAGAATCTGTCTGCAAAATAAAACCATGAATTCATGAGACAGACTCACTCACAGATACACATATATAAGTTGTATGTGTCCTGGTGATACTGAGTTCTGGTTTTGTAGCACTAAGTTCTGCTTCCAGAACTTGACGTCCTGGTTCATGCAGTTCTTCCTTCAGTCCTGTGAGGTACTCTTTCCAGCTTCTGCAGCCAATAACCTTTCCCCCTAAGCTAGTTTGAATTAGGTTTCTGTTATTTGCAACCAAAACAGTCCTTATTAATATAAACCTGATAATTTCCAGGTTAAGACGGTACACTGAACACACGTATCTAATTTTGTTCTCTCCCCATACCCCACTAAAACTGCAGCAAAGAGATCTTTTTTTAAAGACACTAATCTACAAAGACAGGGAGAATAGTAGTGGGGACAGCAACACCAAATTTTTGTAAATCAAAAAGCAGACAGATAAGTGGAAACTAACTTAGCAGAAATAAAAAATAAAAAATGGATCCTAAACCAACAATGGGGAAAGCTGAGAACCAAACTGATTATACTACAGAATCTTCAAAAGGATCTGGAACTGGGGCTGGATAGTAGTGCTAAAATATAGAGGACTGAGTAAAAGCTGATTGAGAAACAGATTCTTCTCCCTGGCTACTCACCTCCTTCCCACCCCCAGGAAAAACACAGAGTTTAAGACAGAAAGTCTTTGAACTATGGGTTGACTAGTACAATTGAGGGCATGGGTACTACATTCAAAACACAGTACTCTCCTGAAAACAGCTGAATGCTGAGAACACGCTCAGCCATCTCCACCATGCAGCACTAGGAATGCTGGCAGCCAGTCCTCTCCCTTCATGCAGGAGACTGGAAGAGTACTCTCTGGGGAATCTTGCCAGCAGAAGAAGGAAAATATAAGGATACTTACGAGGAGAGTTCCCCAGCAAAAGGCCCACCCACATCATTGTATAGTGTTCCTCAAACTTAACAAGCCCCACCTATATATTCCAAGCTACCAACCACATTTTTTGTCCCTATATAAGTATCTACAACCAAGAAATACATGACATCTGAGAAAAACCTCTACCATGCATGATAGATACCAAATAAACAAAAAGAAAAAACAACCTGGAGAAAACAGATTAGCAGAGAGATGAGACATTAATAATCCATGAACAACAACAGGATATTCTGTTTTAAAAATGAATATTCAAAGAACAAAAATGAGCTTTGGAAATTAAAATCTTGATAGCAAAATGAAGACAGAAAGATAAAGCTGCAGAAATATCCCAGAAAGAACAAAAAATACAAATAGAAAAGAGATGGGAAAAAAAGATAAGAAACTTAGATGATCGGTCTAAGAGGTTCAATATCTAAAATAACAAAATTCCAGAGAAAAGAGAAAACAGAGGGATGAAATGATGGAATGGCACAATTCCAGAAATGTTCCTAAACTGATTTCCAGATCAAATGGACCCAACAAGTACCCAAGGGAAATGGATGAAATATACCCTCAGAAAGGTACATCATAGTTAAGTTTCAGAGCCTTGAGAACAAAGGGAAACATACAAACTTCTAGTGAGAGGGGAAAAAAAGATGACATACTAGAGATCAGGAATCTGAATAGTTTAGGACTTTGATAGCAACACTGGATGTCAGGTAAGAGCAATGCCCTCAAAGTTGTGAAGGAAAATTACTTCCAATATAGAATTCTATTCCCAGCCAAACTATTAACCAAAAGTAAAGCTAGAACAATTATATTTTCAGAGTGGAGAGTTTAATAAAGTTGACTTGCTATATATCCTTTCTTAGGAATCCACTAGAGGATGTCTACCAAATCAACAGTAGACCAAGAAAAATGGAAGATGTGAACTCCATTGAAGATTGTATCTGTGCCCCCTATTGTTGTACCAGCTTTCTATCCTGCCAAAACTACAGAAAGATGTGCTCCACTAAAACAAGGGAGTAAACCAAGAAATATGAGAATCACAAAACAGAAAATCCACCCCTGGAGAATGAGAAAGGAAATCTCAAGGAAGACAGCAAATGAAGTCCCAAATGACTGTTCTGCAGCAGGCCTAGAGAGTGGTCATCCTTAGAAGAATGAGAAGAGTCCTCTTCAGGAGAAATGTCTCCAAAAGAGTCAGAACTGATAAATTACTTAATGTGATTGACCATATGGAAAAACATACTGAAAGGCTACTGAAAGGTGTGGGAAGAATGAGTAAGAGGTACCAAAAAAATCAAACACATGAAACACATACACAATTATTAACTTTAGAAAAACAACAACAACAAAAAAAACTGCTCAGTTGTGACTAATATTTGCATAAACGTAACCATGTAAATATCAAATACTAATTTAAGTCAATAGATAATGTTTAAGTGAATCAAAATATAATAGCATATTCATGTTTTTTAGAAATATGATTTTTTTTAACATTTATTCTTTTTTTATTGAAGTATAGTTGATTTATAATACTGCATTAGTTTCAGGTGTACAGCACAGTGATTCCATTTTTGTTTTGTTTTGTTTTTTTGCAGGTTATGTTCCATTACACGTTATTATAAGATACTGGATTAGAAATATGGATATTTTTAAAGGCCAGAAGAAATAACTGAAAGAGTTAAAAGCCTTCTAGGGATGAAGATTGGGGAGGGGCAGGACAAAGAACAGGTATATTTAGTTATAAGCCTTTGGTAGTTTTAAATTATATGTAAGTTACTTTGCAATAAAATTAATTTTAAAATAAATAAAAAATAATTATATACCCCAATAGATTTTTTAAAAATAAGGTAAATTTAATGCAATGACATGGGTAATGCCCATGATACATTCTTATGTTAAAATGTCACAAAAGAATACTATAAGTAACATAAATGTATTTGTGTATGCGTAGTTTTTTTTGTTAAAGGATCTACTTCTGAACACACATCTATAGAAAATGTCTGGGAGAATACAAATAAACAACGGTTACTTTTGGATATGGAGATAGGGAATTTTTTTCTTTTCACTTCATAGAATTCTGTACGATTCACATTTTCCCCCTAAAAAGAAGTTTTGTAACCTTATGTTAAATTTCCCTTCCTTCTTTCCTTTTGTTGTTTTTTTTAAAGAAAAGTGTTCTCACGTACTCACCTGCCTCCTGACGCAGCAATCCCAAAGTATCAAGGATTCGACAAGCTTCCAGTGAGCACTGGATCATTGCCTCTTTTTTCTTTCCTGAGTGAATAGCCTCAGCCACTAGCTGTTTTCCAGTTGAATCATCCACAGGTAATCTGCATTGGTTTGGGGGGAATTATAGCACAGCACTAAGCTCCAATTCTCATGAAAAAAATTAATATTTTATGATAATAGTCATATTTTTTGAGATGGCTTTTTAATCTCTCAGTTCATTTTGTTCTATCTTGCCAAGGTTGGACTTCAAATCTTTTCCTTCCACCTTTTACTCATCCCACCCTAACCGCAATGTGTTACTAAACTATCAAGGTCCAAATTCAGGAATAGGCTAAAATTAAGATTAAAGTTGCTCTTTGGGTTGTTGTCTGTAACCATAAATTAAACCTGAAATTGACCACTTCCCATAAATGGATGTGAATGAGAAAAGAACATACCTCACCCTGCAAAGCCAAGTGCTATGACCCTGTTCATCAAACTCATATTCTAATTCTTCTCCTGTGGGAGGAAGAAAGACAAAACAATTTTAATAGCATCTGAAAGTTACTAGTTGATATAAAGGGAAAAGACAACAAAGGTTAAGTAAGAATATAAAGTTCTCATACCACACTGAATACTAAATTTCAAAGCATTTCACTTCCTATTCCTAGGAATTATTATCTGATAATAAAATTAGAATGAGCTTGAGGCAGAGAAAAGCCCAAACTCAAATCAAAACAACTCTCCATACACAGGTTTGTCCCCTATATAGGAGCTTTCACACTTATAAGTTGTAGACTTAGTGTTAATTTATCATGGTTGCCTAGTTTTTAGAAGCATAAATATTAAGTGCAGAATGCAAGCAGTTCATATATATATTTACACTCATACACACGTGCACACATACACATAGATGTTCTCTCAAAGCATTTCTACTGAAACTATTCTCTGTGGAAACATTCTTTAAATCATACGAAGTGAAAATCCATGTTAAGAATTACTGGGGCTTCCCTGGTGGCGCAGTGGTTGAAAGTCCGCCTGCCGATGCAGGGGACACGGGTTCGTGCCCCGGTCCGGGAGGATCCCACATGCCGTGGAGCGGCTGGGCCCGTGAGCCATGGCCGCTGGGCCTGCGCGTCCGGAGCCTGTGCTCCACAACGGGAGAGGCCACAACAGTGAAGCAACTGACCACACAGGCAAGAACTGAACGAGGAGGAGAGGAGATAAATTACAGCATTTCTAAGTACCTGAAGATCTGGAAAACCACCCTGTTGTGGATACATTATACTGGCAGTGTCAGAATCTGTTTACATACCTTCTCGGTCAAAAAAACCTTGGAGAGCCTTTTTTGGATCCTTTATATAAAAGGCCTCTCTTTCCTGCTGAAACTCTAAGACAATGGGGTTCTCTTCAGCCTCATCCTCTACAGCATCTTCTCCTACAGGATATGGGAAAGAAAGAAAAGACAATCAGACATAAGAGACTATCTGAATGACACCCATTATCCCTTCAGGCTGAATAAAGATACAGTTATCAGTGATGAAAAGAAAGGTGGGGGTGGGGGGGAGGAGGACAACCACAAGACCATCAGTATGAACATCTTCAGGTTTTCTAAATTGTGTGACAAGTTAAAACTTTTCATGGCACCTTATTTTTGTTCTCCATCACTATATGTATTGATATTTTAAAAGCAAAATTACCTACCACATTCTCTATGTAAAAAAAAAAAAAAAAAAAAAATGAAGTTCCTCAGCCCAGCATTCTCACTCTCTCACACCCAGGTCTAATACTTTGTCTTCAGTATAATTTCCCAATACTTATCATATCCACCAACAGACTGGTCTACTTAGTACTCCATTACAATCATCAATCCCTGCCCCAAATACCACCCCAATGCTCAGCTTCTTAAGGGCTTCTTTTCCTTTCCTCCAAGTCCCAGCTCAAAACCCTTCTGTTTATAAACTTATAAACTGTCCCAAAGATCTGTTAGTGCTGCCCAACAGAAACATAATGAAAGCCATATATGCAATTTACATTTTCTAGTAGCCACATCAAAAAAGAGAAACAGGTGAAATTATTATCAAGGAATCTACATAAAAATATTATGAATATTTTACATTCTTTTTTTACACTAAGTCTAAAACCCAGTGTGTATTTTACATTTACAGCACATGTCAATTTGGACTAGCCACACTGTAAGTTCCCAACGTGGCTGATGACTACCATATTGGATAGTGCAGGTCTAGGTCCTCAGTGACTGCTCCCTTCTCTGAACCCTTACCCTAGCATACTAATGGTTTCTAGCTTTTGTTTGGCACTTACCACAAGTAATTTCATAAGATTTATCTGTCTTCCCAACAACATAGTATGGTCATCTTCTAGCTTTTCAAAATCCTAGCTCCTGAATACCCATCCTCTAAAATGTCTGGTGTTATGGAAAATTCAATTTATTCCTCTGATTAGATATTTTCACATTTCAGGGTATTTACACAAAGTATGAAAAATTCAAGAGAACTCCTATACTGAATAACATTCTGTTTTATTTGATTGAATGTAGTTTCACCCCCTTTAGCAATAATCAGTACTTAATTAAATTTTAATGGTTAAAAATAATAAACTATACGCTGAGGAACTTTTGAACAAAGGAGTGCACTGTAAAACACATGAAAAGAAATCAATAGTGCCCATAATTCAATTTTTTGGCATCAGAAAAGTTAATAAATCTGAGTTTGGGTAACCTAATGTGCAAACTGTATTTGTCCTATCTATCTCAAAGAGTCATGAAAGCTGTATGATAAAAAGAAAAACAAAAAACCCCAAACAAAAAAACACCAAAGGGCCTCCCTGGTGGCGCAAGTGGTTGAGAGTCCGCCTGCCGATGCAGGGGATACGGGTTCGTGCCCCGGTCTGGGAGGATCCCATGTGCCGCGGAGCGGCTGGGCCCGTGAGCCATGGCCGCTGAGCCTGCGCGTCCGGAGCCTGCGCGTCCGGAGCCTGTGCTCCGCGACGGGGGAGGCCACAACAGTGAGAGGCCCGCATACCGCAAAAGGAAAAAAAAAAAAAAAAAAAAAAAACACCAAAAAACATTTAAGCGTACTAGTAGAAATGAATTTAAAATATTAACCTCTGGCAGCAATTTTGATTCCTTACCCATTCCCCAGGTGCAGCCCATTTCATCATCTTGACTACCAGTATTTCTCTTTCTTTCAGCTGTATCCGTTTCCTCTTCTTCATCTGAGTCTTCTCCCAGCATCTTCTTCTCCAACATCATTTGTTGCTGCTTGCGCAATTCCTTCAATTGCGTTACTGTCAACTCAGATTCTGCCTCTCGGTCTTCCTCTGGTCCCTGATGGATGAAGCAAAAGAATTTTTTACAGTTGATTGTTAAAGTCACTTTCAGAAATATGGCAATGTGTACAGAGGTCTGGAGATGAGGGGCCAGATTCCTCCACTTTTGTAATCGCTAAGACAATCTCCTTCCTTAGTGAAAACTTAACGAGCTCAGGAACGCAGCCGGGTGCACTCCAGAGACTGCAATTCTAGGTTTTTCTACTTACCTGAAAAACAAAGAGCCGGGTGCTGCCTCCAAAGCGAAGAACATGCCCGACGTGGACCCGACAATAGGTGCGGGGCGGGATGCGGGTTTTGTTAAGAAAAGTGCCGTGGGTGCTTCCCAAATCGAAGAGGTAGAAGCCAGGCCCGTGGCCGTCGCATTCTGCCTCGGGACCGGACACCCTGTGCTGCAGCACAGCGTGGTAGCGAGACACCGAAGGATGCTCCAGGCACACGTCGCAGCTAGCGAGCCTCCCGAAAAGACAGCAACTCATCCCTTTCAAACTCCGGGTGCCAAGGATGGTGCCGCCCTTCAGTGTCTCTAGGCTGTAGGGGGCCGTGGCGGGGCCGCCCCACGGAGGCTCTCGGTAAGGGGGAGCCCGGGCCGGGCCGCCAGGGGAAGGAGCAGCTGTGGGGGGCCGTGGCTGCTCCTCCGCTGGACCCCTAGTCTCCCCGCTGTCCAGCAGGGCTGGCGGGACTTCAGGCTCCGCGGAATGGGAGTCCGGCAGCGCCGTGGGCCTTTCCTTCTTTACCTCCTCAGGGTTTGAAGGATTGGTGGCCGGGGCTTTGCCCCGCACCGCCGGGGGCAAGGGCAGGCCTGGCTTCTTGAAGTCGCCATTGAGTTCCTGCGAGGCCAGCGGCTCTGACTGAGAGGGACTAGCAGCCATCATCAAGCGCGTGCAACCTCGAAATCTGTTCCTGGGAAACCTCACCCACTCGGTCTCTACATTCCTCTCCACGCCTCCCTCTCCCCAGCCCCCAGCGGCTTCTCTGGCAGCGACGGTTGAGTTGCTCCTTCACGACCTAGAGCGTTGTGAAGAAGTGAGTATCCTGGGAAGTTATAAGAAGAGGAAAGCAAAAAGGCGGTCAAGGTACTGTCGGAATGGGGACATCTTTAGAGGTTGCAACTGGGTTACAACGACTTCCTGTGGCAGCGCCTGATTGAGAAGAAGCGCTTCCGGCAGCCTTGAATCACTAATCAACACACCAGCCTTCCGGGCCTGACGCGACCCTTGTCTCAGGCCTCTCGGAGTCGTACAGCCGCCCAACCCCGCACCTGCGACGTGGCAGTCCATAGTGGAGCCTCCTTGCCTCGGTCCAGGTCCAGATGTCCCTGTGTCCGGGCTGCCCCAGCATTAGGCGACCCCAGGACCCTGTGATTGGCGCCTGCGCCTGCTGACGGTGACGGAGGAGCCCCCCTAGGGACTTGGGCATTGCTTGTGCTTGGTGTCTGTCCTTCGTGCTCCTTTCGGTGAAGCTAGGGGAGAGGGCGATTTTTGTTGTCACTTGGTTCATTCATTTATTCGTTCGTTCTTTTATTCTTTCCGAAACCAATTAATGAGGCAGCATAGTGTAGTTGTTAAGAGTGCAGGCCCTGGAGCCTGGCCGTGTTGATTTTCCCTCTCAGCCATTTCTGACATTAGGCAAGACAGTAGGCCTCAGCTTCCACATCTGAAAAGTGGGGTAATAATAGTATCTAATTCATAGAGAGGTTGGGAGAATTGAATTAACAGTAAAGGCAAAGTCCGGCATGTAGTAGGCACTCACTGTACTAAGATCACAGTTGTGAGAGCCAGATGGAAGAATAAAATTGAGATTAAGTACTAGTTTAAATATAGGGATAAATGCTGTGATGGAGACATGCAAAGTGCTCTGAGAATATGATGAAGGGAGTTGTACTGGGGAGGTGATAGAGGGTGGTGACTTAAGCCATACTTAAGAATGAATACAAGTCGGCCAGGGATGTGGTGGGTGTCAGGGCATTTCTGGCAGAGATCACATCTTTAAGCTGTGAAAATGCATGGCATTCTCAGCCTGAGTAGTCTGATACTGGTAGATCTAAAGTGGTCATTTTCTCCAGGAAGTTCCTCCTTTGTGTTTTCTCACTGCACCAGGTCTGTGTCTCTAGAACAGCTCTTACCACACACTTTAATATTGAAATGTCCTTTTTATGTTTTTCTCCCCCACTTCAGGGCAAGGATCTTGCATTAGTCTTTATCTCTTCACATGACACCTGGCGTTCGGTAAATGTTTGTTGAATTTGAAGAGACACATGGGCAATGAATCTGGAAGGGTGAGTTGAAGCCAGACTGTAAACGTTGTTGAATGATAAACCAAAAAAATTTTGACTGACTTTTTTCCAATAGGCAATGAGTTTAAAATATTAAGTCTAGCATTACTGTACAGAGTAGATTAGATATAAGGAGAGACTGAAGGAAGGGATATTCGTTAGGAGACAGCAGATATCTCAGATTCTTCCCTGTATACGTCAGAAGTTGAATGCATAAGACCGTTTAGGTTAGTGGTTCATAAATTTTTCCACCAGGACCAGTTAAAGGTTCCCATGCCTGGCATTCACAAATTAAGAACCACCTCGGGAATTCCCTGGTGGCCCAATGGTTAGGACTCGGCACTTTCACTGCCCAGGCCTGGGTTCTATCCCTGGTCGGGGGAACTAAGATCCTACAAGCTGCATGGCACAGCCAAAAAAAAAAAAAAAAAGAGCCACCTTTTCCTATCTTTAACTCTATTCCCTTTTCTCCTACTGATCCAGGACAGATGTGTCAAGATACTCTGAGAAGTATTCCAGGTCTCATTTAAGCATCTTGCCTTGCAAATCGTTCAGGACTGGGTATGATGGCAGTTCTGGTAATGAGTTAGTAGGGTGAGATGGAAAATATGGACACTATAGCCCCAGATACTCTTGCAGCTATTAATTTACTGATGACCCAAACTCTACCTTGTGGTTCAGTCCAGTAGGAATTGTCCTAGTTTGTGATTGTGATGACTGGCATCTAACAGTTATATTTCTCTTAATTTCTTCAGGGAGAACATCCTTGGTCCTACAGTGTTGCTGACACTGACATTTTTCTAAGTGGTCTTGAACTGCCTACTTTTTATGTAAATAACTGGCTAGACTTCATATTTTTCACTATAGAAGCCCATAACCTGCAGTTGCTAGAGATTTTAAAACACTACTTTTAGGATATCATCTACATTTAACTTGAAAGCTCTTCCTTTCTTATTCCAAAATGTTGAGATACTGGGGAGAGATACCAATCTCATCAAACCAGACCAACAGAAGTTCCTTTGACTTGCTCCCTCGGGAGTTCCGACTGGTAGAAGTCCATGACCCACCCCTGCACCAGCCCTCAGCCAACAAGCCCAAGCCCCCCACTATGTTGGACATCCCCTCAGAGCCATGCAGCCTCACCATCCATACCATTCAGCTGATCCAGCACAACCGCCGTCTGCGTAACCTCATTGCCACAGCTCAGGCCCAGAATCAGCAACAGACAGAAGGTGTAAAGACTGAAGAGAGTGAGCCTCTTCCGTCCTGCCCTGGGTCACCTCCTCTTCCTGATGACCTCCTTCCTTTAGATTGTAAGAATCCCAGCGCCCCATTCCACATCCGGCACAGTGACCCAGAGAGTGACTTTTATCGGTAAGGCAAGACTTTGCTATATCTTACTTTTCTCAAAAAATCTTCTCAACAACCGTGTTAAGCAGGTAATCACATTTCCATGAGGAAACTGAGGATGAGAGTAATTGCCTTGGCCAAAGTTGCTCAGGTAATTAGTGGGAAGTCTAGGACTTGAACCCTGATCTTCCGAATCCAGAGTCTGTTATTTTTTTATTTTCTGATGCAACAAATATTTATTGAGTGCCTCATATGTGCCAAGCACTTTACTAGGAGCAAGGTACTACACTAGTTTGTAAAATAGGCCATGGCCTCATAGTCCTCAGAGTCTAGTCCTTCTGTTTAATTAAAAGGTATAATATGGGTTTAGCTCAGTGTCCTCAAAATGAGATTCATGGACTTATTCTCATACTATTAGGAATCTCCAAGTTCTATACAAGAATTTTTAATTGTGTATTTTCATTTTGATAACATAGTTTAAGAAATAATAATAGAAAAATGTTCTTGATCCTTGCTACTCAAAATCTGGTCCAAGATCAGCAACATCAATACCACCTGGGAGCTTGTTAGAAATGCAGAGTCTCAGACCCACCCAGACCTGCTGAGTCAGAATTTTCATTTTAACAAGACCTCCAGAATGTTCATAAGTATATTTCAATTTGAGGAGCCCTGCTCCAGATCATCTGAATGACTGCCTTATAACCTAGTGCTACTACTAGGTTTCAGTGTGAAAGTTTGCATTTGGTGCCAAATAATTACTTTTTCCTTTTCATTTTGAACTTTGTCAGACCTATAGAAAAGTTTAAATAATAGTATGACACACACCCAAATACCCTTCACCTGGATTCACCAATTGTTAACATTTTGCCACATTTACTTTCTCTCTCTCATGTATGTGTAAGTGTGTATACACACATTTACACACAAATATACAAACATGTATATACGTATACACATACACGTAAGACTTTTTTTGCCAAATATTTTAAAGTTGCAGACATTGCAATATATCACCCCTAAATTCTTCATTCTTTCACCCCTAAATTCTTCACCTTATCCCAAGAATAAGGAAATTTCCTACACAATCCCAATAACCATTATCACATCAAAGTAAATGAACACTAATTAAATACTATCATTTAATATGTCTGTATTCAGATTTCTCCAGTTGTCTCCAAAATATCTTTTGAAGGTATGTTTGTCCCCAATCCTGGACCTAACAAAGATTCACGCATTGCATTTGGTTGTTATACCTCTTTAGTGTCTATTTTTTTTTTTGAGGTATAGTTGATTTACAATACTATATTAGTTTCAGGTGTACAACATCATGATTCAATACTTTTATAGATTATACTCCTTTTAAAGTTATTACAAAATATTGGCTATATTCTCTGTGCTGTACAATATATCCTTGTAGCTTATTTATTTGATACATAGTAGTTTGTACCTCTTCATCCCCTTCTCCTATCTTGCCCCGCCCCTCTTCCCTCTCCCCCCTGGTAACCACTAGTTTGTTCTCTATATCTGTGAGTCTATTTCTTTTTTGTTATATTCACTAGTTTGTTTTAGATTCCACGTAAAAATGATATCATACAGTATTTGTCTTTCTCTGCCTCTTTAGTGTCTTTTAAGCCAGCATAGCTTCCCCCTTTTATAATACATGATATTAATCTTGTTTAAGAGTTTAGGTCACTTGTCTTGTAGGCAGTCCCAAATCAGACTGGATTTGCTGATTATTTCCTCAAGATTAGATTCAAATGAAATGTTTGGCAAAAATACTACATAAGTAATATTGTATATCACTTAGTGCATCTGCCTATTGATGATAATAGTTGCTACTATTTTAATTGTCCCAAACTAATGAGAAAAGAACAGAAATAGACTTATTAAGTAAGGCTTGCAGTTGGGCCAGATGAAGGCCAGAAAATGTCATGGTGTATTGTCTAATCGAAGGCTCTGAAGACATTGGAATAGCGAAAAAGGGAGGGAGAACTGTGTCGTTACATGCTTGCCCCGCGTTAGTGTAGATGTGCCCAACTTCGACACACTTACTCTGTGGGAATCAGTACCAAGTTTACATTTTGAGAGCAATTTACCTTTAACGAAATAATATTGTCCTTCATATTAAATTGATGCTATTATTTAGAATTTGTAGTTTCGTGTCAATTTTCTAATTTTAATTGTTAGGAAGAGTCTGTGAACATCAGAAGTTTAAACGTAGTTTGTTTTATACATATTTAAGAAACTGTGTACAAAAATAATTTGCATCAGCTATGGGGGTATGGGAAGAATTATTTTCCTTTGAAATGGGTCCACATATTAAGCAAAGCAATACTGATTTAGCTCTGTTTATTAGGCACTTCTGAAGCCTTTAGCTTTTGGTCCAGAGAGACTGGCCATGGGAAATGATGATGCAAACAGTGAATGAAAAGTTATTAGGCAGTTGGTTTTCTTAGGTTCCAATTATTACGTGAATTACAGTAGTTGCTACTGAGCAGATAACAGCAGCATGGGTGTGCAGCTCCTCAGGCACTCTGTACAGCAAGCACAGGGCGACGCATGCCAAGTATGGACCAGGGAAAAGTAATTTTCTGTACCCTGTCTTATCTTTATCTATTTACTTTGTCAGAGGGAGGCAGAAGATAGGAAATTTCAGGAGAGCAGGTAAATTAGTAGCTCATTAAAAGTTATTTTTAGGAGACCAGACAGTTTTTTGAGGTTTTTTGTTTTGTTTTGGAAAGATTGGGATCTTTGTCGTAGTGATTAGGTGCAAAACAGTGTATTATTAAGAACATGGGATCTAAAGGCAGAAGCTCTATCACTTAATAATACCAAAAATCTTTTGGCAAGTCAGCCTCTCTGAACTTCAGTTTCTTCACCTGCGGGATAGGGATGTGAAGAAATATGGACCCCTACCCACTTCACAGCATAAAACAGGATAAAAATGCTTTGTAAGCTATATATGTTTTAGATTGCTTTTATAAAATTGAGTTCCTTTCCCAGCTTTACAAATGGTCTGTTGTAGTTAAATAAGAATCTCCTAATTGGGACTGTGAATTTCTAGAAGTCCATATATTGCCCAGCATGTGAGGAACCTATGTTCTGGTGAAATAGAGCACCACTGAGCATTATCTGAGCTATACTCTTAAAATTAATCAGATCCTAAAAGTGATCAAAATCCAGCGGTTGATATAAGGAGAAGGAAACTTCCTTTTCACTAGATACCCTTTTATACTGTTCACTACAGGCATCTATTGCCTGTTCAAATTTTATGTAATTGGAGCAGCTCAGGGATATGACTGGGTTGTTGAGATGTGCCCTGACAGCAACAAGATGACACTGGGCTATGTAACCTGCCTAGAATTCCCCTGGAAAGCTGAGCTGGTGGTTTGATTGGGATTGTAAACCTCCTAGGGAGACAGGACAGGTCACCCCTTTGCAAGAGCACTAATAACACTAGCATGTCTCCGCTTTCAGTGGGAAAGGGGAACCTGTGACTGAACTCAGCTGGCACTCCTGCCGGCAGCTCCTCTACCAGGCAGTGGCCACAATCCTAGCCCACGCAGGCTTTGAGTGTGCTAACGAAAGTGTCCTGGAGACCCTAACTGATGTGGCACACGAGTATTGTCTTAAGTTCACCAAGTTGCTGCGCTTTGCTGTGGATCAGGAGGCCCGGATGGGGCAGACTCCCTTCCCCGACGTGATGGAGCAGGTTTTCCATGAAGTGGGCATTGGCAGCGTGCTCTCCCTCCAGAAGTTCTGGCAGCACCGCATCAAGGACTATCACAGTTACATGCTGCAGGTGAGAGGACCCTGAGGAGAAGTGGGTAAAGATGTGTACTCTAGGGGTGCCCAGCAGGATCCCTAACACTTGCTCTAGGGTGCAGAGCACAGGGTCTTGGAACAGAGTGGACTTACCCTGCTTTCCTCTCGGCCCTGGCTGTGTTCCACTGGCCTCATCACTGACCTGGCCAGACTCAGGGTTCTCCTTTAGTCAGTGAAATTATAGCATGTGGTTAGCATGCTTTTATTCAACGAATATTTATTGAGTGCCTATTGTGAGTCAGGCACTATGAGATTCAGCAGTTAACAAGTTCCTTGAGCTTGCACTCTTGTTGAGAGGGAAACAAAAACAAGTAAACAAATAATGATCAAAATAATTTCAGATGGCGTTAAGTGCTATGAGAAAGAAACAAAACAGAGTGAGGTGATGCTGCCCAAGGGTGGAGTGTGGTGGGGGAGACACCATTTTGGGTTAGAAACAGAAATATCTGAGCTCTTCAACCCTTGTGGCCTGAGGCATTTTGTTCACTGTTTCGGTTTCCCCAAATCTAAAATATGGTAAGGAATTCTTAACACCCAGTCGTCTTTGCTAAGCAATCCAGGTTTCCTACAGTGTTCATTATCCACCTGTGGTACCTATGTCAAATGTTAGTTTTTATAGCTAAAAATGTGATCTTTTGTCCCAGTTCTGATATAATAATACAGTCTAAATATTTTTCACCTTTATGTACCTTTTAATTAATGACATGCACATTCTCTGCTAAACAGATATTCTTTACATGTCTCTGTCATTTACGAATTTCAAACTCACATTCCTTCCTTTGGTAGTGATGCTTTATGCATATTCATATTCTGTTGGCTTTTCCATGGATGCCACAAGCTGACTATCCAACTTGCTTTTAACTTGGAAAATTGACTTACTTGCCAACAGATTAGTAAGCAGCTCTCTGAAGAGTATGAAAGGATTGTCAATCCTGAGAAGGCCACAGAGGACACTAAACCTGTAAAGATCAAGGAGGAACCTGTGAGCGACATCACCTTCCCTGTCAGTGAGGAACTGGAGGCTGACCTTGCTTCTGGAGACCAGTCACTGCCCATGGGAGTCCTTGGGACTCAGAGTGAACGCTTCCCATCTAACCTGGAGGTCGAGGCTTCACCACAGGCTTCAAGTAAGAGAAAACAACTTACCCATTTTGATTCTGGGAGATCTGCCAATCTCAGTACTTCTTGCGTTTTGGACTCAAACTCTGGAGATGGAAGAACAAAAGTGGGGATGGGCAGGAGAATGGAAAGTCTGAAAACAAATATAGCTTCACTGATCTACAGATACCAACATTCTCTTTGTAATTAAGGAAGAAAGGACTAGCAGAGCTTTACAGACATTCTTTAAAATTATTTCTAGTTAGGGGGGCTTCCCTGGTGGCGCAGTGGTTGAGAGTCCGCCTGCCGATGCAGGGGACATGGGTTCGTGCCCCGGTCCGGGAAGATCCCACATGCCGTGGAGCAGCTGGGCCCGTGAGCCATGGCCACTGAGCCTGCGCGCCGGAGCCTGTGCTCCGCAACGGGAGAGGCCACAACAGTGAGGGGCCCGCATACCGCAAAAAAAAAAAAAAAAAATATTTCTAGTTAGGATGTAGATGCAATAAGTGATTACCAGAGTTAATTCAGCTGACCCAGCTGGGTGGGCAGATGGCCTCCTGCCCTCTGTATTCTGGTCTTTCCTGATGCTTGTACTGAATTGATTAAGGCAACTTCCAGATAGATGGAGTAATGTTAGTTGCTCAGGGATGTTTGAATAGTTGGGGTTCCTTGCTAAAGTACGCCCCAACAAGTTGGAACTGAAAGGAATTGAAATAGGGCAACCCAGTTACAGGCAGCTGGCCTCTTCTTCCAGATAGACCCTGTGATTACCTTCAGAACCAGATGACTTGATCCCTAAGTCAGTTAGATTGCAAATTAGTCTAGACACTCATTTCTTTACAAATATAAATTGTCATGTCATCAATGCACAAATGATGCAAAATAGCCAGTCCTCCAGTGTAGCCTAAACAGAATTAGGCCGCATTTTTTAAAGTATTGGGCAGAGAGCCTTTCAACATGGAAGACGTAATAACCACAGAACAGTGTTGCTAGAAGACACGGAGGCAGGAGAGCCAAAAAAATTGTTGCAGATGTAGAGGTCACGTCTCTTTTCAGCAGTCTGGGAACAGCTGCCAGCATTTCATACTGGTCATTAACTTTTCATAATGTGAGAGAGGACCAGGGACCCAAACACAAGGCAGGAAAACAAGACAGCCCCATGAAAGGACAGGCCAATGTAACACCTGACCAAGAGCCCATGGTTGTGCCTGCCTTTGAACCATGAATCTTTCCACAAGCATAGTTTTACTTCCCTAGTTTAGGGAAAATGGAGGTGGATGAGGTGGGGTAAAGGAGGGTGAGGAAGTGGAAAAGAAGATATTTAGAGTTGGTAACTGTTTGAGCAGAGAATAACCACCATATTCTCCAGCCAAGTAGAGAATCAGAGTGAAAACTGATCTCAAAGATCATCTGTTGGCCCTGGGTGGTGCATGTCTCCTACTTTGTTCCAGCCTTTTTTTTTTTAATAGATATTTTAAAACAAAATTTATTTATTTATTTATTTATTTTTGGCTGCGTTGGGTCTTCGTTGCTGCACGCAGGCTTTCTCTAGTTGTGGCGAGCAGGGGGCTACTCTTCGTTGTGGTGTGCGGGCTTCTCATTGCGGTGGCTTCTCGTTGCAGAGTGTGGGCTCTAGAGCACAGGCTCAGTAGTTGTGGTGCACGGGCTCAGTTGCTCCACGGCATGTGGGGTCTTCCCGGACCATGGCTCGAACCCATGTCCCCTGCCCTCGCAGGTGGATTCTTAACCACTGTGCCACCAGGGAAGCCCTGTTCCAGCCTTTCTTACTGCTAGTTAGTTCTATGTTCTTCTTCCATTCCCAGGTACAGAAGTAAATGCTTCCCCACTTTGGAACTTGCCCCACGTGAAAATGGAGCCACAAGAGAGTGAAGAAGGCAACGTCTCTGGGCATGGCGTGCTGGGCAGCGATGTCTTCGAGGAGCCCATGTCAGGCATGAGTGAAGCTGGGATCCCCCAGAGCCCTGATGACTCAGACAGCAGCTACGGCTCCCACTCCACTGACAGCCTCATGGGGTCCTCCCCTGTTTTCAACCAGCGCTGTAAAAAGAGGATGAGGAAAATATAAGGCAAAGAGGGAGAGTTTCTCTCCAGACCTACAAGACCCAACAGAAAACCTTGATGTATTCTAATTCGTTTCCATAAACAGTGATTTGACTTTTATTCTTAAACAGTGGATTTTCCTGATATCAGTGGAACTGGATTTAACCAAATAAGTCTGCTTTTTCCTTTTGCATCCAGTTTTTGTAGTTTTCCACAACAACCAAGCTACCTTTCACAGACATGACACTGGGATGGTAATCCAGAGACCAAAGCACTGTCCCTGACATCTACTGTGTGACTAGACAAGTGACTTAGCTTCTCTAGAGCTGCTTCTCTTGCACAACTGAGAAGAATCATACTGCTTTGACCTACCTTGCAGAGATATTATGAAGATGGAGATGTTGTTAAGCCTCAAAGCTGTGCTTGAATAGACTCACACGTAAATATATGCTGGTATCAGATGTCAATTTTTTTTTAACTTGCTTCATTTTTGGTCGAAGTCCTTGGGAATCCAGTGCTAATACCTAATAGGAAATAGCTAAACATTGCATAGCTTATCTATCAGTAGTCTTTTTTTTTCAAACTGTTTTTGCTGCCCATAAGGTCGCCTATAAAGTCAGAGCTGTCTGTGGTAAACAGCCTTTCTACTTATTCAGACAGCCCTCTACTATCTCAGCCACATATTTTCTTCTTCCTTCTCTAGACTTATTCCATGTATTTCCACCATCTTTATTTTCTTATTTCCATTCAGATTTTTTAAAATATTTTCACCATGTACACTTTTTGATTGCTCCTTTCATTTTTCTCCTTTGTGAATGAAGCAAACAGGACCTGTCCAAGGACAGGCTTTTGCCTATTTCATTTGTTCCATCTGCTTGGCCATCAGAGAACAGCCCATTCCTTTGCCAGAATTCTCTGTCAGCATATTGTGTTTCTACTGGATGGGCAGCCTCTAAAAGGATAACAGTATGCACCCTTCTGCTTTACATCATGTCTTGAACAACTTTACTTCTGTTACTCATCCACAGCAGTATCTGCCCTGCTTGGCATCTGATAGTCTCAATCAGTATTTATTAAATAAATGACGTAGCACTGGAATAATCAGGAGTAATTAGCAAATGTGTGCATGTTAAATACTGCTGAAGTTTGGTTTGGGGGTGCAGAATACAAGTCTTGTGAAAGTTAGAGCACTCCTTTTGTGGAGACCAGAAATCAAGGCCCACATCACTGAGTGCCTTAAATGTCCAGCACTGAGAATAAATATGAATGCAATAGCAACAAAATGAGGTTATAATTTAAACTGTTACCAGATCATTTATAAGTTTGCTAATTGTACATCCTTGGCACATTTATCTAAACCCTTGCTGTTCCAGGCTTAGCTTCATTTTCGCTTACTTATTGATGAAAGTACACATCAGGTCAACAGTTTCCATAAAGTAGCCACCTAGTATTTAATTCATTCACTTAGCAAACATTTATTGAGTACCTATTATGTACTGGGTCCTCTGCAAGAGATACACAGATGAGTAAGACTCTCTCTGCCCTTATGGAGCTTATAGCATAGGCTGGACAAGTTCCTCTTTAAGTAAAAAGTATACAAAGGCACTAAGGGAAAAAATCAGGTCACTAAGGGAAAAAATCAGGTATGTTCAGAGTTTTGCTGTGCAAATGGTTTCCTCTTAAAGAACAGGTTCAAGTTTTTAGACCAGTGGTTCCCATTAGTTATAGAATACTGAAATTAATACTTCATGTAAAACAAAACACTTTTATTTTTAGAATGTTAGATTGGAGAATAGGCACCAGATGGTCAAGGTTGGGGTACTCTGATAAAGCAGGTCATAAGCACATTGATATCTGAGATTCACCTGACCTAGAATTATGTCATAGGTTGTTTGCGTTAGAATATTGTTCTGAACTTAGCATGCATCAGAATCCCCTGGGGGCCTTAGTAAAATGGACCACTAGGCCCCACCCCCTCCACCCCCCAGTTTCTGATATAGGGCTTGAATGTCCCATTTTTAGTAACTTCCCAGATGATGCTGCTGCTTCTGGTCCAGAAACCACACTTTGAGAACCACTCATCTGGAATACAGGTTAGGCAGGGATAAAATTCCTTAAGAGAAATGTATAATGTTTTAAGATACTGTGAAGAATGTGGAGGCAAAGCAAACCCTTACCAGGGCTGTTACATATGGAATGTGCAACTGACCCAAATCCGTGGCCTTTTGAGTAAATCACTAAGGATACACTGCATTAAGTTAAAGTACAATACAAACAGGGCCTGGCTTTGTACCTGGTTACTAGGTGTAGTACGTACATGGAACTTTAGTAAAGAACATGTGGCTTTAAACCTCTCTTCTGAACTGCAGTGACTATTTGTGATAATTTTCTTATTTGAAATTATGACAAGCAGGCTTCCAACAAAGTTAAAATTAAAAACTATTTATCCAAGTCACCATCTAAAGTAGAATTCTTATTCGTTAACAATGTTTTGCCCACTTTCTTCAATGAACCCTGGTGTTCTACAATGAGCTACCCAGTGTGAGGCACATTTCATACCAAGATTGATTGGTTGCCAAGGAGACTCCACTGCCACTCTGGACAAGCTCCTGTTTCCCCCCTCTCTTTCTGCTAAAAGGAGGGGAGCCCGTGGTGCAGGTTCAAAAGCAAGATGCTGGAGAAGTAGAGGCTACAGATCCAGCCTACTAAGTTCTCTCTCTGTTCTGTCCATCAGCAGCAAAAGTATGTGCGTTCAAATGAAAAACTTGCAGTTTTAGGCTTGAAGGGATATCAGCATCCAAAAACAATATCCTTCCTTGCATAAATCCAAGGAAAATGCCAAGGGGAATCAGCATCTACCTGCCAGGTCCAAATGTATTCTATCCCTGGCTTCATCTGAGTCAGGAGATTTCACTAATAAGAGAAACTACTATCCTGAACAAAATTGTCCTTTATAGTAGCCCCCAATCAGAGATAAGGATAGTCCCTTCACACAGAGTTCCAAAATTTTGGACTTTAGAAACTATTTGTTGTTTCTCTTCCAGTACTGTGCCATTGATTCTTGCATAAAATTCTGGAATGCTGGCTCTTCACGGCTTTCCTCTGTAACTGCAAGGAAAAAAGAAGGTTAATTCTTTTTAAACTCTCCCATTAGACAGGTGGATTAGAGCTGCTGTCACCCATGCATCAGAAATAGTACCTTTGACCCTTGCACAACACGGGTTTGAACTGCGTAGGTCCACGTATACACGAATTTTTTTCAATCGTAAATACTACAGTACCACACGATCCACAGGTGGTGAAATCCACGAATGTGGAACCACAGATACGGAGGGCCAACTATAAGTTAATTATACAGGGATTTTAAACTGCGAGGAGGGTGGGTACCCCTAGTCTCCAAGTTGTTGAAGAGTCAACTATATTTCTAAGACACTGTATGTTCACTTCTCCCAATAAGGAAGTATCTCCTAGAAGCAGGCTCTATTTATCATGTTGCCCCAAATGTACAATTTCTTTGACCTGTAAGTGGGGAGAATACCTCCTTCATAAAGTAACTAAAATGAGGTCCCACTCCTACATATTTTTAACTGAGAGAAATGAAAACCTCTGTCCACAAAGACCTGTTAATGAATGTTTAGAGCAGCTTTATTCATGACAGCTAAAACCTGGCAACAACCCCAATGTCAATCAGCTGGTGAATGGATAAACAAAGGTACATCCACATAATAGAACTATTACTCAGCAATAAAAAAGAACATATTACTGATACATGCAATAACATGGATGGATCACAAAAGCATTACACTGAATGAAAAAAGTCAAATGCAAGTTAAATACTGTGATTCCACTTACACAACATTCTGGAAAAAGCAAAATTATAGGAACAAAAATCAGATAAGCGGTTGCCAGGAACTGGTGTGGGGGAAGGGACTGAATAAAAACGAGCATGAGCGAACTTTTAGGGTGACAGAATTGTTCTGTTTCTTGATTATAATGGTTAATTACAAAACTATATATATATGTATTAAAATCCATCAAGCTATACACTTTAATAAAAGGGTGGGATTTATTGTTTGTAAATTATACCTCAATAAATCTTATTAAATGATGCAATTTACATGTTAGTATCCAGCACACTGGAATAAGGAGAAGTTTGCTCTTGGGCACAGCTAGGACCTAAAAGGGTTGTTTCAAGAAATAGATTCTGTCCACAGTCCATAAAACTATGCAAAGTGGAACACTTTTGGATTTCCAGAGGCATTCTATCTTCAATGCTACAGTCCCTTCTGACTGGTTTAGGTCTGCTGAGGCCTCCTTCTGTATTCTTAAAACAACGATTACGGGCCTCCCTGGTGGCGCAAGTGGTTAAGAGTCCGCCTGCCGATGCAGGGGATACGGGTTCGTGCCCTGGTCTGGGAGGATCCCATATGCCGCGGAGCGGCTGGGCCCGTGAGCCATGGCCGCTGGGCCTGCGCATCCGGAGCCTGTGCTCCGCAACGGGAGAGGCCACAACAGTGAGAGGCCCACATACCGCAAAAAGAAAAAAAAAAAAAAAACAACAACGATTACAATAAATAATCCTGGATTCCTCAAAATTGAGTTAGGACCTAAAGATGAGAAGACACAAGACTAATAAAAGGTCGTAATCAAGCTCAATATTAACCATTCAGTAAGAAGGCCAGGAACTTTGAATATATGGAACTCCTTCCTGGTGCTGCATCCTTTAGCATGTCCTCTCTCCCCTGTTACTGGCTTCATGCTCAAGGTCTTCTCTCAGTAGCAGGAAGCTCCCGGGCAAACAATGAAAGAATAAGCGGCTATTCTGTTCTCATGAGCCACCTCAGCCACCTCTCACCTCTGTGGTCAATATCTTCAGTATCACTGTCTGCTTCCTCATCCTCTTCATCCAAGGTTCCCCGAGTCAGGATCAAGTCAGAAGGGTCCAGCACAGGCGGTAAGCTGCCTACATAGAAAACATCTATCAGTAGCATGTCATGAACATAGGCCTCCTCAAAAAAGTGATTTTGAATCAATAAGTAACTATGATTAAAAACTGGCAGGATGAAAGTGATCATGATAAAATGCAGGATCTTATCTCTTCTAAATGTACAGTTAATACCACTTAACATTTCTACACTAGTTTATTTCACAAAGTGCTTTCATGAGGCCAGTAACCCAAGAGGTCTCATTTTTAAGTTGAGGAAAATAACTCTGAAGTAGCTTGTCTTCATAGTAATAGTAATGTCATTTGTTTGTACTAGCTCTCAGCTTGGAAGAGGCTATGGTTTTTCCTATGAAGGCTAAAGACATTTGAGCAGATCCAGTGTGCTGATAAGTCAAGAGTAAAAGTGTGGAGCGTGGAACTCACTTAACTGGTAAACCCAGCCAGGTTCCAGCACCTAATCCACCAAGTGGCTTTGCTGTTCTCTACTAGACCTATAGCAATAGCTGTCGTGAACAGAACTTTACTCCTTTAAAGGCCAGTCCACCAATGAGTGTGGGTGAGTGAGTGTGTATATATTTAAATTTGAGCACCAACCTAGGAACCCCTAGAGAATTAAGGACAAAACTAACTCAAACAATAAAAAATGTCAGTAAAGTAGCAGAATAAAAAGACTAAAATACAGAAATGAAAAGTCTTCATAAACACAAACATAACCAGTTAGAAGAAAAATCCCATTTTCAACACTAACGGAGATACAATCCTTGGGAAAAATTTAACAAATTTAACAAAACCTACATGAGGAAAACACTCCTGGAAGACACAAAAGCAGACTTGACAAATATAAGCACATTCCTTGTTCTTAGACAGGAAGAGCAACATCAAAGAGATGTCAATTAATTAATTAATATAACACAATCCCAATAAAAATATCAAAGAGTTTTTTTAGTGAGCTACATTAAGTTGATACTAAAGGTCATTTTGGAAAATAAACGAGCAAGAATAGTCAGGGAAACACTAAAAAAGAAAACTTTGAGGAGGACTAGCCCTAGCAGATATTAAAACATACTATAAAGCCTCTATATGTAATTAAAGCCACACAGTACAGGCACACAGTCTAGAGGAATAAAATAGGTAATCCAGAAATACATCCAAGTACATACGAAACTTTAGTATATGATACAGGTAGCATCTCATCACTGGGACAAAGGTAGACTTTTTAATAAATCATGTGGGTACAACTATTTATGAAAAAGGTAACACAGACCTATACCTCACACCATACCCAGGAATAAACCCTAAATGGATCAGGGTTCCAAATGCAGAAAATAAAACCATACAAGTACTACAGTAAAACATGAGTGAATGCCTCTTTAACACAGGTGTAGGTAAAGGATTCCCAACTATGACTCAAAACCAGGTGCAATAAAAGATAAATAAATTTGACTACATCAAATTTATACAAAACAGAAACTTTTGCATGGCAAAATAACACCATGAACAAAGTCAAAGGGCAACTGACAAACAGGGAGAAAATATCTGCAACATGTATCACAGGAAAATGAAGACTATCCCTACCTAGATTAATGTATATTAAAACTAGTGGGGCTTCCCTGGTGGCACAGTGGTTGAGAGTCCGCCTGACGATGCAGGGGACACGGGTTCATGCCCCGGTCCAGGAGGATCCCACATGCCACAGAGCGGCCGGGCCTGTGAGCCATGGCCGCTGGGCCTGCACGTCCGGGGTCTGTGCTCCGCAACAGGAGAGGCCACAACGGTGAGAGACCCGCGTACCGCAAAAAACAAACAAACAAACAACTAGTGGGTGAACATTTGAAAATTAAAAGTACATTTATCTAATCAAAGCATCACCCCACAAAATACTTATTATGAAGGGAAAAATAACTTTATGATGAAAAAACCTGGCAGACACCACTTTAAGTAAGTGATCAAAGACAACTCATCATCATGTACCTTGTGATATGATACATGGAAAAAACACTTCACATCTGTTAACTTCTGCTAAAAAGGAGCCACCTGAATTGAACCATGAGGAAACATCAGTCACACCCAAATTGAAGAAAATTCTACAAAAATATGAGTACCATACACTTCAAAAATATCAATGTCATGAAACGCAAAGAAAGACTAAGGAGCCATTCCAGATTAAAGGAAAATAAGAGACGTGACAACTAAATGCAACAGAGATCCAGAATCTTCTCCTGCTATAAAGGGCAAATGGCTACATCTAAATAAGGTCTATACATTAGATAATAGGAATGCGTCAATGTTAATTTCCTAGTTTTTGATAACTACAATGAGGGTATATAAAATAATGCCCTTATTTTTAAGAAAACCTCAAGGGTAAAGGTGCATCATGTCTGCAACTTACTCTTAAATGATTCAGAAAAAAGTTATATATAATATACAAATATTTTATAAGTATACTTATATATTTATATAAAATGTAAAGCCAAACATATATAACAGAAAGAATAAAGTAAATGTGGTAAAATGTTAACATTTGGCGAATCTAGCTGAAGGGTATATGGCAATTCTTTGCAGTTCATGAAACTCTTCTGTAAGTCTAAAATTAGGTCAAAATAAACAGTAAAAGAGGGGGAGGATTAAAAAGTAATTAAAAAAAAAAGTAGACATCAAGTATCTTGCCAAAGTAAACCAAAAACTACCTGAAGAGAAAGAATCATCATATACATATGTATAAAAATATAAACAGAGATAAGATAAATGTGGTATGAGAGACATAGACATTGGATTCCTCTTTAACATAGATGTTAGATATAGGTATGTCCGTAGATATATATCTACATCTGTACACTTCAAAAATGTCAATGTCATGAAATACAAAAACAAAGGATCCATTCACGATTAAAGGAGATTAAAAGAGACAGCTAAACACAACGCAGATCTAGGATTTATCTAAATTGACTGAGGAACAGATAGATAGATACACTATACAACATTTACTTTATCCTTTTCTCTTTCTCTCCCTTAAACATAAATACCTACTAAGTGGAGGCAAGTGTCCCGCGCTCTTAGTTCCTAACACCAGAAGACCCTCCAGTACCTGTGGCAGTCCCGGTGTCCAAGGCTATAGAGCCCATATCTTTCCGAAGTCGTTCCAGTTGTTCTTTCTGCTGCTGGCTCTGTGCACTGGCCTATATACACAGAGGAAAATGTTGTCATATTAAAAAAGGAGGCCCAAGTTAGATGCCAGACTTCTAACTGGAGATGACAAATTTTACAAATACTAGAGGCAGATAAGGGATGGCTGATGACAGAAACATTGAGCAGTGTGGGCCCAGATTAGCAGAAGTTCATTCCGGAGGGCTCTGCAGACTGTATTAGAGGTTTCAGAAATTAGACACAAAATCATTAAAAGAACCCTCAAACAGACACAGCAGGAAGGCTCAGTGATAAGATGTCCAATGTAGCCGATGGGGACAGGTTACTTGATCATTTGGGGTAAGAGCTGTGAACTACCTCTCTGTTCTTAAACAAAATTCTACAAGTAGCCTTTAAATGGACCTTGGAGTAGGGGTGGAGGTATGGCACAAGAAGGGCTCAGCATATATAAAAGGAAAAATTACTGATTTTTATTACTTCAAGTAAAGAAAAGAAAAATAATTAAGGGGACTTTCTGTATCCAGACAGCATACATACAAATTTACAGGTTTAAATTAACAAGTATCTAAAGGATACATTGAGAACCAAAACAAAAGCGTTTATGGCAGAAGGATTAGTACATAGTTTGAGATAGTTTATTCAGTGGCCCTAAAATACACAAACAGCCTCTTTTCTTACCAGCGATTTCTTCAGACGTTCATATTCAGGACGATACTCTCTGGAAAGAGAAACACTTTCTAAATCCCTTTGATTAATAATCTATCCTGTCACTCCCCTCCACATCACTTCTATTTTCCTAGTACTTTGATAATAACAAAAGATCTCATGTCACCATACATCAGATGTAACAAGTCTTAGTCACTGAGATTCTATCCCTAAGGAATTAAAAGCCAAGGTGCCTGCCCCCTCCCTGAAATCAGCAACAAGACAAAAGACTGACTGCTGATCTGGGAAGATCAACTCTGGGGAGACCATGACCGATGAGTTCGCCATTCACTTGGATAAACATGAGTAAAAGATGTTTAAATGATGAGTAAAAGAAGCTAGGCTTACTGGGCTCAGGAAGCCCAATATATAATTATGTCGTTTATCTGGGCAACCATGAAAGGATACAGAAAAGAGTCTATCCTGAGGCTTTGATAACACATGCAAAAAAAACAAAACAAAACAAACAAAAAAACAAACCTCGTCTGATGAATAAAAATCAAAATAATGTTTCTGAAAACCACAATGTGGCTATTAGGCTCTTGCTAAGTATGAAGCTTGCTAGAAAGCAGCCAATTATCAGGCCTAAGGAAAGTGTATAGGTGCTATGACTCCACTTTCCTTTAGATAAATGGAACTCCAGTATTAACCAAGAAAATAGTTATAACAATCATTTATTAAGAAATATGCTTACTACATGTCAGCAATTGTGTTAGGTGCTTTAGATATATTATCTCAAATAATCCCCACAACGACCTTAACAATAAATGCTATTATCCCTCATCTATAAATGAGGAAAACTTGCTAAGGTTACACACTTATTAATTGGAGGAAAAAGAAATCTAAACCATGTCTATCTGACTCCAAAGTCTATGTTCTTCATCAGGGGTCCACCAATGTGGCAAACAGGACAAATCCAGCCCACTGCCTATTTTTATAAATAAAGTTTTATTGGAACACAGCCACACCCATTTGTTTAGGAATTGTCTATAGCTGCTTTTGCACCACAATGAGAGTTGAGGAGTTTCAACAGATAATACGACCCACAAAGCCTAAAATATTTAACATCTGGCTTTTTACAATGTCTGATGACACCTGTTCTTCATCATTCAATACAGTGAAGATTTTATACTCCTATTTTTTTTAAAAAAAGTTAACAGCTACTTGTTAACCCTAAGTGTGGTCAGATCCAGTACACATCTGCATGGCAAATATAATACAAACACTATGAAAACCAAAATGTTTTGCCTGGCAAAGCAGCTATCATATCAGACTTGTGGGTAACTAAGAGTGCCATCAATAGAATGTTCCTTTATCCTCACCTTTCATATTCTTCTGTGGCACTGGCAACTTGCACGAAGAGTTCATCTAAGCCTGTACCCAGAACAGCAGACACACCCACCACCTGCCAAAAGCATCATTAATGCCACTGAGGAAACAACTGTATATTTTTAAATGGCATACATTATTTGGCTCAAATTTCATAAAATCTTCATAGAAGAGGTTTGGTTACTTTAAGAAGTCTCTGGCAAAGAATGAAGCTAAAACAAGACAAAATGGCATACCTACTCAAAAGTGATGGAAATAAGTCCATGGAAAATAGAGAACTGAGAAAGATAGTTAGGATCAAACAAGCAGCAGTTCATCTATTCCCTATCAAATCAAACCACAGTCTGTTCTCTATAAAAATTAGTACCTCAATGTCTTCACTTGGGCAATTAACATACTTGCTGCTACCCACACCCACTTTTGCTTACACAAATCTTACCCATCCTTCAAAGCACACCTATATTGGCTATATCCTCAAAAAATCTCTCATTTCAAAAGTGATCTACCCACTCACCACTATCAGGTCCAACTTTTAATCTTTCTTAAGATATCACAATATAAGTTACAACAATACATCATGTTTCAACTCTGCGTTTAGCCTCTCTCCTAACTAGACCATAAACTCTCTGAGGGTAGGGTCCGTATCATATTTATCTTTTAAGTCTCTAGCTTTTAATAAGCTATGCCTTAAAAATTACTTTTCAGAGGGTAATGAACTTCCTTTCCAAAATAGGTTCAAAGCCAGCCCTTTGGGTTATAAGGTTATCTGGAAAGACCAACAGCATAAGCAAGAAAGTTTACCCTGAGGGAGCTGTAAAATTCATCTAACACGAGGCTCATTGAACGAGTCAGGTTACTGACGTATGTAGTCTCTTGATTCAAGGCATCTTGGAAAGCCTCAAAATCCTGCATCCATTCCACTGCAAAGCTGTGATCAATGATGTCAGTCTGTACCAGAGAGAAGTCAACTATCAGCAACCAGAGATGAGGTCAGACATCAAACAATGGCAAAAAAAATTTTTTTAATTATGTGATGACAGCAAAGAGCAATAATTATGTATTTTCTTTCTCTGCTTCCCCCATTTCCTCCTCCACTGCAACAAGTCACAAAGAGCCAAGACTGCTGTGCAGTATAAATAATTAAATGAAGATCTGTATATTCCACGTTAGAGCAGACCCTTCACTGTCCACTGCCAAGTGACCACGGCCACAGTGGAGGCCAGCACCCTCCAGGCTCTGAAGTCAAATACATAGTCTCTTGCATTCTAGTCAACAACAGAGAAGTTTTGGTTTTGTTTAACTGCCACTTCCAATAGACTAGCTGTCCCTCCCCCATTTACACAGTCCCGATCCTGAGGGGTAACCTATACGCTCTGGACCAGGGGCTACTCTATCTAGCCTAAAAAAACTTTGGAAAAGAATCAGCGATATATATTCATTCAATTTGATTGAATCCATTTCCTAGAAGTGCTCATGACTTTGCTTCAGGTTAGCTTAAATCTGCTCTCCAGCATCTGAAATAATCCTTCTCACCTACCCAAACACAAGGTTCTGATGAAAAAGAAATATTCAGTCACAACAGGAAGAATCCACTTACTTTATTCATGACCACAATAAAAGGCAGCTTGGTTTTGTACAAGATGCTGAAAATCAAACATTGAGGCATTATTAGTAAAAGCACTTAAGCGCCTGCTTGCCTGTTATCTGATGTAACTGAGTAATAAAAAGGGAGATGGGTTCAGACTCTAAATACAGGTATCCATTCTTACACAGCACTCACATATTCTCCCCTCCCAAGCAGGAAACCACCACTTCCATCAAGCAAACAACACACATACACACCCTCTCCTTTTCTTAGAGTAATAATGCTTTGGTACTGATCCTGGTTGTGTGTGTGTGTGTGTGTGTGTGTGTGTGTGTGTGTGTGTGTGTGTGTGTGTGTGTGTGTGTGTGTGTGTGTGTGTGTGTGTGTGTGTGTGTGTGTGTGTGTGTGTGTGTGTGTGTGTGTGTGTGTGTTTCACCAAATTAACTGTCTCTTAAACAATTAATATGAAGACAAAATCATGCTATCAAACATCAGATTTCTATTTCGACTAGGATTTCTTGTGTTTAACAGGAAGAGACATCCCTAGTCATAATAGAAGAGACAAATCGGGGTGATTGTTTTTGCATACCCCCAAAATAAAATGCAGCATTAATCATGGTCCGCCTTGCTCCTAGGTCTAATGCACTAATATAGCCTAGTGAGGCATGTCCTTCCTCTCCTAATTGCACCACACTTGGGAAAACACGTGCATTTAGAATCATGGATGAATCTTTTTATTCAGTCTCTCCTCATGTTATAATTTCACTCTTCCTATCACAACACAGAAGAAAGGCATTTAGACCAGGGGCTCTATTCTATTCAGAATTGGATTTCATTCAACTTGGGGCAACTGCCAGAAGGTTCATAGTCATTCAACACCTATTCTGTAACAAGCAAGGGAGGAAGATGAGAAGTGGCTGATAGAGAATGCCAACAGTGTATGTGCTTCTTCTCCCGCCCTAACCCAGAGCCCCTCCCTAACCCAGAGCCACTAAAGCGAGTGGCAAGCCTGAATGAAAACCTAGGGGTAAGCACTCAGGACTCAAAAATGATGGAAAAGAAGTGGAGACTTCATACCTTGACATAATACTATGCCCAACAATAACGCGTTACCTGCAGGCATAGAGCATATTGGACATGAAGGTCACTGGGTTGATACTTCGAGATGTGTCCATTACGTAAATGACAATCGTTGGAAACGAGGATGCCTAAAGCCACAAAATAGTCAAAGCTTTAGTCAGAGGGTTCTTGACCTGTCCCCAAACTCTTCTCCTACCTTCCGTGGCAAGGAAGAACCACTTTAGGCAGGTGTGCAGAGCTCTATGACTCTATCCCACGTAAGATCCCAAGCAATAAGAAGCTTTTCTTGTCTGGCTCTCTATTTACCCTGAGTAACAAGTCCTAGAATACTCACCAGGGCCTCAGTGATGATTGTCCCAGAAGCTGACCAGGTGAATACCTCAATCTGTCCAGGTGTGTCAATCAAGACATACCTGTGTCAAAAAAGACCATTAAAGAAGTTTTTATTTATGCATTCTGAAAGATATTCCATCCCACAGAACATTAACATCTGGTTACTCAAGACTGAAATAACCTCTTCACACTGCCAAGTCTCACTTCTTCCCGTTGCCCTTAAAGTGCATACCACATTCCCCTGGGTTTTATTCAATGTCCAGTATTCAGGCTCCTTGGCAGGAGCACCAATACATCACTGCTGCAAATGGTCACAGAGAAAACTGACAGTTTTAGAAACACACTGCATTAAAAATGAGAGATATTCGTGCCCCGGTCCGGGAAGATCCCACATGCCGTGCAGCGGCTGGGCCCGTGAGCCATGGCTGCTGAGCCTGCGCGTCCGGAGCCTGTGCTTCGCAACGGGAGAGGCCACAACAGTGAGAGGCCTGCATACCGCCAAAAAAAAAAAAAAAAATGAGAGATAAGCAAAACCAGAGTGTAAATCTCTTGGGAAACCATCTGGTTACTTGTTGGGGGGGGTTGGAGGAAAATGGAGGGAGGGAGAATAAGAAAGTGATAACTAAAGAAGAGGGTCTCTTCTTGAGGGGATGAAACGTTCTAAAATTGATTGTGATGATGCTGTACAATTCTGTAACTACACTAAAAGCCACAGAATTGTACAGTTTAAATGGGTAAATTGTATGGCCTATGAACTATATCTCAATAAAGCTGTTTTTAAAAAAGCAAAGATCCACACATACATGGACAATTAATTGACAAAAGGAGCCAAGAACATACAACAGAGAAAGGAAAGTCTCTTCAAGAAATGGTGTTGGAGGCTTCCCTGGTGGTGCAGTGGTTGAGAGTCCGCCTGCCGATGCAGGGGACACGAGTTCGTGCCCCGGTCCGGGAGGATCCCACATGCCGCGGAGTGGCTGGGCCCGTGAGCCATGGCCGCTGAGCCTGCACGTCCAGAGCCTGTGCTCCGCAACGGGAGAGGCCACAACAGTGAGAGGCCCGCGTACCGCAAAAAAAAAAAAAGAAAGAAATGGTGTTGGGAAAAACAGACAGTCACATGCAAGAGAATGAAACTAGACCACTCCATACACAAAAATTAACTCAAAATTGATGAAAGACTTGAATGTAACACCTGAAAACATTAAATAAATTCCTGGAGGAAAACATAGGCCATAACCTCACTGATATCTGTCTTAGTGAAGTTTCTGTGGATCTGACTCCAAAGGCAAGGAAATCAAAAGCAATAATAAACAAATGAGACTACATCAAACTAAAAAGCTTCTGCACAGCAAAGGAAAACATCATCAAAACTAAAAGGTGGGAATTCCCTGGTGGTCCAGTGGTTAGGACTCAGCGCTTTCACCACAGTGGCCCAGCTTCAATCCCTGGTCGGGGAACTAAGATCCTGCAAGCTGCTGGGCATTGACAAAAACAAAAAACTAAAAGGCAAGCTACTGAACAGCAGAAATTGCAAATCATATCTCTGATTAGGAATTAGTATCCAAAATATATAAAGAACACATACAACCCAAAAACAAATAAACAACCCGATTCAAAAATGGGCAGAGGATCCGATTATGTAGACATTTCTCCAAAGACACACAGATGGCCAAAAGGCACATGAAAAGATGTTCAACATCACTAATTATTAGGGAAATGCAAATCAAAACCACAATGAAGTAGCACCTCACACCTGTTTGAATGGCTCTTACCAAATAGATAACAAGTGCTGAAAAGGATGTACAGAAGAGGAAACCCTCGTAAACTGTTGGTGGGAATATAAACTGGTGCAGTTACTATGAAAAACAGTAGCAAGATTCCTCAAAACATGAAGGATAGAGCTAACCATATGATCCAGTGATTCCACTTCTGGGTATTTATCCAAAGAGTATAAAAACACTAATTAGAAAAAATATATGCACCCTTATGTTCATTGCAGCATTATGTACAATAGCCAAGATATGAAAGCAACCTAAGTGTCCACCAATGGATGAATGGATAAAGAAGATGTGGTATATACACAGTGGAATACTATTCAGCCATAAAAGAAGAATGAAATCTTGCCATTTGTGACAACATGGATGAACAACACGAGGGTATTATGCTAAGTAAAATAAGTCAGAAGGAAAGACAACTACCATATGATTTCACTCACATGTGGAATAACCCGGAGGAAGGAAGGAAGGAAGGAAGGAAGGGAGGGAGGGAGGGAGGGAGGGGAAGGGAAAGGGAAGAGAAAGGGAAGGGAAAGGGAAGGGGAAGGGAAGGAAACCAACCAACCAAAAGCAAGCTCACAGATACAGAGAACAAATCAGTGGTTACCAGAGGAAAAAGGGGTTGTGGGTGGGCAAAAGGGGTGAAGGGGATCGATTGTATGGTGACAGATGGTAACTGGACTTTTGGGGGGTGATCACTTTGCAGTGTATGCATGTTAAATTATAATGCGTACCTGAAACATTTAAAAATAGCAAAAATTTTGAATAGACATTTCTCCAAATACATACCAATGGCCAAGAAGTACACTAAAAGATGCTCAACATCTGGACTTCCTGGTGGCGCAGTGGTTAAGAATCCGCCTGCCAATGCAGGGGACACGGGTTCGAGCCCTGGTCTGGGAAGATCCCACATGCTGCGGAGCAACTAAGCCCGTGCACCACAACTACCGGGCCTGAGCTCCAGAGCTCGCAAGCCACAACTACTGAGCCTACATGCCACAACTACTGCAGCCCACGTGCCTAGAGCCTGTGCTCTGCAACAAAGAGAAGCAACCGCAATGAGAAGCCCACGCACTGCAACTAGAGAAAGCCCGTACACAGCAACAAAGACCCAAAGCAGCCAATAAATAAATTAATTAATTAATTAATTAATTAATTAATTAAAACAAAAACAAAAACAATTACAAGTAGTGACCAGGATGTACAGAAAATGGAACCCTCCATACATTGCTGGTGAAAATGTAAAATGGTACGTGAAGCCAGCAGGAGCTTGGAGGAATGGGGAATAGAGTGACTGCTAATGAGTTTGGGGTTTCTTTTGGAGATGAAAATGTTCTGAAATTAGGTAGTTTTTTTTTTTTTTAAGATTTATTTTTTATTTATTTACTTTTGGCTGCGCCAGGTCTTAGTTGCAGCACCGCAGGATCTTCGTTGAGGCATGAGGGATCTTTCGTTGTGGCACGCGGGATTCTCTCTAGCTGTGGCAAACGGGTTTTCTCTTCTCTAGTTGTGGCGCGGGCTCTGTAGTTTGCAGCACGCGGGCTCTCTAGTTGAGGTGCAAGAGCTCAGTAGTTGTGGCTCGCGAGCTTAGTTGCCCCGTGGCATGTGGGATCTTAGTTCCCTGACCAGGGATCGAACCTGTGTCCCCTGAATTGTAAGGTGGATTCTTTACCACTGGACCACCAGGGAAGTCCCTGAAATCAGGTACTTCTGGTCAATGCACAACTTTGTGAATATACTAAAAACCACTAAACTGTATACTTTAAAAGAGTGCACTTTATGGTCTGTGAATTCATATTGCAATAAAGCTGTTACTTTAAAAAACTACTCTAGTATGATCCTATTTTTGTAAAAACACCTTATCCATCCATCCTTCTATCTATGTACATGTGAATAGAAACGCTTGGGATGACAGTCACTGATAGCAATAATGATAATAATGATAGCTATTTCTAGTGACAAGAAGGGTGATAGTTTCATCTTTTAAATACTACATATGGTAGGAATTATTTATAGTAATAAGACTATATCCTTTTTACAAAAATAATAAATTGTCTTCCTTTCTTTTAAAAAAGCAAACCTATTAAAAATTTAACAACAGTTCATTGTGGGTAATGATAATAAGAATCTCCTGTTTTATATTTTGATACTTTTTAAATTAAAAAATATTCCCCCTGAATCATGTAAATTATATTAATTTAAACAAGGATTAGAAAGGTATTTCATAGACTTTAATGCCAACAAGCAAGAGAAGGCAAGTGGACAAGTGAATGTGGACTCAAATTTTCGAAATACCTCCTAAGAAGCTGGGAACATATACCAAAGTGATTGGGGGTGGGATACTATTAAATTGAGCTCTACACTGTAGAGCGTCTTGTCGCTCTTATTTATTTATTTATTTTTGGCCGCGCCATGGCTTGTGGGATCTTAGTTCCCCAACCATGTAGAGCATCTTAATGACTGTCTTCTTGCCAACAATTTTTTCACCTATCATGGTTTCATCTCTAACTACACCCTCTCAGAACTTGATAGTAACCCAAAATCCTTCAAAAACCCTAGAAACATGTCAACTACAGAGTAATAAATAGGCATTAGACTGAAATCACTTACTTAGACATGTTCTGGGCCTTCTCAATAAATTTCATCACCTAAAAGAAAAAGACGCCAATTACAACAGAATCCAAGTTCAACAAAAAAAATCACAGGGCCCTCTCAAGAGTGGTCCACCTGCAGGCACCATTAACGATTGAATCTCTATGTTCTCTGTCTGAGGACACCAACTAACGTGCTCATGGAACCAAAGAAACATAGCCACACCTGCCGTACCACAACACCCTGGAGCACAGGGCAAGGCCTAAGGAGCTGAAGACTTGATCTGTCCCTGCCAAGTCTCTCTCTTGGTGCTTCAGTAAAGCGTTAACAGCTTGAATCACTGAGTGAAATCGGGGTAAAAAATCAGTGATTGCCAAACACTCTTAAGGAAGTGGAATGTGACAGAGAAAACATAACAGATGACAACAATTTGTCACAAGTGAAAAGCCCCATAATTGTTCCATTCCCTGCCTGGTAGCCCATCCCACTCCCCATCCCTCCACCCCATCCTCAGGGTAACACTGCAAGCCAATAACAGATCAAGAAGAGAACCCAGGTCTCTTAGGTCTTTGTTTTATTGGCTGCCACAACGTTCAATGTGAAGTCTCTCACCATGTTGATCATCCTCTCATAGCCTACTTCTTTGTCCACCAAAATGCCTCCTTATATTCTGTATTGACATTGAGGTTGATTGTCCTTCTTTCTCAGTGTGATCAAGCTAAGCCATTTAAGAGTCACAGGTTTTGACACAGCCATGTCTATGTAAATAGAGACAGACATACCTGATCAAATCTGGTAGCAAAGAGATTGAGTGAGGTCACTATGCCACCATTGGGTCCAAGTCCATACCTAGACACTAAGTTGAGGATTTAAATTGCTTATAGATCAATTTAGATGATAAAGTTTATTATCTAGACAATCCCTCACAAAAACAGCATAACATTAGTGTTCAACTGACTAGTATGTATCACACAATCTTAACCTCATAGGGAAACATTCACTATCGATGTCTACCTCATTCATCGTTTAGAAATGGCCAGGCGAAATGGGGCCAAAATGGAACAGACAGGTGTATCAGGCATTGACAGCCTGATGGCATTAGCCATGAAGATCATTTATATACCACTCTTTGCTCTGATCCTCACTCATCAAGCCACCTGAGGATTAGAATTAGTCTTCCTATCTAGACTTACCTATAGGGAAAGTACACATTTCACACAGCAATGTCCTAAGAGTTGATCTTACTAATCTTTGAGCTTCCCAGTCTAAGGGGATGGTGATCAATGGACACATCCACCAAGGCAATACTCCCTTGTGGGACCCAGGCACGCCCCCAGCTAGCCTCTCCTTCTCTGTGCTAATTACAACAGCCTGCAGTTCGGGACAAAGGCAGAAAACGGAACTCACAAGCTGAAGTAGGATTTCTAATCACCTACAATGCTTCTCCCCACATTCACCTTCCCTCCTCTTCATAAAATTACCTGAAAGCAATCGAATGCTTTTACTAGTGTATTTCACAAGGGAAGGCACAAACACTTTTTTCAAAGCTACACAATACACAGACAGTAAGTAGCCAGGGATGAGCCAACAACCAAAGTAGATGTGAAAAAGGATACTGTTTCATGACTTCTTTATACTTCACAGTGTCACGAATATCTGGAGGGAAAAAAAGAGAGAATGAAATGGAATTTAACACGTAAGAAACAATACAGTTTGAGACTCTCCACCTATAATATCTAAGCCAACAGACCTCTCAAGTCATCTCTGCTTCCTCTGAGCAAACAAATCAGTTTCTCTCTTAGCATCCAAGGTACTTTTCCAATCTGTTTTCTAAATTTTCAAGCTAAGATCACTGAATTGCAACAGCAAAAGAAGCAAGCTCAGGAAGAGACTAGGAGGACAAAAGGTACCCTGCAAGTACCTTCCCTCCCAGCAAGAAACTGAAATTAGCTTTTGAGGCTTCTATTGTCAGCACTGTCTTCTAGTAATTTATCCAGCTTCACACTGGCCAAGGACAACTGCCAAGTAACCCAAGAAGAGTGTTAGGCTAGGAGCTCTCAAGGTATGGTAGGGATGTCTGAGACAAAGAGAAAAGTTTTATACAACTTAAATACCTTCTCAGTGACCATATACATAGAAAAAGGGAGCTAAATCAAGAAAAAAGGTTTATTTCTTACTCCTTGCTTACTGGTAACAAAGGTAATGCAGATAACATTTTTATAAAGGCATTAACTTGGGAAGTGGATGGGTGGGGAGAGAAATAGGTAATGGAGATTAAGAGGTACAAATTTTCAGTTACAAAATAAATGAGTCGTGGAGTGAGATGTACAGTGTGGGGAATACAGTCAAAAATTATATAATACCGTTGTATGGTGACAGATATTAACTAGACTCATCATAATGGTCATTTTGAAATGTACACATATTTCAAATTACTATGTTGCATACCAGGAACTAAATACTGTGGCAGGTCAATTACATTGCAAGACAGACAAACCCACAGAAAAAGAGATTGGATTTGTAGTTACCGATCTACAAATCAGGTAGAGGGTGTGGAGGGAGGGACAATTGGATGAAGGTAGTCAAAAGGTACTAACTTCCAGTGAATAAATACTAGGGATGTAATATACAACATTATAAATGTAATGAGCACTGCTACACGTTATATGTGAAAGTTGAGAGTTCTCATAACAAGGAAAAAAAATTTTTTTCTATTTCTTTAATTTTGTATCTATATGAGATGATAGATGTTCACTGAACTTACTCATGGTAATCATTTCATGCGTTTGTAAATCAAATCATTATGCTATACAACTTAATCATATACAATGCTGTATGTCAACTATATCTCAATAAAACTAGAAAAAAAATTATTTGGATGGAATTTTAAATAAAAAGGAAATTGGTCTGTCCAGTAATATCTAACTAAACCTATGGAGCAGTCAGTAGACCTATATCCCATCAACTATTAGAGTTCCAGCCTTTAAGTGAAAAGATGGAATTTTTTTGTTTTTTCAAAATTCTTCCCATAATGATTTCTGCTTCTTAATACAAGGTCTTCCTTAATTAGTATGTTTGGAGTACAAGCTTAATAGGATTAAAAAGAGACCAGGAGGGAAAAGACTAACATCAAGGAATAGTCTGAAAATCAGGAAACCTACATCCTATCAAGAATCAGGACACTGGATCCCATCCATTCTTAATCTTTTTTATTCAGTAGTCAGGGACTCCTCTACAAGTCTGATGATAAGAGGGAAGGAACCCCTCACCAAGACAATGCACACAGGCATATAAATACATATTTTCCCACGTAACTTTGCAAGATTCCTACAGATCAGTAAGCAAACTCTGCACAAAACCCACATGCCCTTAACTTGAAGGAAAAAAAACTATATAAACAAAGTTTATGTAACAGAGCCTGCTGAAGGGTTTACGGCTTAAAATCCAGAGGACTGACTTTCTGTCACTTCATTTTCCCAAAGAACCATAGTCTGACACCCTTGGGTCAAAAGAGGTAGAGAGAATGGTAGTGGTAAGGAAAAAAAGGAAATTTAGAAAGAGGGAAGGAGTAAACAAAGAGAAAAAGGGAATCAGGAAGAAGCCTGTTTCAGGATGCTAGCAAATCCAAGGGAAACAAAATTAGGTAGTTTAGAAAACATTAAAAATGGAAGCATTGAAGACTCATAGAATAGGCTGACAGCTTTCCATCCTCTGAGAAACTTCACACAAGTTCTGGTACAGTTTACTCACCAATATTGGCAGGAAAGGGAACTTCATGCACAGCTGGGTCCAGGTTGATCACATAAGGTGGGCACCCTTGACTATGCAGATATCCTGTGAGCCTCTGCAGACATATGGGGAGAAGGATGGACTGAGACCAAGAGGCATGATAAAGGAAAAAGAGAGAACTTCCACCCCTTAATCCAACTTACCAGAATTCTGCACTTCCATTTCCCTCTACCTTAAATATTCGTTTCTGATCTCCACCTCCAACATTCAGTCTCAGTTGAAACGCTACCTTTCTTCATCACACATCCAACAGAGACTCCTCTACTCTCCGTCACTTATTGACTTGGGGGGTGGGGGGGAGCGGGGGTTTCTATCTCCCCCACAAAAAAAACATTAGCTCCATTTAAGCGGGAACCTTGTCATTTCCGCTATATCCCCAGTGCCTGAAACATGGTAGGCACCCCAGAAGGAATTCTTTAGGAAGCTACACGGAAAGCCTGTGTGCAAGCACTCTATTAACAGCCAGAATTACTTGTTAAGCCTCTGCCTTCGAGGAGCTGGCACTAGCGAGGCAATTCCAATACCAAGTACTGTCGTCACAAATAGGCACTGAGGGTACGCAGAAGAGAGGCTGAATGAACTCAGGCTAGGATCTGAGACGGCTTCGGGGAGGAAGAAACAGGGGTTGCTGGCAAGTCCCTGAAAGCCAGGCGCCGGTACCCTCCAAACTCCCCAGAGAGACCTCCCTTTCTCCCCTGGCCTTACGCCTGCCACAGACAACTTCTCGCGCGCTCCTACTACGCCCACGCCGTGCAGGTCACCTGTACAAAGGTGGTTTTCCCAGACCCCGCCATTCCCAACACCAACAGACACACTGGAGGCCGGGGACCCCCGGAAGCTTGCGGCTCCGTAGCAGCTGCGAGCGCGGCCATCTTGCTCCTGGCTCCGCCCACTCAACCATAGAGACGCTCGTAGCTAGAGAGCCTCCCGTGACGTTCGGAACTCTGAATGAGACTATTACAGAACAAACGAAACCGAATCGAACCAAACCGGCCAGAGAGGGCAGGGCCAAGGGCCTAGGCGTGCGCCTTAGCTCTGTCCGTACTGACCCGGATGGGGGTCCAACTAAGGACAGAGGCGGGGAAGTGGAGACACTGCGAGGACGACTGGAGTAGGCCACCTGAAGAGCCGCTCACCGTCGTCGGGCAGGGCCTGGGGAGGGCAAAGCTCTGGACCCCGGGCGGGCAGGACGACAAGGGACCTCCGGGCTCCCACACTACGAAAGTGAAGAGAGTGCCTTTTCCTGTCGGTCCCCCGAGAGCGGGGAACCGAGCCGCCGGAGAACCGGCCGCTAGGGCTCGTCCGGCGGCCGAAGAGGTTAAGCGGCTCAGGGCTGGACGTGCCGGGACCCGGGCGGGATGCGAGCGCCGGAGTTGCTGGGTCCCGCCAAGAGCCGCAGAGACCAGCCCGGAGAAACTGGAAAAACCCTCCGCACTGGGACGCCGTTTCCGCGTGTCGCCAGCCCCAGACCGTAGGGCTCTCTCCCTGGCGGTCTCCGCAAAGGTGCACCGTGACTTTGGGGAGGAACGTTTGGATGCCGAGTTTGTCAAGTAGGTACTGAGGGGGCGCTTCTCTCCACCCAGGCGCCCTTGGCACCCGGAAAGGTGGTGAAAGAGCCGAGCCATGTATACACTTCTACTCCCGACCGCCCAGTTGGCTGCGGTGGCCCTTTGGAGCAGCTGTCGTGTTCAGTAAGCCGTGAGATCTGGGGTTTACACCCAGGCTCTGCCGCCCGCTGGCGGTGTACATCGTGACCAAGTCACTTCAGTTCTCTGAACCTGTTTTCTCCTCTTTACCCTCGAGATACTACCTCGCAGGGTTGTAGAGACGGCATATTGTCAGTTGTAAACTACACTCCCTCGTCTTTACGCCTAGCTCTGTCCCCCGTGCCTTGTGTGAGGAACATCGTAGGTGCTCCCAAATAGTTGGGATATGACTTAAAGTACGTGTGCATTTTTAAAATTATTTCCTAATTTTTCGTGAAAAACATGGGGGGATGTCTCTCTTGTTCTTCCTTCAGGTTGGCTGAGGACTCCAGTAATTCCCTTCAACCTGATCTTAGTTTCATAAATAATTTTCGCAAGCCAGAGAAGCTAGCAAAGGCAGAGAAGAGGTTTAAAGAAGAGGCAGTAGTGGAAATGATGAAGCTAGACAAGCAAATCAAAAAACCTCAAATCCGACTAGAACCGTTAGCGGAGGAAACCAGGCAGCTGCTGGGGAAAAACGTACGTGTCGAGGAGGAAAACCAGTTCTTTCTGGAATACCTGACCAAGCAAACAAAGGAGTCTAGACAGCGAACCGAGAAGCTGTGGAACTACTATTCACAACAAAGTGGGCAGATTGAACAAAGGAGACGAGAATTAACCTCCAAACATGCAGGAAAAAATTCAGCGCTTAAAACAGAGCTCTTGCAGAAAGAAAAGATCGTATGCAATTTGAATAAGCAGTTGGAGGCAATGAGGGACGTTTCGATAGTAAAGGAGAAACAGGAGAGAGAAATTCAGACACTACAGCAGGAGATAAAGAAAACCCTCGCTGAGACAGCTGCAAAGAAACGGGCCATGCTGGTCCAGTTCGTCCAGGGAAAAGCACTACTGGAGGCACAACTGAGTGAGCTAGATGCAAGGCAGCTGGGAAAGAGACCAACAAAGCAGCTGAAGAGCAAGAACGAGGCATTGGAGAGGGCAGCAAAGCAGTACACTTCCTTGTTCCACAGTAGCATTGACAGACAACACCAGCAGTTACAGAACAAACTACCACAGCTAATTCAGAAAGGCCAGAAGTTGGAGGCTACTCACAGCCGTTTAAAGAAGCAGCAGCAGCAGCTGCAGCAAGATCAGTGGTACCTAGAGTGCTTAAGCTGGGGGAGGCAACGGCTGCATGAAAGGCGTAATCCGTGCCCAAAAGGACAAGGTGCTCCAAAGACCATACTGAACCCTGCCCTAGGCACCAAATCAAGGACGCACCCAAAGTAATTCCTAGAATAACACGAAGTCAGGAATGGAGCAAGGGTTCTTAGGTGCTACGTAACATAAACCAGGTTAGGAAGGCTTGGGGATCTCAGGGTGCTGTGGTTAAGTATCCATCGTGATGTGTTAGTGTGAAGGATTAGGTGTTCTTCTCCAGCAGTACTGCTAGATTATTTGTGGGACTGGCTTCTCTTAAAGTTAGGTTTTTCTTTAATTAGCTCTTGGTAATAAATGGGCTGTTCCTCACACCTCCAGATAACCCAGTACCATTTGTCAAAAACCCAGAAACTACCTCAAGAAAACCACCTTGAGGGCTTCCCTGGTGGCGCAGTGGTTGAGAGTCCTCCTGCCGATGCAGGGGACACGGGTTCGTGCCCCGGTCCGGGAGGTTCCCACATGCCGCGGAGCGGCTGGGCCCGTGAGCCATGGCCGCCGAGCCTGCGCTTGCGGAGCACAGGGTTGCATCAGACCGAAACTCTCCGGACCACCCAGTTCCAGAAACTGACCTGGAGACTTTCCGGACCACCCAGTTCTAGGAACTGACCTGGGGACCCTTCACCCGGCCCAGCCTTCCCGCCTTTTGAGGGGCGGGACTAGCGGTCCCAAGACTGATGTAACCGGCACCAGATATTGCCACGATACCCGAAGAGACCACCAAATAAGGAATACCCTGCACCCTCCCAGATTCACCACACCCCTTTCCCTTCTTACCCTATAAAATCTTGCCCAACCCTCGCCCGGGTGCGACTTCTCTGGCCCCTTTCTCTCGGACCAGTGAACCTCGCCAGGGAGCGCCCCCTAACAAAGCTCACTTGAAGCTTTCCTCTGTTTCGCGATGCCGTTTGTTAAGATCCGACCTTACAAAAACCACCTTGGGGCTTCCCTGGTGGCGCAGTGGTTGAGGGTCCGCCTGCCGATGCAGGGTACGTGGGTTCGTGCCCCGGTCCAGGAAGATCCCACATGCCGCGGAGCGGCTGGGCCCGTGAGCCATGGCCGCTGAGCCTGCGCGTCCGGAGCCTGTGCTCCGCAACGGGAGAGGCCACGACAGTGAGAGGCCCGCGTACTGCAAAAGAAAAAAAAAAAAAAAAGAAAAAAAAAAACCACCTTGAGGAAATGACAGGAAAATAGTTGTGTGGTGTGTTTCACCTAGCTAAGTTAGGTTTCTTTATAGAAAAAGCCCCCTGAAGAATAGCATTTCAGATTGTTATATTCTGCTTTCTGCTCTGTAAACAACCAATGTCCATGTATCCTCACTTCTTTGGCCACCTTAGCACACAGTGTTTTTAAGCTCTTTGTAAAGTTTGTGCTGGTGATCAGGTAGCTGCTTCTACAGTTTTCTCATGATTGAAAAACTCTTAACAGCAAGTGTAATAAGCCTTAGGCAGAGTAACCTTCTGTCTGATGCTCAGCCCATACCATTTTTGCTTTGTGTAAACTGTGTGAAGGGAAGAGAAGATAGAGGTATGTATACCTGGTCAGTTTTCTGTGGAGAAATACCTCTAGCCTGAATGAGGTGACTGAGTGCTTCTGCCTGTTTTAGGAAAATGTATCAAAAGAAAGTTTTCATATATTTGGAGAACTTTCTAAAGAGTCTTTTGCCATCTCTTTCCCAGGCAACATCCTCAATTTCTAAGATGACAAAGATGACTGAAGTTTCGATAGAGTGAGCACTTTAGCTTTAGGTCACTTATTACGTTTTTACTGCATAAGCACTTCCTAGTCCTTGAAATGCGTTTTGTTATTCATGTGTACCCTCTTTATGCCCCTTCAGTAGAACTAGGAGTAGTATTTTAAATTAATATAGACTTTTAGGGTAGTTATATTTTTGGCACTTAGGACATACTGATGGTTAGATCGGGGATTTCTTTGAATGCTGAATCCTGGTACAGAAATACAGCCTGATATTTTAATGTTGCTCCTTTATGGTAAAACAGAATCAACTTAATATTTTCAAGAAATTGTCAGTGATGAAAAAGTTCATAATGGTTTTCCCAGATTTCAGTTTTATTCATATGTAAAATGAATTCTTGTACAATTAGATTCAGAAAAGGATTCTGCCTCAATGTGCCTTAACTTCTAGCTTTAACAACTTTTCTGTTAAATGTGTAATGTCTCGGTTCTTAAAATTTTGTTGTTATTGAAAATAAACTCAGGTTATAATATACCCACTGATTTCATTATTGTTCCAATGTAATGTACCTTCTACTTACCTCTTCTCACGTCTTACCAACTCTGCATGTCTTCTTCATACTAGTGTGCACATAATAAAAATGCAGTTTTAGTGCACAAAGTAGAATGTTAGGTAGCACATAGTTGCCTTAACCTGAATAGTTCTATTCAGTGGAGCTGAAAATACAGAGAGCCTGTTTAAAAACATGGTATCCAAGACACATTCGAAACCGTTATTCTCTGTCGATGCAAAAACCATAGGAAGATATAAAACTAAGGATAAGGAGCTGGAAAGAGGGATGGGTAATCTTATTATTCTGCTGTTAATTCCCCCTCCTGCCAGTGCTGTCCAGATGAATTAATTCAGGAGTGAATAACTTCCACCCTGTCTCAGTTTATTTTGAATTCCTCATCCCAGATAATGGATCTGATCTGGTGTACTGCTTCTGGCTGTCCCTTTGTGAAGCCTCTGAGGGCTTGAAAACTTTAAAAGGGTGAGTCATCTGATAAAGCAGCAGTCACCAGCCTTTTTGGCACAAGGGACCGGTTTCGTGGAAGACAATTTTTCCACGGACGGGGGTGGGATTGGGGGGGGAGAGGAGGGCTCAGGCGGTAATGCAAGCGATGGGCAGCAGATGAAGCTTCGCTCGCTCGCCCGTCCGCTGCTCACCTCCTGCTGTGCGGCCCAGTTCCTAACAGGCCGTGGACCGGTCTGCAGCCCAGGGGCTGGGGACTCCCGTTGGTAAAGGCCCTTAGAAATTCCCGTCAGCAGGCCAGCAGTAGGTTGGCCAACTAGGATCTCAGTCTACTTTCTGTCTGCTTTCCTATGCTGGAAAGAGGGTGATGTTACAGAAAGTGCATTTAGATGGAAAAGACCTCTGAGGTGAAATTTAGGTTAAGACTTGAACAATGACATGAAGCCTGATGTACAAAAATTGGGGAAGACGACATTCCGGACAGAGGGAACAGTGAATGCAAAGGCCCTAAGATGGGAAGGAGTTTAGTAGGATTAAAGAGTTAGTGTGGCTAAGTGTAGTTGGGGAATGGCAGCGAACACAGACAGAGCAGAGGCGGATGAGGCTAAAAAGGTTAATAGAGTAGGCAGGCCTTGTAGGACAAGGTAAAGGGGATGACTTTTATTCTAAGTGCATTGGGAAATCACTAGGCTTTAAGCAAGTGAACGAGTTTACAGTATAAAAACTCACTACAGCAGTATGCGGCGTGTACCAAGCCAGTGAAAAGCAGAAGGAGTCCAGTTAGGAAGCTCTTGAAAAGGCAAGAGGTGATGACTGTTCGGAATAGAATGGCAAACATGGAAGTGAACAGAAGACATGGGGGGGAGCTGATCCTTAGTGTGAGGGGAAGAGGAAGCAGAAGTAAAATCCCTAAACTGTTCCTTCTGAAGAAGGAGGTGGGCAGAGTATTTTTTCTTTCTTGTTTGTGTAAACTTTTTCTTTTTGGCCACAACATGCGGCTTGCAGGATCTTTCTTCCCAGACCAGGGATTGAACCTATGCCCCCTGCAGTGGAAGCATGGAGTCTTAACCACTGGACCACCAGGGAAGTGCCTGAACTGATTTTTTAAATGAAGCATTTCAGACATAGCAAAAAATATAGAAGAGTATAACAAATTCACTATCCATTTGAAAAAATAAGAACTTACCATTCACTTGTCCCTCTGGATCCCAGAACCATTATCTAAAGTTGATGTTTATCACGCCTGTGCATGTTTTCCTGCTATCTTTTCTATATTTTATTAAAATATATTTATAGGTACTATATTTATAGTCTATATACTTTTATTTCTATATATCCATAAACGATAGAGCATTGTTTTTCCATGTTTTTAAACCTTCCACAGATGGGACTCTTGATGTATTCTATAACTTGCTTTTCCCAGACTTTATTTTGGAGCTGTATTCATGATGATACAAGAAGACCTGGTTCTTGGGATAGTGTTAAAGGGGTAAGGTTACCTGACTGAAATGGAAAATCCAGCCCATCCTGCATGGTGCTGCAGAGGGGCAGCCCCATCCATCATCTCAGTTCACATCTGGTGGTATCACCCCCCAACCTGACACTCCCCTAGCTGTCCCCGTTGCCTTAGGAAGAAATCCACTACCTCGAGTGGCATGCAGAGACCCAGATCCTCTCCCCCAATGACTTACCCACTGAGTCACGTAAAGGTTTTGTGTCTCTTGGTTGAATGAATCAGTTGTTTTAAAGAGATGTGAGGGAAAAAGTGCTTTAAAACCTGCTATTAAACAAATGCTAAGTTTTTTTTTAAAGACCTGGTTCTTTTGACAGCTGTATAGTATTCCTCAGGATGACTACCACAACTTACCCATTTTCTCCGGATAATGGACAAGTAGGTTATATAAGAGACTAGGCTCAGGAAGAGACCCAAGATTATATCATGACTCAAAGAAAAGACATTTATTTTTTGCTCATACAGTAGTCTCAGATAGATCATCCTGATTGGCAAATAGTCTTTCTTGGGGTCATTCAGGGAATCGATATCTTCCATGTTATGGTCTACCATGCCCTAGAGCTGCCTTATCAACTGCATCTAGCCAGAAGAAGGGGAAAGAAAGCATGGAGGTACACTCGCTCTCTTAAAAGTCCTGGCATGGAATTGACACATATCACTTGCACTCACATTCCACCAGAGAGAAGTTAGTTAGCTACCCCATCACTACAGGGGAATTGGCTGGAGGGCTGGAAGTGTAGTCTAGCCATTTCTCCTATAATCCTATAACTCTGCAAGGTAAAGCCAATTTTGCTGGACAGCCAGTAGTCTCTGGTACAGGATGTTTCCAGTACACATTGGCAGTTAGACTGCAACATCATTCTTGTAGATGTCTAGTAGAACACCTGACCAGTAGTTTGTATAGCCGTAGGAGTGAAATTACTGAGTCTCAGGGCATATCTTCAATTTTAAGAGATCCTGCCAATTAGTTTTTAAATTGATTGTACCAATGTCCATTCCAAAGTGCAGGGAGTTCACATTGCTCCAAAATCTAGCTAGACCTGATACCGTTCAACTTCAATAAATATTATTCTAATGAATTTGGTTAAAAAACTTAAAGATTCAATTAATATATTTAGGATCATCTCTAGTGAGTCCTGCTGATCCCTGGCTCAGACAGGAAAAATAAAAGGATCACCTGCAAGGGCCCTGGATGAGACTGGACAAGTTTAATCTCAAACCAATTACAGGCACACATCTGTTATTGGGGGTTTGGGTGTAGACCACCACAATAAAGTAAATTTCACAATAAAGCAAGTCACATGAATTTTTCAGTTTCCCATTGCATATAAAAGGTATGTTTATATTATATTGTAGTCTATTTAAAGTGTGCAATACCATTATGTCTAAAACAACAATGTACATACTTTAATTAAAATCGGTATCTGTAAGGGGAAGAGCAATAAAGCAAGGTATGAGTGGATTCATTTGAACCAGCATATTTCAGAACCTAAAGAACTACTGACACAACTGTACGTGTTACTTCTTCCAAACTCATTCCCATCTCTAGTCGTTATCTTCCCCAGACACACTGTGTCAGCAAGGAGACAGGTAGCACGCTGGAGTCAATGAACAATGGAAAACATCATTCTAACACAGAGTCATTTATTTTTCTTGCCATTGCCAAACATTCCCCAAGTCTTACTCACCAGAAATTAACAGAGCTTCTCCATTTTCCTCCCTGACAATCCTCATGTACGGAAAGGGCTTTAAGGGAGCAACTGCCAATGACAATGTTGAGTGGACAGACCATGTCCTTCCCTTGTTGCAAAACTACCCGTTCTGGCAGTATCCCAATCAGGTTTCAACGCTCCCATGTTTGAAAGTGGTCTTCACAAAAGCCCACATTTTAAGGCTATATGGAGGAGCACAGAGAACAGAGTTAAAAGTGGTAACAGCCTTTCAGAATTTGAAAAGGCATTATTGGTCCATATTAGGGTTAAGGGTCCCTGGCTTTTTATGTGGCGTAAGCCACAAAAACTGGCAAGAATACAGAAGACCAATATTTATGGAAAAGGGGAAGAGAAACCAGGAATACAACAACAGAGCTGCTCTAACCAATGCTCCAGGGAAAGCCAGCCTCAAAGAGAAACAGCCTAACAGATACTTTCAGGTAGGCATGAGGTTCAGAAAAAGAACTTTTCTTTCCAACTCCAGATAAATATCTACACCTGGTGTCAAAGTCTCAGGTCATAAAAGGGACAGAACACAACATCTAAAAAAGAAGGTAGAGGACAATATTCTCAGAAAATTCAAAGAGACAGACTTTGGCTAAAGGGAGATACGAGGACTTAGAGTGCAGACTAACAAGTCAGGTCAAGTCCAGGGGAGAAGGGATGTGCACCTTGGCTACCAATCTTCACAGGAGTACCAGCAATATTAGGGTTCTGTGTCAAACATCAGGAGCAAAAGGGTTTATTTCTCTCTCAATCCTCAAAACTTCAGGAGCAAGACAAGCTGTAGGAGGGCACTGGTCATAGCAACAGATGAGGCCTCACACCCAGGGAAGTTGAGGCGGTATTTATTTTTGCTGCTACTTTCTTCCTTCCAGTCATTTTAAGTGTGGGACACATTCCTCCTAGGGCTGCATTTCATGTGTGTGGGTCTAGTTACTTACTGCCACCTGGGACAAACAAAACATTTCCTAGGAAAACCTGTGTCCGGAGGGTCTAGCTTTTTTATTCTAAATCTATTTTCTCACTTTCAATCCTAAAACCATATTGAGACAACAAACAGCCTCCATAAATTCTGTCACCCAGACGGGGGAACCTTATTAAAGGAGTGACAACAGTTCTAGGTTCTAGGCTTGTTATATCACAAATACAAAATGATCCATCAGTATGGTTTTAAAAAGTTAGTTTGGAATTGTTTTATAAGATGATGGAGTGACTACGAAATCAATGGAGCTTCCAAGAACGTTCTACACCCCAGTATGGAAAGGATAATCAAACAGGTTTCTTAGTCTTGTACGGGGCAAGAAGGGCCTATAGTGGGCCTTAAGGAGGAGCTCTTTGGGCAAGATAAGAGAAAAACAGGAGGACTCCAATGAGAATAGCAGGAAAATCTACCAAAAAGGAGATGGGGGTGGGGGTGGTGGAGGGTCCACGTGAATCAATAGGGAAAACACTGAAATTTACACAGGAGGAAGGAGCTGAGAGTGCCACAGCCTTACACAAACAGCTGAAAGAGTAAATTTCTCTTCACTTGGCCCCCGTGACTCAGGCCTCTCCACACAGGTCCCTGTGACCACAGCATCCCATCCACTCTCCCAGGAGTGCTTTCACACTGACTGCCTATTTCTTTCCTCGTTTGTGATTCGTCTTTGGGGGCTTGACTTTCTGGAACTGTGTTGGCACTGGCTCCTGCTCTGGTTCTTTGCAGGACGTTGCCACGAGCAGTTCCTCATGACTCCTCCTCTGATCCTTCCCTACTCTAAGACTCAGCTCTGTCTCAGGAAGCTCCATGCCAGGCTGCTGCCGCCTTCTTAGAGACCTTCGGCTCCTGTGCTGCTGCCTCCGCTTTTCTTCTTCTTGCTGTCGCTGTTTTATCTTCATCAGCTTCTCAAAGCTTTTGGTCGTTGTTGGGTTTACAACAAACCAATCCTACAGGGGCAAAACAGAAACATCATCCAGTCAAAATATAGTGCACTAGGAAGTGGTATGGGAAGAGTTTTTTTAAAGGCGTGATTAGGACAGAACACAGTAAAGAAGAAACAGATATGGAACCAGAACTTAGAACTGTGTCTTTTAAACTGGAGAAATTCAGTACAGAGCAGTCATTACAAGCATTTCTTGTGTAAGACATGATTTCGGGTACTACAATAAGTGACCTAGGAAGTCTGATTACTTAGCATGATCCCACCCACTCCTCTCCTTTTAAAAATCTTCTCATGAGATGTAGAGCACTGAGCCATAGGAGATTTTTATTGCATGACAGTGTAGTGGTTAAGAGGATGAATTTTGCAGCCAGACCACCTGGGCGCAAATCCTAGCTCTGTTTCTAGCCATGTGACCATCAGAAAATTACTTAACCTCTCTGAGTCTCAGCTTAAAAAATTAAGGGTTAGGGACTTCCCTGGTGGCGCAGTGGTTAAGAATCCGCCTGCTAAGGCAGGGGACATGGGTTCGAGCCTTGGTCCGGGAAGATCCCACATGCCGCGGAGCAACTAAGCCCGTGCGCCACAACTACTGAGCCTGCAATCTAGAGCCCGTGAGCCACAACTACTGAGCCCGTGTGCCACAACTACTGAGTCCACATGCTGCAACTACTGAACCCCAGGAGCCTAGAGCCCATGCTCCTCAACAAGAGAAGCCACCGCAATGAGAAGCCCGCATACAGCTCTCCGCAACAAGAGAAAGCCTGCGTGCAGCAACGAAGACTGAATGCAGCCAAAAAAATAAATATAATTTTTTTAAAAAGGGAGGCAGAAAGGGAGGAACAAGGTAAACATGTTTAACACCACAGGATTTCATAAATACAGGCATAAATTATTGAACAAATACTTGGGAGCAAGTCTCAAACTAAGTGAAATGTGTTGGTTCCAACTTTTGAAACAGAAACTGGAGAAACAAGTGAACTATACAAAGGCCAGATTTTGTCAGGAGATAATTATCTTTCAAATACTTCCCAAAGCATAAAAAGGTAATATTATTAAAAAAAAAAAAAAACTGCCTTCCTGAAGAAATCTCAGATATGGAAAGGGATTCCCAAAGCTTCAACCAGTAAAGCAACAGGAACCACAATGGATGACACTAACTAAAGCCCACACTGCTAAGAACTATTGCATCTGAGGGCAGAGGACAGCCGCAGGCGCTTGCTATTTTTCCTCACCAGGCAACAACAGTACCTGCAGTAAAATATTCCAAGGGAATGCACACTCTACTCCTTGAGCTTTTGCAATAGGGTATTTAATTATATAGTAGACAATTTCTCTGTTCACCTGGACTCCTAAAAACTTTCCCCAAGAGAAAACTCATGACCTTCTGAACTTAAAGCATTTTTAACAGAATTTTTTAATTTTGAAAATTTACAAACTTTCCAGAAAAGTTACAATAGTTCAATGAATACCTAGACTGACCACTGTTAATCTCTCTTCCCCTCCGTCTCTCCCTTCTTCCCTCCCTCCCTCCCTTCCTCTAAACCATTCACAATTTAGCTACAGACATGATACTTCATCCCTAAAAACATCATCATGTATCTGCCTAAGAACAAGCGCATTCCCCTGCATAACTACAATACAATTATCACATTTTGGAATATTAACATTGACACATTACTATTACTTAGTAGTACAGCTAGTATTCAAATTGCCTCAATTGTCTCAATAACATCTTTTACATTGTTTCTATATAGTATTTCAACAATATTCAAAACAGGTTGCTCTGGAATACCAGAAAACAGGAGCATAGACATTGCTGTGAAACAAGAATTCCAAAGGTGTAAATGCAGCCTGGTTCCCAAATGTCTGATTTAATTGGACTTAAGATAATTAGAAGAGTCAGGGATGCTCACACCCACAGTGATTTTAAATGCTTTCACAGAAAAATACTATTACAGGTCTAATTTTAGGAAGGTTTCTTTCTTTTTTTTTTTTTTGTGGTATGTGGGCCTCTCACTGTTGTGGCCTCTCCCGTTGCGGAGCACAGGCTCCGGACGTGCAGGCTCAGCGGCCATGGCTCACGGGCCCAGCCGCTCCGCGGCATGTGGGATCTTCCCGGACTGGGGCACGAACCCGCATCCCCTGCATCAGCAGGCAGACTCTCAACCACTGCGCCACCAAGGAAGCCCTAGGAAGTTTTTAAACTCTAATGTAGACCCTTTAGTCTCTCTGACAGTCTTAGCCTATAATAACAGGCACAAAATTCACATCCCTTGTGGCATATTCATGGGGTCCACAAGATTATAAAAACACTGTGGGAAAGGAGAAACCTCACCTCAGCATGGACAGAGTTGATGTGATACTTGACACCACTCTCTGACACAAATTCTTTTTGACATAGAAGACACCTGTATTTTCCAGCCACAAAGGTTCCCTATTTTCAAGAAAGAAAGAAAGAAAGAAAGAGAGAGAAGGGTAAATTCAGGAACACATACCTGGGCAACAGGTAGGGACTGTCAGAGATGAAAAGAGGAGATACTACTTCAGCAAAGAGGGAAGAAAATCCGAGACATCACTATATTTAGGAAAACAAGTTTGGGCATACTATCACCATAATACATCTATCCTAACGTAATTCTATACCAAACACTGACCCCACTGACCCTCCCCAACACAACCTGAAGTTCCCCTAATTTTATTATGTAACATGTCACATTTTTCTATCTTCCCTTATGTCTTCCACTTCACTTCCAGGTTCTCTTGGTTTCTCCCCTCAAATGATCAAACTCCTTAACTTCAATGAGGCACCAATGTGCAATTCTTCCCACTAGAATCAATCCACTGCTGCAGTGTCTTAGGAATCCAGAATTAGAAGAGTACCCTCCATAAGATCTAGCTGAATGACTCAGAAACTAGGATCAAGATGACAAACTCCTAAGCATTCCTGGACAGATCTGGTTTGGATGTCTCCAACTCCCTTGTTGCCTTGATTGAGACTTCTCTCCGCTCCTGAAGCTTCGGGTTTCCATGGTGCTTATTTTGTGTGAGGAGATACTTCTGAATGGGAATGGAAAGTGGCAGCAATCCCCATGACTGGTAGGTTGCAGGGCACCGGGGTCAACATGGAGAAGATTCAGTGAGGTGAATGGCTGTTAGCCTAACACCCAGGGATCGCACCTCCCATCCCCAGAAGCCAGAATAGTTCAGATGGGTTTGAGGATCTTCACCAATCTAGATAAGCACAATGTAAGTTGATTCTAGGAAGTTGAAGGCCCAATAAGACAGGGCATGCCCAGTGTGGTAGACGCTCAGGTGGAAGAAGTTAAATCCCTGGTAGGGACTCAGAACTATATATTTCTCTCCAAATTTTTTCACTGATATGACTTATGGCTATTTTGGCCCATTCTGCATCTTGGACATACCCTGCCATCCCACCCAATTAACAGACTGAAGATCTTTGGGACAAAAAAACCCCAAAACTAAACTAAACCAGCCTTTGAAGATAATAGCAAACAGGACAACTAGCTGTTCACCGAATCTGAATTCTCTTCCATGTCAGACTATTTTAGAGGTCATGTTAAGATAAATAGTTCAGAACGTTACAAACCAATGTACAAGAGCCCAGGTGAGCTTTAAGGCCAGATACACTACTGTAGACAGCCTCACAGCCCTGAAAAAAAGAAAAAGAAATCATGTGAAGACTACACCAAACAGCATCCTTTTCTTAGCAATCTGGCCATTTACACTAACCCACTGTACCCTTGCGGTGGGGAGGGAGGGGGGGAAGAAGCCCAATAAATTGCACCACAAACCACACAGAAAAATATGTAAGCCAAAGAACAAAAAGAAAACCAAGGAAAGGTAAAAGAAAAAGAGGTAAAAAAGTTGTTTAAAAAAGCTTAAAACACTCTGTTCCCTAGTACTTTTCTGATACTTACAAAAATACAAAAAATTGTATGCTCAAATTTTTCCAAAAATCAGCTTTCTTTAGTGCAAATGTGTCTCTTACTTCTTATATATCTACTCCTCCCCAAAGTACTGCATATACAGCTGTAGTAGATTAATGATGGCTGGAAATTCTCTGCCACTCTTCCCATCAAGAAGTGAGTCATTTATCCTCCCTTTGAAACTGGATAAGTCCTATGATTTTTTTGACCAACAGAATGCTATGGAAATGAGGCTGAACAAATTCTGAAGCTAGGCCTAAGAGATCTGAGCTGTTGCTTTTATGTTCTTGGAATACTCTGTCTGAGAATTCAGTCACCATGTACCCCACTGGTAACCCAACTACCATGCAAGAGAGAGAGGCCATATGGACAATCAATCTCCCAGCTGAAGTAGCTGCTTAGAAGCCACCTGACATTCAGGCCCCATCAGAGCTTCCAGCAGAATGCAACCCATGAATGATTCCAGCTGGTGCCATATACAACTGCCCTCTGAGCCTTAACAGAATTGTTGATTTACAGAATCGTTAACAAAGTAATTGATGTTTTAAGCCTCTAAAGTTCAGGTGTTTTGTCACAAAGGAATAAATAACTGAAACAACAGCAGATGCTTGATCAACATTTAGTGAATAAATGAATGAGAAAGAACCACCTGGTTAGGACACTGAATGCGATGATACTTCTTGATATCTGACTTCCATTTGTGTAGTACTTCCTGGCTGAAGGTCGGCAGCCCAGGACGAGTATATTTTAACTACAAGACAAGAAACATTTTATTGGAGGAATCCAACTTTCAACCAAAATACCCCAAAAGTAACAGAATTACATAACTCTTCAGGTTCATATAATTCTAGAATTGCAGAAGTATATTTTCATACACAAAAATGATAATATGTAAGATCCTTTAAAGTTCCTGAAACACGTAAGTATAATGGCCTATTGTTCTGTCTTAAAATAGTTTGATTTTTAACAGAGGACAGGAGACTTTCAGATATAACATTTCATCTAAAGTTGAAAAAAAAGGCTAGTGACAGAGCATTATACAGTTAAAATATTTGTTACAAAAGAGAAAGCAATATAAAATTTCCCTCTGTATATATAATATATATATATATAATATGTATATATTATACTCAAGAAACATATATATATTACATATTCAAAGAAATATATGGATATGGGTCAAAGCCTATAAATCAAAATGTTAACAGTGGTATTCTCTGGGTGCTAGAATTTTGAGTGATTTTCATTTTTTTCCTGCTTATCTGCATTTATCATTTTTCTTCAATGACATCATGTTAATTTTTGATATTTTAAAAATTCTAACACAAAAAAATTAAGGTTCAACCTGAAAGAATGTGAGAAAACTCAAGGAATAGAACATCTAATTCTTTGCTTATACTGCGAAAGTAGAATTATTCCTAGCACTTCCTCTCACATGCTTTGACACCAGTTAGTCTCTTCTTACAACTATAACTAGTTTCCAGAAGAGTTAACGCCTGTAGAGACAGTTCTTGCAAAGTTCACCATTGGTAATACACAGTCCTCCTGCTTGAAAAATGGAAGCATCTGAAAGGAAACTGATTCTCTGAGACAGAAGAACAGATCCAAGCCCACAGAGGTTAATGGAGGAAGTAAGAAAGGTAACCTAAAGAACCTTTGGTAAATTACAGTACAAAATTGATTTTATTTATAAGCATTTCCTCTTTCTTAGTCACTTTAATAGTATTAATTCTTCCAGTCCATGAGCATGGTATATCTTTCCATTTGTTTCTGTTGTCTGCAATTTCTTTCATCAGTGTCTTACCGTTTTCTAAGTATAGGTCTTTTACCTCCTTTGTGAGATTTATTCCTAGGTATTTCATTCTTTTTGATGCAACTGTTAATGGGATTGTTTTCTTAATTCTGATTTCTGCTAGCTTGTTTTTAGTGTATAGAAAACACAACAGATTTCTGTGTATTAAGTTTGTACCCTGCAACTTTCCTGAATTCATTGATCAGTTCTAATAGCTTTTTGTGGTATCCTTTGGATTTTCTCTATATTGTATTATGTCATCTGCAGTGACAATTTTACTTCTTTCCAATTTGGATGCCATTGATTTTATCTTCTTGTCTGACTGCTGTTGCTAGGACTTCCAGTACCAGTGGGCATCCTTAACTTCTTGATCTTAGAAGAAATGCTTTTAGCTTTTTACTACTGAGTAGGATGTTACTGGCAGGTTTGTAACAGATGGCCTTTATTATGTTGACGTATGTTCCCTCTATAACCACTTTGTTGAGAATTTTTATCATAGATGGATTGCATTTTGTCAAAAGTTTTTCTTTATCTATTCAGATAACCACATACTTTCCATTCTTTAGTTTGTTAATGTGGTATATCACACTGATTGATTTGTGGATACTGAACCATCATTGCATCCCTGGGATAAATCCCACATGATCATGGTGTATGATCCTTTTCATGTATTGTTGAATTAGATTTGCTAATACTTTGTTGAGGATCTTGCTTTATGTTCATCAGTGATACTGACCTGTAATTTTCTTTTTTTGTGGTGTCTTTGTCAGGTTTTGGTATCAGGGTGATGCTGGCTTCATAGAATGAGTTCAGAAGTGTTCCTTCCTCTTCAATTTTTTGAAACAGTTTGAGAAGCACCAGTGTTCACTCTTCTTTATATGTTTTGTAGAATTGACCTATGAAGCCATCTGGTCCTGAACTCCTGTTTGTAGAGAGCTTTTAAATTACTGATTCAATTTGGTCTGCTCATATTTTCTATTTCTTCCTGATTCAGTCTTGGGAGATTGGATGTTTCTAGGAATTTATCCATTTCTTCTAGGTTGTCCTTTTTATCGGCATATACTGTAATTATTCATAGTAGTCTCTTATGATCATTTGTATTTCTGTGTTGTTAGTGGTAACTTTTCCTTTTTCCTTTTTGATTTTATTTGGTCACTCTCTTTTTTCTTGATGAGTGTGGCTAAAGGTTTATCAATTTTTTTAACTTTTCATAGAACCAGCTTTTAGTTTCATTGATGTTTCCTTTTTATTTATTTATTTTTAGTGTCTATTTCATTTACTTCTGCTCTGATTTTTATTCTTTCTTTCCTTCTACCAACTTTGGGTTTTGTTTGTTCTTCTTTTTCTAGTTCCTTTAGGTATAAGGTTAGGTTGTTTATTTGGGATTTTTCTTGTTTCCTGAGGTAGGCTTGTATCATTAGAATCTAGCAGTTCCCTCTAAGAACTGCTTTTGCTGCACACCATAGATTTTGAATTGTTGTGTTTCCATTTTCATTCATCTCCAGATATTTTTCAGTTTCCTCTGATTTCTTTAGTGACCCACTGGTTGCTGAGTAGCATATTGCTTAGCCTCCATGTGTCATATCCTTTTGGTTTGAAAAGATGCTTGATATGATTTCAATCTTCTTGAGACTTGTTTTGTGGCCTAGCATGTGATCTATCCTGGAGAATGTTCCATGTGCACTTGATAATAATGTGTGTTCTGCTTTTGGATGGAATGTTATATATATAAAACATATAAAGTCCATCTGGTCTAATGTGTCATTTAATACCAGTTTCCTTATTGACTTTCTGTCTGGATGACCTATTGATGTAAATGGGGTGTTAAAGTCCCATACTAATATTGTGTTACTGTCGATTTCTCCCCCTCCCTTTTTTTTTTTTTTTCCATACCATGCGGCATGTCGGATCTTAGTTTCCCAACCAGGGATCGAACCCACATCCCCTGCACTGGGAGTGCGGAGTCTTAACCACTGGACCACCTGGGAAGTCCCTCTCCCTTTTTGTTTGTTAACATTTGCTTTATGTATTTAGGAGCTCCTACGTTGAGTGTATATATATTTACAACTGTTATATCTTCTTTTTGGATTGATCCCTTTATCATTATACAATGTCCTTTGTCTCGTTATGGTCTCTTTGTTTTAAGATCTATTTTATCTGATATAAATATTGCTACCCCACCTCTTTTCGTTTCCATTTGCATGGAATACCTTTCTTCACCCCCTCACTTTCAGTCAGATCTGAAGTGAGTCTCTTTTAGACAGCATGTATACATGTTTTATTTTCGTATCCATTCAGCTACTCTATGTCTTTTGATTGGAGTACTTAGTCCATTTACATCTAATTATTGATATATATGTACTTATGGCCATTTAGGTAACTGTTCTCTGGGTATTTCTTACTCTTTTTTGTTCCTTTTTCTTCTTTTGCTCTCTTTCTTTGTAATTTGGTAACTATCTTTAGTGATAGTTTTGGACTCCTTTCTCTTTTTTCTATTGTAGATTTTTGGTTTGTGGTTACCATGAGGTTTACATACAGCAACCCATATATATTTTTTTTTCTTTTAAGTTGATGTTCTCTTAAGTTTGAAGGCATTCTAACAACCATGAATTTTTACTCTCTCCCTCAAATGTTTTTGACATATTTCACAGCTTTTTGTTTTGTATATCCCTTATGCACATAGATGATTTTACTAGTTTATCTTTTAACCTTCCTTCTAGCTTTATAAGTGGTTGATTTCCTATTTTTACTGTATATTTGCCTTTACCAAAGAGATTTTTTCCTTTTGTAATTTTCATATTTCTAGGTGTGGTCTTCTCTTTTCCAATTAGAGAAGTCACTTTAACATTTCTTATAAAGCTGGTTTAGTGGTGCTGAACTCTTGTAGCTTTTACTTATCTGTCAAACCTTTTAACTCTCCTTCAAATCTGAATGATAGCTTTACTGGGAAGAGTACTTGACTGTAGGTTTTTTCCTTTCATCACTTTAAATATATTATGCCACCCCCTTCTGGCCTGCAGTTTCAGCTGAAAAGTCAGTTGATAGTCTTGTGGGAGTTCTCTTGTACGTATCTAGTTGCTTTGTTGCTTTTAAGATCTTCTGTCTTTAATTTTTTCCACTTTAATTACAATGTGTCTTGGTGCAGACCTCTTTGGGTTCGTCTTGTTTGGAACTCTTTGTGCTTCCTAGACCTGGATATGTGTTTCCTTCCCCAAGTTAGGGAAGTTTTCAGCTATTATTTTTTCAAATAAATTCTCTGCCCCCTTTTCTCTCTCTTCCCCTTCTGGGACCCCTATAATGTGAATGTCAGTTCCCATAAACTATCTTCATTTCTTAAAATTCCTTTTTCTTTTTTCTACTCAGCTTGGGTGATTTCTACTATTTTGTCCTCCAGTTCACTCTTCTGTCCTTCTGTATCATCTAATCTACTATTGATTCCTTCTAGTGTATTTTTTATTTCAGTTACTGTATTCTTCAGTTCTTCAGTTCTTCTTTATATTTTTTAACTCTTTGTTAAACTTCTCACTGTATTCGTCCATTCTTCTCCTGTTTTCATTGAGTATCTTTATGAGCATCACCTTGAACTCTATCAGGTAGAAGCCTTATCTACTCTTTGCTTAGTTCTTCGTCCAGGATTTTGTCTTGTTTCTTTGTCTGGAACATAGTCCTCTTTCTCCTCATTTTGCCTAATTCTCTGTGTTTACTTCCATATATTAAACAGGTCAGTTACAGTTCCCCATCTTGGAGAAGTGGTCTTATGTATGAGACATCCTGTGGCACCCAGTAGCACACTCCCCTCTGGTCACCGGAACAATATGCTCTAGGGATTTCCCCCTATGTGAGCTATGTGAGCCCTTCTTTTGTGGCGGGGCTGGCAACTGCAGGCACACTGGTAGGTGGGGCTGGCACCTGGTCCAGCTGGCTGCTAGGCCCTGACACATGCAGTGGCTGCCAGCCCACTGGTGGGCAAGAATGGGTCCCAGTGCGGCTGACAGCAGATCCCCAGGGGGTCCTGGGACTGGTGGTGACCTGCTGGTGGGCAGAACTGGGTCCTAGGGTGGCTGGCTACCAGGCTTGGGGGCACCCAGGGATGATGCTGGCCTGATGGTGGGTGGGACAAGTCCAGTAAGGCTGGCTGCATAGCCCAGGGGGTCCTGGGGCTGGTGCCAACCCACTGTTGGACAGGTCCAGGTCCCAGAAAAGCTGCCTGTGCAGCCTGGGGCTCTTAGTGCTGGTGCTGGCCCACTGGTGAGCAGGGCCAGGCTCTAGGGGTGTCAGGGCTGGTGCAGGCCTGCTGGTGGGTGGGGCCAGGTCCTGGGCCCAGTGGTGGAGGGAGCTGGGTCCCAGTGTGGTAGCTGCTCAGCCTGAACCGGTCCTGGGACTGGTGATGACTGGCTGGTGGGTGGTAAGCCCCTGGTGCTCATAGGCTAGAGGGAGGACTCCAAAATGGCACTCGCCAGCACCGGTGTCCTCGCAGTCAAACAAGCTCCCCAAAATGGCTGCCACCAGTGACTGTTTTCCCTGGGGGAGTCACAGATGCCTCCTGCCTCTCTGGGAGGCTCTCCAAAACCAGCAAGTGGGTCTGACTCAGGCTTCTTTCCAATTACTGTCTCTGTAATGGGTCTTGGAGTGTGTGAGGTTTTTTGGTGTGCTCTCTAAGAGGACAGTCTCTGTTTCCTACAGCCCTCTGGCTCTCCTGTATGCAAGCGCTGCTGGCCTTCAAAGTCAGACATTCTGGGTGCTCATCTTCCCAGCGCAGGAACCCCAGGCTGGGGAGGAGTCAGATATGGGGCTCAGACCCCTCACAGCTTGGGGAGAACTGCTGCAGTTGTGAATATTCTTCCATTTGTGGGTCACCTATCCAGGGATATGAGCCTTGACTACCATGTCTCTGCCCCTCCTACCCATCTTGTTGTGGTTCCTTCTTTACATCTTTAGTTGTGGTTATAACTGCTATTTTCTGTTAGTCTTCACCTCATTCTCAAAGATAGTTGCTCTGTAAACAGGTCTGTCCATGGGAGGAAGTGAGTTCATAGCTGTACTACTCTACCACTTTGGCTACTCCCCCATGAATGGTTTAAATTAAATAGGATGTAGGGGGAACCCAAAATGTAATAAGAGTAACACATGAACCTTGTTATTACAAACGAGAAATATAATTATTACAAATGAGAAACATAATGAAAGGAGTAGGGGAGGTGGGAACCAACCTAAGAAACTTTGGAAAACAGTACTTTGACTATATATGCTAAGGCTAAAGATTTAAAAAACTATATACAAATATTAGTCTCTAGTTAGTAAATTTGTTTTTTACAGAGGTATGGGTTAACAATTCTGAAACTACTTCATGTTATAGTAGGATTGAGCAAATAAATAAATATACTGTAGACAGTGACAGCCAGGATTCTCATTACTAGAGAAAGGAGTTACAAATAAGGAAAAAAGAAGGTATGAATGAAACTTGTAGTGTTGGACTGGAGATGAATCATGGCTTTAAACAGACAGATATAGAATACTATTATGTGTATGTGTGCATGAATATTCATACATAAATGTCATATTTCTATCCATCAAGAGGGCCCAGAAGCAATGACACCCCAGTGGGAATGAGTACACCTAGCACTCAAATCTTTGTTTCTAAATATACTCTCCAGTAAAAGAAAGCAGGATTCCTTAGAGGAACAGTTTGGTTCCAGAGCTGGGGCAAGAAAAATACAAGATGCACCTACAGTATCTCATGGTGTCAGAAAATTAAAAAGTGCTTAAAAAGTGATAGGGACATGCTGAAAAGACACAGAAGTCCACTTGAAGAGCCCTTGATGGCCAAATCTGGGACAATTAGAGCAGCAAAATAATAATAGCATTGGATTATAACCCTAGAATAAAATAAGTATCCATGACTCCATACTTACATAAATAAATTAATAGAAGAAAAAGATCTTTCTCACAGTAGAATTCCAATTAACAATTGAATAAGAAATGATGGAAACAGAAAATCATCATTAGACTAAAACACAATAGAAATAATTGTTGCAGGCAAGAATCACTGATGGATGATAAAGTAAGTGGGCAGAAGCAATAATAACACAGATTAGTTGAATGTCTCAATCTCCCCACAAAATATTTATTAATTACAAAGGGGAAAATTGTAATTCTGCCATGGAGAAAACTGGACACCTAATCAAGTGACCAAGGTTATTATCATCAGTAAAAAGATACATATACCTCCTAATATGGTACATTGTGAAGGGCCAACATTGTTTTGAAGGCATTTTTGCCAAAAACATAAAACCTTCAATCTAATCTTGAGAAAATACCAGACACACCCACATTAGGGATATTCTACAAAATAACCAGATAGTCTCTTCAAAAGTGTCAAGGACACAAAAGACAAGGAATGCCCAAAGAACTGTAACAGATTGGAGGAGACTAAGGAGACACAGTAAACAAAATTAAATGTGGAATCCTGATGGGATGCTGATGGGATCCTGTCATACTTACATGTAAGATGCTGGCATTAGAGGAAGCTGGGTAAAGAGCACATGGAAACTCTGTACTAATTTTGCAATGATTTTGTAAGTCTAAAATTATTTCAAAATACAAAGGTTTTTTAAAAAAGGAATATGTATTTGTAAAAGAGTAAGAAATATATATTGGTCTCTGCACCCTAGATCCTGCTAATACTTAGTCTTTGACCCTGGTACTTGACACAGAGCTCCTGAATCTCTTGGAATTTCCTGGGTGACAGAAGCATCTTTTGTTCTAATGAGTTGACTCTTGGTGGACTCCTAGAAGGGGGCTGGTCACCAGAAAGACAAAGCAATGATGAGAAGTTTGGAACTTTCAGGCCCACCTCCCACTCTCTGGCAAGCAGAGAGGGTACGAAAATGGAGTTAATAATCAATTATGCCTATGCGATGAACCCTCCATAAAAATCCCCAAATAAAAGGGTTCAGAGATCTTCTGGGTTGGTGAATGTATCTATGTGCCAGGAGAGTGACACACCCCCAACTCCACAGGACAAGAGCTCTGATGCTCAGGACTCTTCCAGACCTCACCTTATGTATCTCTTCATCTGGTTGTTCATCTGTACCCTTCATTATTACATCCTTTATAATAAACCAGTAAACGTGTTTCCCTGAGTTCTGTGAATCATTTGAGCAAATTATCAAACCCAAGCAGGGGGTCATGGGAACCCCAATTTATAGCCAATCCATCAGAGTACAAGTTGACAACCTGGGACTTAAGACTGGAACCTGAAGTTGAAGCAGTCTGGTGGGATTGAGCCCTTAATTTATATGATCTGATATTAACTCCAAGTAGAGAGTGTCAGAACTATATTAAATTGTAGGATACCCAGCTGGCGTTGGAGAATCGGCCAGTGTGGGAAAACCCCACACATCTGGTATCAGAAGTGTTGTGAGTGTGTAGTAGTGTGAGAGTAAAGGAAAACACAGGAGGTTTTCCTAAACAAATTGCTTGTGTTTGCATCAAGAAACACCTGAAGGACACACAAGAAACTAATAAGAATGGTTAATCATAGATACAGGAGAGGAAAAAGACAAATGAGAGTGAGATATCTCAATGTTTGTCATCGTTTTGACTTTTGAACCACAATCCAAAAAATTAAGTTTTTATGTTTAAAAAAAATAATTATGCCTTAAAACCCATACACGGTCAAAATATAAAACTGTTTGATGATTTTGAGAAAGTATCTGCTAGGTAACAATACCAAAACTTATCAGTGAGCTAACAAATTCTCTAACGCATACCATGCAAAATGAAAGCAACTGGACTGCAATATCACAAAATATATGTATCTGTGCAAAATTCACATCTAAACTGAATTTAGATAACCATGTACTTTAGCCTGTGGCATGAAAAAAGTGGCAATAAATCTGAAACAAGAAAGGATGTTCTGATGTTCAAAAACAGGATCCAACTTCTTGGACACCAGTAGGACTGATTTTTAGACCAAATAAGAAAAAGTGTTAACTTCTAGATTTGACCTATTTTCTTATAATACGTAACATTCCTCTCACATGGGTCAAAGCACTAGGCCAAATCTAAACTATTCTTCTTGACACCCTGGAGAGTAACAGACCCTTAACTCTGATCTTAGTCCTTACTGTATAGCCCTCCAACCCCTTCCCATGACTACTCCACTGTCATATACTCCTTGTCTCCTCTTGGCCAAATAGGGCTCCTTCCCTCTATGATCTGTTTATTCTAAACCAAAGGCTTCCAAGCTGGGTCCTGCACCCCTCAGAAGTACATCTGGGGTCATGGAGGGGAATGATAAAAGTATCAAGGAGAAGGCTAAGTAGACAAGCCTTTGGGCTCACTACCCCTAGTTACTCAGAGCAACTCCATTTTTATTTATTTTATATACTGGTGTTTTGCATAAGCTTTTATTATTTGGGAAAAAAAGTAGGTGGGGAAAGGGGTTCTACTGCTATAAAAACAAACTGAAAACACCTACCTAAACTAAATATTAAACTACTACATATAAAAATAAAATAAAATAAAATAAAAAATAAACTACTACATATGAACTAACAAAGTGGAAATATACTGGGCAAAGACCAAACAAAAAAGTGACCTGGGAATTCAGGTTCACCCTGGAAGTAGCCTAAAATTAAGAGGGCTCCTTAAAGAACTTCTGAAAAAGACTGTCACTCTAGGACCTACATGAATCCAAACACTGAAGCTGGATCAGATATACTCCATCTCCAAGGATAAAGGAGCAAAATATTGTCTATCATGTACTCACTCAAGTGTGTTTACTTCTCTGTATGTAGTAAGCCCAGTATCAGACATAATGGTTCAAAATTAATACTCCTTTCTGCCTCACCTTCCGATCATCAGGTACCAGATCCTGAAGCACCTTTCTCTTAGGCCACTCCTTGGCCAGTTCAGCAGAGGCCAGCTCCTGCAGGTGGTATACAGCTATCTTGGCAGAACGCCTCTGAACTCGGCCCCCACTCTTTGGCTCCAAGTTCATGTCCTTCAAGCACTCTGGCTGTCCTGACTCTGGAAAGAAGGATATCTGCAAGAATAAGACACAGTAAAACACAGGCCTGAGAAATGGCTTCCATCAGATCCAGTGATTAAAGGCTGTCCTTCCTGTTCTCAATATTGAAAGAGCTATTTTAAAAAAAAAAAAAGGAAGAAAAGAAAGCTACTTACTAGCTTGCTAACCACTAGTATAAAGTTCTACCATCTTAATGCATATTTTACTGGTAAAAAGCTTCTTAGCAGGATAAAATCTGTTGTGTTGGAATAAGTGAAAGTGGTTAAAAGTCAAGATATACCCATATACAAAGAAATAAACATCAACCCATATACAAAAATTAATTCAAAATGGATCATAGCCATAAATGTAAACCATAAAAGTATAAAAATTCTAGAAGAAACCTAGGGAGAACGTTTTGTGATCCTGGGCATGATGGTTTTTTGATGTGTCAACTTGGCGAGGCTACCGTCATCAGTTAATCAACCAAACATTAATCTAGATGCTGATGTGAAGGTATTCTTATAAATCTAATATATGTCCATAATCAGCTGACTTTAAGTAGGAGAGGTGTGACAGAAAAAAGAGGCAGGAGACATTTCAAGCATGAGAGAGACTCAATACTGTTGCTGACTCGAAGATAAATGGACCGTGAGCCAGGGACTGCAGGTAGCCTTTAGAAGTTGAGCACATCTCCCAGCAAACACGGAAGTGAGGTCCTATGCCTGAATGGAACTGAATTCTTGAACCATCTTAAAGAGCCCGGAAACAGATCCTCTCCTCGAGCCTCCACAAAGGAATAGCCCTACCGACACTTTGATTCCAGTCTTGTGAGGCTCTACACAGGGGAGCCAGCTGAGCCATACTGTAACCTGGACTTCTGGCCTAATCAACTGTGAGATAATACAGTTGTGTTGTTTAAGCCGTTAATTTTATGGTGATTGTTATAATGCAGCAAAAGAAAATTATACACTGGATTGGGCAAAGATATCTTAGATACAACAACAAAAGCATTATCCATAAAAGGAAAAAAAAAGATAAACTGAACTTTATGAAAATTAAGAATTCTGCCCTTTGAAAAACACTATAAAAAAATGCAAAGACAAGCTACAGACTGGGAGAAAATATCTGCAAAACATGTATCTGCTAAAACACTCGTGTCCAGGGACTTCCCTGTTGGCCCAGTGGTTAAGACTCTGCGCTCCCAATGCAAGGGGAACGGGTTTGATCCCCAGTCGGGGAATTCAGATGCTGCATTCCGCACAGCGCAGAAAAAAATAATAATAATAAATAAATAAAAGATATGGGAACATATGTATATGTATAACTGATTAACTTTGTTATAAAGCAGAAACTAACACACCACTGTAAAGCAATTATACTCCAATAAAGATGTAAAAAAAAAAGACTTGTGTCCAGAATATATAAAAAACTCAAAATATATTTAAAACGTTAATAGCAAGACAACAAAAACTGCAACAATAAAATGAACACAGGATTTCAACAGACACTTCACTAAAGAAGAAACTTCATTAAAGACTGACATTGCCAATAAGCAGATGAAAAGATGGTCAATATCATTAGTCATTAGGGAAATGCAAATTTAAACTGCAGTAAAATACTGCTATATACCTATTAGAATGGATTTAAAAAATGAACATGACAAGGGCAAGCTGATAAAGACGCAAAGCTCCTGGAATTCTCATACTTTGCTGGTGAGAATGAAAAATGGCACAGCCACTTAGGAAAACAGTTTGGCAGTTTCTTACCAAGTTAAACATACACTTATCATATGACCTAACAATCCTATTCCTAAGTATTTACCCAAGAGAAATTAAAACTTATTTTCACACAAAAACCTTTATATGTAAATGTTTATAGCAGCTTATTCAAAACTGCCCCAAACTAGAAATGACTCAAATGCTCTTCAACTGGTGAATGGATAAATTGTGCAATATCCATACAGTGGAATCTTAGACAGAAACAAAAAGGAATAAACTAACGATCCATGGAACACATGGATGAATCACAAATGTATTATGCTAAGAGAAAGAAGCCAGAGTCAAGAGGGTATATACTGTATGATTCCATTTATATGACATTCCAAAAAAGGCCAAACTATAGGGACAGGAAATAGATCAGTGGTTGCCAGGGGCTGGGGGTGGGAAGAACAACCGACTACAAAGGGACACAAAAGAATCTGGGGGGCATGATCAAACTGTTCTATATGTTGATCATGGTGGTAATTACATGACTGTATGTTTTTTTTGTTTTTTTGGTTTTTTTTGCGCTATGTGGGCCTCTCACTGTCGTGGCCTCTCCCGTTGCGGAGCACAGGCTCCGGACGCGCAGGCTCAGCGGCCATGGCTCACGGGCCCAGCCGCTCCGCGGCATGGGGGATCTTCCCGGAGCAGGGCACGAACCCGTGTCCCCTGCATCGGCAGGCGGACTCTCAACCACTGCATCACCAGGGAAGCCCATGACTGTATGTTTTTGTCGAAACTCTTATAACTGTATACTAAAAAGAGTGAATATTAATTACCATATGTAAGTTATATCTTGAAACTTAACGCTAAAAAAAAAAAACAACGAGGTGGGGGAGCCTCGAAATGTAATCAGGAAAAAAAAAAGTCAAGACAAACAAATTGGAATAGAGGGATCGGCTGGATAGAATCCTGCAAAATTTCTCACTTAGGGAGAATGCCTTAAGCTTTAAAAATATAGTAATGAGTTTACTTCTGCCCAGACTATACAATGAACTTTGATTTCTTTAACCTAATAATGATCAAACAGCAGACAGGAGAGCACAAAAGAACAAGAAAGAGAGAGAACAAAAACATTCATATTAAAAGGGACTACAAATGAGGAACCAAGGATGCAGGAAAGATGCAGGGGCAAGCAGTCACCGCAGAACAGATCCCCAAACAGGGTCTGGAAAGCAATCAGTACTCACAGGCCCGTGCTCTGACCTCAGGTGATACGCAAGTCCAGCCTTCGATCTATATGGCTTTCCACAGTGGTGACATTTCAGGGTCATCTTCTCCAGCTCTGCAGCCCCTTTGCCACATTTTCTGACATGATACAGATATCCCATGATGCTGGTGAAGCTACTAGAGCAACTCTGAACAAAGGAGAGAGGCCTATATTATAATCTTACCTATTTTTCTATGATTTCTAAACTTCTAAACAGCCACATCATACAAACAGACGCTCTGATATCACCAGACCCTCTCCAGCATTTCCCGTTCGCACAACCCTTCCTTGTCCCTGGCCCAACTGCTGTCCTCTCGACCACCAAGTGTGATAGTCAACCAACTTGGCAATCAGTAAACGAGAACTGTGTATCTCGTCTGTGCCACAGCTTCCTCCTGGTCGATGATCCAGCTCCACCCCAATATCAAACAGCCAGCAACATCAAAGTTCCTCACATGAGGCTCCTACCATCCTCTTTATCACACTAAAGAAAGGATGACAAAGAAACTCCTTCAAACCAAGGGAAAAGGGAGAACAAATCTCTGGAGATGAGAAAGAAAATAAAGAACTGTTAATGAGTTCAGGAGACCCTGAAAAACAGAAGTCACTCTTATGCTGGAAGATGACACAAAACCAGGTCTGCAAGGGAGAAGTAGGAGACGTGGAAGTGAGTAACAGAAAGACATTGACCTGAGACTCCAGGCAGAAGGAGTTGCTGTCTTTGGGCTCTTACCTCACGCATGCACCTCAGCTTTCCCAGTCTCTTGAGAACTGTTCGGAGGCGTTCCCTTTCACTTGGCTCATCTATTTCATCTCCAGCCTTCAAGATGGGCTAGAAAGCAACAGAAGCAAACAGGCAAATGACTCATGGACAAGACAGATACAGAAAAAAAATTCTAACATAGGAGAATCAAGGACTGGACTAGTACCTCAGCTGATGCCCATGAAGTCTAAGTTATCTGACTCCTGGCTTTCTCCATCTTCTCCTCAACAGTGAAGTGAATGTAAAGGAACTAAGAGTTCAAAGCCTCTACCTCCCAGGATATGAACTTTGGGCTAACCTAAACACAAATACCTATGTATTATCCACATTTCATTGTGTGTAACTCTTCTATCTAAAGGGCCTTCTTACTTAACACCCCATGAAGTCCCAGAGCCTTAGCCATCTCCACTGATTTATCTACACTCGTCCAAGTAAAGGCATCCAAATACCACATAGGCTCACACAGCACAGAACACACTCTTACCAAGCTATTATGATTTGCCATGACATGATACTTCATCCCTGCCAGTGAACGAAGTTGTTTCCCACAATGATGACAAGTGAACATTTCCTACAAGGAAAAAACACTGCTCAGGGCCAGGCTGTTCAACAGAGAAAGACAATGTCACAAAGTCCTATTCAACTGCTCTGGTCTGTATCTCCTTTATTTCCCAAATTCTATAATAGTCAATGACTCTCAAAATCCCAAAAGCTCATTGTCATGTCCTCAAGGGCAAAGAGGTAAAGGCTATTCATTTTCAAAATAATAAGAACTACCGTTTACTGAGTGCCAGTATTTGCCAAGTAATGGGGTAGGCACTTAGCATGTAATATTTCTTTTTTATCCTCTCATGGACGACACAAGGTAGGAACTATCTCTACTTTATAAATGAGAAAACTGAGGTCCACACATAAAAAGCTAAATGACACAACTAGTAAGTACCTGAATGAAGATTCAAACCCAAGTCTGTCAGACTCCAGAGTCTATGTTTTCTCTATGACACAATGCTGCCTCTTCTCCACAATAATCAGCATATCCAACACAGTGCCAGAGGTTTAAAGTTTGGGTCAAAAGTCATAACAGTTATGAAATGCCACAAAATATCTAACCTGTTTGCAGTTTTCCATGTGTTTCTTTAAGCCCTCTATGGTCTTTCTCCCCACTGCCTGGCAGGTAGGACAGGAGACACTGCCTTTATCCACAATTTCTAAGTACCACTGCTCCTCTAAACTGCCTACAAAGGAGAGAAAGGAACACTTACAATTTGCAGTATGCTCCAGAAACAAAAAGCACAATCCCAGATTTTAGGAAAAGTATCATAAAGTGGCTTTTCCTCTTCCTGGGGGAAAGACTCTTGCTATATATAACTTCTAGAAATAATTTTTTACAGACAGTGAAGAGTTTCTGAAACTCCTACTCAATTCCCCATGATCAAAACCATCCAACAACCACTCCAAAGCCCAGTGGCTTAAAGAAATGAGCAATAATTTTTTTCCCAGTTTTACTGACGTATAACTGTCAATGGGTAATATTTTTCATAGTAGCATATAAGAATGGGATACTGAGATATATAACCATCAGTTTGCTAAGTGTTTCCTATGTGCCTGAGACTTTGTTAAATGTTTTTATCCCATTTAATTTTTCATAACAGTTCGGACTGCCTTTATTATTCCTATTTAGAGACAAGGAAACTGAAGTTTGCAGAAATTAAGAGGCAGGTCAAAAAATTAATGAAGAGCCAAAACTTGAACAAACATGACTGACCTCCAAAGCCATGCGCTTAATAAGTGCCTCCCTAAAAAAATGCTTTGGTGCATCATTCCTTTACCAACAACAACAAAAAAGACAGAATGAGAGAACTAGATCTCACAAAGCTTCCGACAGAAAGCATACCTGCTGCATAAGCTGGTGGTTCCTTCCGAATACGACGAGCCTGGGCTTTGGGATTAGGCTGAGTTTTAGGCCGTTGCTTCCTCCCTGACGCAAGACAGAAACTTGAAGCCCAACACATCACCTTTGCTGACCCCTCTCTAGCACCAAAATCTCTTTCCTCCTCTTCTCAACACCCTAGGCCCCACTCCCTCAACCAAATGACTCCCTTAAGTCATGACAGAAGAAAATGGTAAAATAAGGCAGGATGGGGGGACTTCCCTGGTGGTCCAGTGGTGAAGACTCCGTGTTCCCAATGCAAGGGGCCCGGGTTCAATTGCTGGTCAGGGAACTAAGATCCCACATACCGCAACTAAGCCTACACGCTGCAACTAGAGAGCCCGCGCACTACAACTACTGAGCCCGCGAGCTCTAGAGCCCGCGAGCCTCAACCAGAGAAGCCCGTGCGCCACAACTAGAGAGCCCACACGCCACAACTAGAGAAGCCCGTGCGCCGCAACAAAGATCCAGCGCAGCCAAAATTTAAAAAAAAAAAAAAAAAAAAAGGCAGGATGGAGGCCATTCCTTGCCAAAAAATTCAAAGGGCTCAAAAGTGCTTAAGGGCCAAAATCTAAGGTCCCTCTCCCTTTCACCTTCAGAGAATAAAGCCCAGGCACGCAGTGAAAAAGAATTAGCAAAGTTACTCCCTTACCATAAAGCTTATGCTTCTTCTGAGGAAATTCTCGATAGTCTTCATCTTCTTCCTGTCTGGGTTTCCTTTTTCCTTTGGCTGATACTCCACCTGACCCTGAAATAACATAGGAAAACAAAACAAAATCTCAGTATGGTTTATATGAGAACATCTACGCCCCCCTTCAAGTCATCGATCACAATACCACCAAAGAGAAAGATTATCAGCAAGCACGGGTCTTACAGAAGTGTTTGGAACATTTTTAGGGAAGTTGGTATAACTTTTCATTAACTGACTCAACCTCCCCTTTTCCTTTTGTGCTGGTCTCCATCCCAAGTGATCAACTGTTCCCTATGAAAAATAAGATCCTTCAGGCAGTGTGATTTGTTTGATCCTGACTTGAGGCTAACTGTTCAAGATAAAGGGCTACTAAGAACCCTTCAGACTATAACCACTAATAAATTCCACTTAGAATAATCCTTACACTAGCCCCTAAACCCTCAACAGAGGATCAAACTAGAAGAACAGGAAAGAAAGTTCAATTCGTATGAAGAGCAAAGGCTATACCGTATCACCTAGAGGAGTAAGATCAGCAGAATTTCACTCAGTGAAACAGAGGGACACTTCATGAAGCTAAGAGTATATGACAGCCTAACTTCCCTGGCGGTCCACTGGTTAGGACTTGGCGCTTTCACTGCCATGGCCCAGGTTCAATCCCTGGTTGGGGAACTAAGATCCCACAAGCCGAGTGGCACGGCCAAAAACAATAAACATAAAAATTCAACCACTAATAAGGAACACATATGTGGTACTTAATATTTTAAGAGCCATTTACAACAGCTACCTCAAATATAACTTGAGAGAGTTCCCTGTCTTTGGAATAAGATACTGATACTGATACCTTCAACACGGGAAGTAGCAGCTGGCTTGATCCTTCTCATCTTCATCCAGTAGGTAGACTTTCGGAAGGAGGCTGGAAAATCACTCACCGGTTCACACGAAGAAGCAGATGACGAGCCGCTTAAGGAGTCATCATGAGGGATAGTGTACTGGAAACTATTATCCTTTATGGAGCACTGGGTCCTGCTACTAACATGACACAAAGATAAATACCACAAAGGAGGGTCTGGAGTAAAGTTTCTATTACTTATATTACATCATAAGAAGATAACCAAGTTGGTTACCTGTGCAAAAACGAAGAAGCCTGATAATAAAAACAATTTAGATTGTAATTTTCTAACAATTAAAATAGTTGACCTAGTACAATACATATAATGATTATTATACTTCACTATAATCAGAAAGCATAAGCAGTCCACATAAATGATCATTCGATAGCCCAAGTAGGCATTCCTTCCTAAATCCATCAATGAAAAGAAAGTAGTGAAATAGGGTGTTCCATGACCCTTCAGAAGATCCCCTGGATCTGTAAGCAGGTATGTCCAGGCCTCCCTATTTCTCTGGCAGAGGGACAGTAACCACTACACCTTGATGTCAGGGCACCCTCTCTTGCTTAGGCTTGATACATAGCTAAAGGAAGGGTGCTATCTTGTCTGAGTTAAGCGGGCCACAAGTCTGGTATATGGCTGGATCCAAATTTCTAAATCTAAGACCAGTCAGTATGTAGTCAACAAACATCACTGAGTAGTGACAAAGTGTCTTCTAGATGGCTCAAAGTGTGGTAGAGCAGCAGTTCTCAAAGTGTAGTCCAAGGATCTCTGAGACATTCCTCTTCCAGCTAACTTAACTGTGTGAGGCCTGCCTTAGATTTATGGTTTAGAAATGTCACTCTGGAGGCTGTATGAAAGATGACCCATGGAGGATGAGTGAAAGAAAGGAGAAGAGTTAGCAGCTTATTGCAATAGTATGGATAAGAGATGATGAAAGCTTGAACTTGAACTAAGGTTTCGTAGTAGAGATGATAAACTGACATATTCAAGACAACACTTTAGAGGTACAGTTGGTAACAATTACACAGAGGCTTGTGGTAGCAGGTAGTTGGAAGTAACAAAGGTGACCATTCTTAGGAATAAATAAAAGTAAAATGTGATAGATGCCTGCTAAGGAATATTATGTAGCTGTTAGAAGCAATAAACCATTTCTACACATCTAGAGATATGAACGTAACTAAAAACCATACTGTTCAATAAAAAAAAAAAACAGAACAAGATGTACAGTACAATGTCAATTCAGTAAATTAAAAACAATTACACAAGTAAACAGCACTAGCTATTTTATAAGGACTCATAAATATTTAAGGACAAATATCAAACTTGTTAGTATGGTTGTCTCTGGGAGGAAGGGGATGGATGTGGGGATAGGGAAAACAAAAAATAACAGGGACTTACAAAGTCAGTATGCTACAAAAAGGGAAAAGTGATTCTCAGCTCTGTACATGAGGTCCAATATTACAAGTTTAATACAGAGATGTCCTGGTTCCGGCACAGTGGCGTACACCCACTACGGCCCGTTCCTCTTGCTGATTACAACTAAAAACTCTGGACCTCAAAAAGTAAACAAAAGCAGGTGGATTGTGGAGAAGAGTTAAAACTGGGAGAAGTGAGCCACATGGGGTATGTTTCCCAGTCTTCTTTTCTCTCACACGCAGCTTTGCAACACGGGTGGCCCCCACTCACAGAACAGCATGGGCAGCCTAAATTCTCATAGAAACTCCATCTTTCTGGCCTTATAAACCAGGAAAAGGGGTCTCTATAGACTAGAGAATGTGGGGGAATCATGGAGAAGAGACAGGCAAAGAAGGTGACCTCATATTTCTGTGTACAAATCCACACAAATCACAGCTTAGCCTGAGCTATGTATGTGTGGAGCATACCCAAACCAGCTTAGCAAAGACTTTGAAAGTGAAATAAGATTTAAACAAACTACACAAGTCTCAGCCTAACCCCTGAGCTACTACTGTGAGACAGATCCAAACCAATGTCTCAAAAGCTTGGAGAACTGAAACAAGCTTCGAAAAACTAACCCCTGAGCTCTAAACCATCATAGAAAAGACTCAAAAGCATGGAACTTCAGTTCCACTGAACCAATGCCTTCAGAAAGTACGACAGAATTTATGATCTGAACCTAAACAGGTTACCTGCTAAAATAAATACAGCAACAATCCCCAGAAGATCCTAAAAAGACCCACGGTCTACACAAATAACATTCACAATCTTGAGAATAAATTCCAAAATTACGCAATTCACAAAGAACCAGGAAAATGTGAGCAATTCTCAAAGGACAGATGATAAACAGATGTTGGAAGATCATGCAGATATTGGAACTATCAAAGCCTTTAAAGCAGCTATTATAACTATGCTCCACGCTAGAAAGGAAAACACTGGAAATGAAGGAAAATGTAGGGATTATCAGCAGAAAAATAGAAATCATAAAAAAGAACAAATTAATTTTAAAACTGAAAAGTAACAAATAAAATAAAAACTCACTGATGGGCTAGTAATAGAATGGAGACGGCAGAGGAAAGAATCTATGAACTTGAAGACAGATCAATAGAAATTATCCAATCTGAAGAACAATGAGGACAAAAGACTGAAAAACAGTCAACAGAGCCCCAACAACCTGTGGTGTCAGTATCAAAAGATCTAACTTAAGCATAGTTGTAATCCAAGAAGAAGAGGAAAGAGAGATTGAGGAAACGTTTTTTGAAAAAAATAATGGTGGAAAAATCCCCCATATTTAATGAAAAACATAAATTTACAGATTTAAGGAGCTCAACGAACACTCAATAGAAAAACACACCTAGATATATCTTAATGAAACTGTTTAAAACTGAAGAGTTTTTAAAAATCCAGAAAGCAGCTAGGGAAAAATCACATATTACATACAGAGAACAGTGATTCAAATGATTGGGAATTTCTCAACAGAAACCAAGACAGCACAACATCTTTAAAATCCTGAGAGAAAAGATTTATCAATCCAAAATTCCATATTCAGTGAAAATAGCCTCTAGGAATATTTCTTCAGATGAAGAAAAACTAAGAAAATGTGTTGTCAGCAGACTGCTCTATGAAAAATGCTAAGGGAAATAATTCCAGCTGAAGGGAAAATGACACCAGAGAGAAATGTGGATTTTTAAGAATGAAGAAAGAGCACGAGAAATGGCAAACAGCCAGGTAAATATTAAAAACTCTTTAAAGCAAAATCTTAGCATTCTCTGGTAAGGTTTTCAATAAATGTAGATGTAATATGTATGACAGCTATAAGTTAATGGTCAGCAGGTAGGGGGTTAAAGGAATCTATATGGTCTAAGGCTTCTATATGTGAGCAACGTGGTAGTATTTTAACTCTAAGTAGATGATGAAAGGGAAGGTATATATTGTAATTCCTAGAGCAACCACTACCAAACCTCCCCCTCAAAGGAAAAAAAAAGGGTGGGGGGGGGAGCAGGAGAGCGAGCCAAAATCAAACAGATAAATTAAAATGGCACACTAAACATTTCAATAATCCAAAAGAACGTACAGAGGAAAAACAGAGTAGAGAGAACAAATAATTACATGGTAGACCTCAATCCAATCATGCAAAAAGTAATGTAAATGTTTATGGTCTACATACTCCAGTTACAAGTCAGAGACTGAGAGAGTAAATAAAAAAGCAATATCCTAGTGTATGCTGCCTACAGAGGCACACTTTAAATATAAAGACATATGTAGACTGGAAGTAAAAAGATGAAAAAATTATACCATGCCATCAGCAAACACAAGAAGCCTGGAGTGGCCATTTCAATATCAGATAAAATAGACTTCAAGACAGAGTATTACCAGAGATCAAAAGGGACACTTCATAATAATTAAAATGACAAATCATCAGGAAGACATAATTACTCATTGCATGTGTCTAACAATAGAGGCTCAAAGCACACAAAGCAGAACTGATAGAAAAAGAAAAGTAGACAATTCCACAATCTTACCAGAAATTTTAAGTCCTCCTCCTCTTAGGAACTGACAGACTAGACAAAAATTGAGTAAACACACAGAAGATCTGAACTACACTATTAGCCACCTTGCTGTAGTTGACATTTATAGAACACTACATCCAACACTACGGGATATACTTTCTTTTCAAGAGCACACTGTGCATTCACAAGATAGATCGTATACTGGGCTATAAACTTTAAACTTAAAAAGATGAAAATCATACATGTGTTCTCTGACCACATCAGAATTAAATTAGAAATCAAGAATAGCAAGGTATCTAAAATAAAAAAAAATAAATCTGGCAATTAAAGAATCCAATTCTAAATAATTCATGGGTCAAAAATGAAATCACAAAGGAAATTCAAAAATTTTTAAGTGAATAACAACAAAAATATACATATCAAAATTGGTGGGATGCAACTAAAGCAGTACTTAGAAGGAAACTTAAAGCTGTAAATGCTTATGTTAGAAAAGAAGATCTAAAATCAATGAGTTAAGATTTCATCTTAAGGTACCTTAAAAAGAAGAGCAAAGCAAGCCCAAAGAAACAGAAGGAACAACATAATAAAAGGGAGAAATTCACAAATTAGGAAACAGACTTTACAGAAAATCTGGTTCTTTGAAAAGATCACAAAATTGACAACACTGTGGCTAGACTGATCAAGAAAAAAAGATACCAAAGATACCACAAATAACCAATGTCAGAAATGAAAGAGGGGTTATTATTATACATCATACAGACATTAAAATAATGAGAATACTTCGAATAACTTTATGCCAAAAAAAATGACAAATTAAGATGAACACATTTCTTAAAAAATACAACTTACCAAACTGACATAAGAAGAAACTGGAGGCATAAAGATCAGAAGGAAAAAAGTAAAACTGCCCCTACTTGCAGATTTTTTTAACAGATTTTATTCAGTTTGTTTACAAAGATCATCTCAGAAAATATATGAAATAATTACTAGAATTAAAAATGAACTGAGGGACTTCCCTGGTGGTGCAGTGGTTAAGAGTCTGCGTGCCAGTGCAGGGGACACAGGTTCAATCCCTGGTGCAGGAAGATCCCACATGCCACGGAGCAACTAAGCCCGTGCGCTACAACTACCGAGCCTGTGCTCTAGAGCCCACAAGCCACAACTACTGAGCTCACGTGCCACAACTACTGAAGCCTCCGTGCCCTAGAGCCGGCGCTCCGCAACAAGAGAAGCCACCACAATGAGAAGCCCACACACCACAATGAAGAGTAGCCCCCGCTCGCCGCAACCAGAGAAAGCCCGAGCGTAGCAACGAGGACCCAACACAGCCCAAAAATGAATTAATTAATTTATTGATTTTTTTAAAAACGAATTTAGCACGTGACAGGATACAAGGCTAAAATACAAAAATCAATTGTGGGACTTCCCTGGTGGCGCAGCGGTCAAGACTCTGCGCTCCCAATGCAGGGGGCCCGGGTTTGACCCCTGGTCAGGGAACTAGATCCCACATGCATGCTGCAACTAAGAGTTCACATGACACAACTAAGGAGCCCACCGGCTGCAACTAAGGAGCCCATGTGCTGCAACTAAGGAGCCTGTGAACCGCAACAAAGGAGCTCGCCTGCAGCAACTAAGACCCAGCACAACCAAATAAATAAATGAAATATTTTTTTTAAAAGTGTATTCTTAGCTACTAGCAACAAGCAACTAGAAGATGAACTTATAAAAATAATAGCATTTACAGTAACAAAAAACACAGGAACCTAGGAACAAATCTAGGAACCTAGAAACAAATCTAACAAAAGCCATTCAAGAATTTTACAATGAAAACTACAACACACTGGTGAGAGAAATTGAAGAAGACCTAAATAAATGGAAAAACATAACATGCTCATAAATCAGAAAATTCAATATTGTTAAAATGGCAATTCTCCCTAAATCCACCTATAGATTCAATACATACACCAATCAATACTCCAGCATGCTTCTTTTTATAGAAATAACAAACTGATTGTAGAATTTATATAAAAAGGCCAAGGAAAAAAAAAAGAGGCCAAGAAAATAAAATAGCTGAAACAATCTTGAAAAAAACAACAAAGTTAGATGACTTACCTTACCTGATTTCAGGACTTACTCTAATGCTACAGTATCAAAACAGTTTAGTACTGGCAAAAAGATAGACATACACATTGATGGAAGAGAATAATGAAAGTCCAGAAACAGACCCACACCTATACATGTTCAACTGATTTTTAACCAAGATGCCAAGGCAACTGAACAGGGAAAGGAGAGTCTTTTCAACAACTGGATATACACATGGAAAGACATTAATATTGACCTTTATAACACACCATACACAAAAATTAACTCTAAATGAGCCATAGACCTGAATGTAAAACCTATAAAACTTCTGGAAGAAAGCAAAGGAAAAAATCTTTGCAATTAGGGATGGCAAAGTTTTCTTAAATAGAATACAAATAGCATGAAACATAAAAGGAAAAAATGATAAGATTTTTATTATTTTTAATGATAAATTTAAAACTTTGGCTCTTCAAAAGACACCATTAAGAAAATGAAATGCAAACCACTGAAGAGGAAATATTCAAGACACATATAACAAAAGAACTGTGTTCAGAAAATATTTTTTTAATTAAATTATACAATTTAATGGTGAGACAAAACACAATTTGGTTTTTTTTTGGGTGGCAAAAGACATCAACACACTTGACAAAAAAAGATACAGGAATGGCCAAGAAGCACACGAACAGATGTTTTACAGCATTATTCATCAGGAAACTGCTCATTAAAACCACAATGAAACACAATTATACACCCATTAAATTAGCTAAAATTAAGAGACTTACTCTCCTACACTGCTGGTAGGAATGTAAAGTAAATCCGCCAATTTGGAAGACTGACAATTTCTTAAAAAGTTAAACATACTCCTGACATAGGACCCAATCAACCTTAGATGGTAAATTCCATCTTAATAAATAAATACTGTGTTAAGTATTTATCAAAAGAAACAAAAATATTTTTCCACACAGAGACTTGCCCATGAATGTTCACAGCAGTTTTACTGTAGTACCTCCACACTGAGAATAACCCAAATGTCCCTCAAGATAGATGGCTAAACAAACTATGTTATATCCATAATGGAATTCTGTTTAGCAACGTTCTTCATTCAAAATCATTATTCTGAGTGAAAGAAATCATGCAAAAAGAGGACACAATGTCTGATTTCATTTATAGAAAATCCTAGAACATGCAAACCACTGTACAGTGACAGAAAACAGGTCAGGGGGTGTCTGGGGACAGGAGTGGAGGGAGGAATGAATTGCAAAGGGACGTGAAAAAACTTCTGGGACAGATGAATATGTTATCTTGATCGTGGTGACAGTTTCATGGGTACTTACATATGTCAAAGATGAAGATACTGTATACATATGGCTATATGTTTATACGATATACTTATTGTATAAATATATGCAGTCTATTGTACTTCAATTATACCTCAGTGAAGGTCTAAAAAAAATTTTAGTGGGAACTGGCAGTCCTCTAGGGCCAAAACCCACCATCCTAAACAATGGGAACAATCTCTACTAGAAAGACTTGATAGTACCCACAGGCCATTAAGAGTCAAGTCCCATCTGACTCCTCTTAGGAAACTGTCCTCAAAGAAATTTCTTTGCTGTCAATGTAGGACTCGGATATACTGACCTCCCTGCTCATGAATAAGCACGAGTATAGTGAAAAAAAATCAACAGTTTTAACATCTTGGGGATTAAGTCAACGTGGATAGGGAATCCCTCCCTCCAGCTCTCTTTTATTTTTAAAGGACTCAACAAAAACAATTCTCAAGTATTTTACACTACCTATCAACTCAGGGTATTTGATTATTTGGTAAAAACCACATTGGGCTTCCCTGGTGGCGCAGTGGTTGAGAGTCCGCCTGCCGGTGCAGGGAACACAGGTTCGTGCCCCGGTCCGGGAAGATCCCACATGCCGCGGAGCGGCTGGGCCCGTGAGCCATGGCCGCTGAGCCTGCGCGTCCGGAGCCTGTGCTCCGCAACGGGAGAAGCCACAGCAGTGAGAGGCCCGCGTACCGCAAAAAACAAAACATAACAAAACAAAAAAACAGATGAATCTCAAACTTCTCTTTCCAGAAATATGACAAGAAAAAGCTTTTGGCTCATACAATAACTATCATAATTGTAGTGACTTTAAAATAACCTGGTGTGTGTGTGGTACTGTCTTTCAGTCTCGGCTTCTGATTACAAAGATGAGAAGTTGAACCTATTTTCAGCTCCTTTCTGATCTACCAAGAATTCTTAAGAGCCCCTAGTTCACTCCCTAGGTGCACATATTTAGATTTCATTAGGAAAGTATTTGACGTTCACCTCAGGACCCTTTGCAGCCTTTTTTTATTCCACCGAACCCTTAAATACTGATGTTTTCCACGGCTTCATCCTCTACTCTCTTCTAGTCTCATTTCTCATGGAGGATTCTCAAACTTCACAATGTTCCTAGGAGTCCAGTTAAAAATAAGGATTCTGGGGCTTCCCTGGTGGCGCTGAGAGTCCGCCTGCCGATGCAGGGAACACGGGTTCGTGCCCCGGTCCGGGAAGATCCCACATGCCGCGGAGCGGCTGGGCCCGTGAGCCATGGCCGCTGAGCCTGCGTGTCCTGAGCCTGTGCTCCGCAACGGGAGAGGCCACAACAGTGAGAGGCCCGCGTGCCGCAAAAAAATAAAATAAAATAAGGATTCTGATGCCCTAACCCCAATGATTCTGATTCTGATTAATAGGTCAGGGCCCATTAATCTTTACATTTCTGAACAATTACCCACTTGCTATTCCATTAAATCCTTTTACCCATTCACATTCTGTTCCTTCTTCTGAAAAACAAAAACAAAAAACAAAACAAACAAACAAAAAAAAACCCTTTTCCTTCTGGCTAACTGTATTATTCCTTGACTTTCAAGTCTGTTTAGGAGTGATTGGCTCTGGCAACCCTTCCCTTCCAAATATCACTCCCCTTCCCCAAAGGCTATACTAAATTCCTGTTTAAAAACATTTCATTACACTGTATTGTGCGAATCTCCTTGCCTACATAGGTTAGGCTGTTAGTTGTGTGTTTTTCATGTCTGTGTATCTAACCTACCACAGAGCTGGCACAAAGCAGATATTTAGTAAATACTGTATACGTGACTTAATCCCTTCCAATGAGTATCTCATTAACCAGAACCTTTTTGTATTAACAGATATGGAAAAGCTTAGCACATTCAGTAAACAATATAATAAACCAGTCTTGAAGCCAAGTAGTTTGAAATATAAGCATTTCTTACAGTCACTTTTATCAGTCCTTACCAAGTTCATCAATGTATTCATGAGTACATATTTGATGTCTAAAGAAATGCAGGGCTATACTGAGTCACACTGTCCATTTTTATTATAATTCGTACTTTTTTTTTTTGCAAGCGAACTTTTCCTCCTCCACACTAGGATTAGACCTGCACTGTCTAATCAGGTGGCCACTAGTCACAGGTGGCTATTTAAGTTAATTAAAATACAATTTAAAATTCAGCTCCTCATTGACGTAAGCCACATTTCAAGCGCTCAGCAGTCATACGTGGCTAGTGGCTACAGTACTGGACAGTGCGGATACACAACATTTTCATCATCACGGGAAGTTCTATTGGACAGCGCTGGCGACACAATTATAAATGGATCGCACAAAACCTCACTTACTTCTTAGCTCCCACGATCCTCGTGCTCCTCTGCTGCTTAAAGGATGTGGGTCCCGGGGTCTAGCAAATTGCAAGCACATGAGTAAATGCTAGGGGCCTCTGAACCTTGACCACAAAAAGACGAATCCCCCTGTGCCAAGCAATGAAGCTCTCCCGGGGCTACTCCCTCAAACGGAAGAAGGCAAGACTTTTTACGAAAAATGTGCCGCCCTATCTTCCTACGGGGTCAAGGCAAGTGACAACACTAGAGCCTTCATCTCCCCCATTCTCAAAGCCCTGTCCTAGAAAGAGGCTCTAAAAGGGAGACAGAAAGCGAGGACAACGGATATGGGAGGCACTGGGGATGTGAAAGGACTAGAGACTAACGGCAATCTGACGAGGAACTGAGTCCAAGGGGGTGGGGATCGGGCAGCAGAAGTGGGGGGAAAAACGAGGGGGCTGGTATATCTGACCTAGAAGGGTGGGGCCTGCGATGGGCTCTGATAAAACCAACTCTGAGCAGGGGACAAAAGCGAGGGACCGCGTGTGGCGGGCTCGACAGCGCTACCCCTAAAGCGTAACGGTCAAACCGAGAAACTCACGGCGGGCACTGCACCGAGTCTGGAAGACATCACTCCCTCTCCACGCCTAACAAATTCACCCAAGGGCTCCGGCCAGATCAACGCCACTTCCGCTCTCCTCTCCGCTCCCGGATGTGGAGTCGGCGCCGCGAGCCCCGTGCCGAACGTCTACTTCCGCCTCTCAGCTTCCGAGGGGGCTGCGGCAGGGCGAGTCACGTGACCAGACCCCCGACACCCCCGCCCCCCCCACTTCCTCTGAGACCCCGCCCCTGGAGTGTGCTTTGGGACCCGGGAAACTGGCGGTTGGGCGTTGGAGCCTGTGCTTGGCCTCGGGGTCCCTCCGTCTCGTTCCCTCCGTTTACACTACCTCTCCTGCCCCTCCACGCCCCCATGCTCCACCGGGCACGACGAGTGGTCTTTTTAGGTGCACAGGAAGGTCAATTATTACCCGTTTATTTACCTTAGGGAAATGACAGAGCCATTCCCGCCTTCCCTCCCTCCCTCCCTCCCCTCAGGTAGAGAGAAGTAGAAACTCTGTCACTGCTGAGGGCGCAGAAAGTGGAAGCCAGTGGCTGAGCAGGAAAGAAGCCAGGAAAAGGCAGCTTCGTGGAGACTTGAGCGAGGCAATGAATAACTGGGGCGGGTCTCTTCCCATCTTCTAGCGTCAGGCCTCCAAGCTTGCCCTCCTTTGGGGTTTTTTGGTGTGGTCTCTAGGAGACATGTTTGAGTTGCTCCTGAAATCTTTACCCAAACTATATCTGCGCCTCTCCCTAGGTGAGCAGTGCTTGAGTCTCTCCTTGATCCCTTCAAGGAGAGACTCTCAGAGGGAGTCTGTGCTCCTCTCAGACGGACTGTGTCCACTCCTTTCAGAATGACTGTGTCTGCCCCTTTCAGAGGGCCTGTACCGTCTTCTCTCAGAAGCGCTGTGTCCTCTCCTCTCAGAGGCACTTTGGTGGCCCTTCTCAGAGGCCCTGTGGTGGCTCCTCTCAGAGGAACGATATTGGCTCCTTCCAGAAGAATTCCATGGGGTTCTTTCCCTACAGAAGCTGTGGTGGTTTCGTTCCTTGTGTGTGGATTTTTCTTTAAGGTGACTGTGTGAGGTTCTCTTCATACGGGAACCATGTTAAGAGTCTCCCTCCAGCATGAACTCTGGTTCCTGGTTTGGAGTTCTTGGACTCCTGGCTAGAGACTTCATTTCCGTTAAAGTTTTTCTTAGCTCTGCTATTACTCTCATTTTGAACAGGACCCAAAGACTGGCTGCTTGGGGTGTTTGTGAGAGTGGTACTAATTTGGGAAACTATGGGCTTGGGCAGTTGTATAGGTCTGGGTTGGAAAGAGCTATTTCCTGTTGGTTGTTGAGCTCGTCTGAATTGGTCTGTTTCTCCCCACAATGTGCTCTCCTCCTTAATGGGTGGGTCTGTTGGCCTTAGCTTGAGAGTCGGCATCCTGTGTCTTTTGATGTCTCTTGATAAGCAATAGTCTCTGGCTTTTTGTTTTGGAGGGTAGTTTTTGCTTGTCCAGAAATGGCCTAGCCTTGTCCTGTCCTCAGGCTTCTGCCCAACCAAAGCCATAATTCTGTGTGCTGTTTGGAATGCCTGCTTTAGGCCCCGAAAGAGGAGTTGAATGAATTTTGGTTGGGAGGATTTCTTAGGTTGTCTTTTTAAAGAGGCGGTAGTTGTCTGAGACGCTTCACTCCTCTTCCTTCTTAACTGGCCTGGTAATTCCTTAGAGGACCTCTGTATTATGGCTGTACAATTTGCGTAGAACTTTGTGTTTTGTGTTCTGACTTCCCTGGGGATTCTTTTCATTGGATGTTTTGAATCATGGGTCTTTTTTGTTCTCACTTTAGCCCACTTTTCATCCTGATTGCTTTCAGAGTCACTCTCTGATAGAGAGCGAACTTCAGTGAATTCATAGTGTCCAGGCTCTCTAGTTTCTGTCTCTTCTACTAGGCCAGGGCTGCCACCTTGCCTTTGCCTGATGTGGACTTGTATAGGAGCAGGACAACTGGGAAGACCCAGACTGGAAATCTACTGTAGACGTAGAACTCTTGGAAGCTTGAGTATAGCCTTTAGCTTTCCTTAGTGATGTTGATCTAAGGCTCCTTGGTGTGATGGGTCTACCTCTTCTATGATACTTTGGGACTTGGGGTCTTTTCCCAGTTTGCAACCTAAAGCCAAGGTGCAACCTGATCTCTCCATGGCCTTCAGGAGTGCTTACAAGGTGAAGCTGTGGATAGATAAGAAGGTAAGTCCCAAAAGTGGACTGTAATTTATGACAGCGACTAAATCCTGAACATCGGCCACACTGCAGGCAGATAGGGTATTTTAGAACCAGACCTGAAGCTAAAGGTGGAGGTACGTTGGGGGGTATTTGACTCCTTAACAGTTTTGCTGCTATTTTTAGCTGCAGATCTTGTAGAAGCTGGAACTGTTCTGAGGAGTCAGACTTGGCCTGGGGAAGAAAACTTGGCTTGAGGGAGTGTTGGGACTCAAAACTCCTTGTCTGTGAGTCACTCTGTGAGTTCTCACTCTCTTCCACTGGAACAGAATCTCTCCTAGCAAAAAATACGTTGAAGGAAGACTCTGACTTTGCTGGGGCAGGAAGCTGACTCCCTGTACATGAAGCAGGCATGTGCTGAATGACTTCCTGGGATATATCACAGGGCTTTGAGTTTGTTTTCTTGATTCTCACTCTAGTGCCAGAGTAGTGCTGTATTATGGAGGACATGGAGCCACGTGTCCACATCCTTAAGGCCGTTCTTTTCTCATGACCATGGCATGAAGTATGTCTCTGAATGCAGTTTTTGACCACTGAAGGCTGAGAAATAGTACCTTGAGCCTTCTCAAGCAGACTCTGGGAAAATTCCACCAATTCAACTGGAACCCCAAATAAAGTCTGAATAGATTGACAGGTATCTGCAGTTTGAGAATAAAGCTTCCTTTCCATGCTGGTCCCCAAGACATTCCCCAGTGTTAGCATACTGGAGAGGTATTTTCGAGGTAGTCGCTGCCTCCAGGAACGACTCTCCCAGACATTCCGTCGCCTGCCCAGGACAGGCCACGTAAGGCCTCTTCGAGCCCCTGATCCTGCCTGGAAGATCCTAGATAGGGATCTCCAGTTTTGTGCTGGATGGTGGGAAAGGCTCCGGAGTGAGCTCCCTGACTCCTCCACCTGTTTCCTCTTAATCCTTTCGTTAGATATGACATCCACTCCTGGGATCTCAGAATGTGGGTTTTGTACAGTGTTAGCTGTCGCATCAGAGGGTTGGTTATGAAGGGATAAGGGAAGGGTTGGAGACTGTATTATAGCAATGTCTATAAAAGACTCCTCAGGCTGCAAAATCTCTGTCCCAAGGTTTTTTATATCCAACGCTCTTGATACTTCTGGCATCTCAGAATCCCAAAGACCTAATTCAGATGTTCTGACAGAGCTTGAGATGAGTGAGTCTGAAGAGTTGTGTAGAAAGCTAGAGAAATAATTCCCTATTCGTAACCCTCCTCCTGATGATCTCTCCTCAGAGTCCTTATTCTGACACACCTGTCCTAGATCCAAATCCTCAGATTCCATGACTTGAGGAGGCCCTGTTTTTATCCCTATAGACTTCACAGCCTGCAGCCCTAACTCTAGAGTTGTCTCCACAGAAGTCACACTATGAAACAGTGGTCCTGGGGTTTGCTCCCCAGATTTGACACGTTGAAGGTTTGGCCCTGAAGTCAATTCAGAAAATTTGACATCTTGCCGCCTTGGCCCTAGGTTCAAGGGTATCTCTGATGACTCTGTAACTTGAAGATGTGGCCTTAGAGGAGTCATTCCTCTAGATTCTCTAACTTGACCTGTTGGTTTTTGTGTCAATGCTACTTGGGGCAAAGCCTCAGAAGTCAGCCTCACAGTTTCTGTATCTTGATAGCCTTGACCTAGAGTCATCTCTGAAAATTTTTGAAAATGTGGCCTAGGCATCACCCCAGCAGTTTTCAAGACTAGCTGTGGGATCAGTTTCACAGATTCTTCCTCTTGTGGGCAGATCTCAGCAGCTAACTCTGCAGGCTCTGTGTCTTGATGCCTTGGTCTGGAAGTTAGACCCACAGATTTCAGTCCTTGTAAATGTGGTTCCACGGTCACTTTCCTTGATTCAACATGCTGTAACTGTGTCTCAGGAACTAACCTAATAGATTCTTCCAGTGGCACGTGTAAATCCACATAATTATTATCATGCATTAATGGCCCTAGAGTCAACTCCTCGGGTTTTATACTTTTGGACTGTGGTTCTGAGGTCAATGGAACAGATTTCACATTTTGAAATTGTAGTTTCAAGATCAACTCCTCATAGTTCATAACTTCTGAATTCAGATGAACAGACTTCATACCTTGGGACTCTGGGGTCAACATCTTTGATTTCATACCTTGCATCTCTGATCCTGGTACCAACTCTAAAGATTCTTGTATTGTGTGCTGTGACACTGGAGTATCTCCCATGGCTTTTACACTTTGGAACATTGGCTCAAGAGTACCTTGGAATGACACTGAGTTCATCTGCATGAATTCTGAAGCTTGGCTCAGTGGCCCTGGGGTATTTCTGAAAGATGATTTGATCAACCCCCTAGATTCTTTTACATGGTGACAAGTGTCAGAGGTCAACTTCGCTTCTGTTTCTGGATATCCTGGCTCTGAGATCATCCTTAAAGATTCTGAAGCTTGATGCCATGGGGTCAATCCTTCAGGTTCTGTGACTTGATTCGGCTTGAGGTTCAACTCTACAGATTTTACTGCTTGAATGTGTGCTCCTGGGATCAGTTCCTCATATTTCGTATCTTCTACCTGTGTCTCAGCAATCAACCTCCTACTTTCTACCATTTGGGGAGTTTTCACATTTTCAAGCAATGATACTGGAGCTGTCTCCTCGGATCGTCTATCTTGTAACCAGGGCTTTGGGGCAAACTCCACAGATTTCATATCTTCTTGTACTGGTCTTAGATTCAACTCCGCAGTTTTTATACCTGGAAACTCTGATGGTAGGACCAAATGAACATATTCCATACCTTGCAACTGTGAACTGGGGGCCAAATCTATAGCTTCCCTACTTTGCAACTGTGGTGCTGGGACTAACTCAGCAGATTTTTCATTTTGTTGTTGTGTTCCCAGGGTCAATTGGATAGATTTCACACCATGAAGCTGAGACCCTGGGGCTGACTGCACAGATTTCTCACTTTGCGGCTGTGGTATGGAGGCCAGCTCATCAGGTTTTATATTCTGCAGCTGTAGTTCTGGGGCCAATTCTATAGAGTTCACAGTTGGGATCAGCTGTCCATATTTTACCATTTGTGGAATTGAACCTGTAGTTATGTCTATAGATTTTGTATTTTGCAACTCTGGTCCCAAGATTAGTTTCCCAGATTTCAAATTTTGCAGTCCTGGGGATAACTTCATAGAACCCATAACATTAAATTGTGGCATTGGCTTTATCCCCATATACTTCACATCTTGAAGCAGTGATGAATCTTGTAGCATTTCTTGTAGCACTTCTGTAGATTCTGTGACTCGAGGCAGTGGCTTTTGGCTCATTCCTATAGATTCTGTACCTTGACCCAGTGACCTTGGGATTGTCCCTGGAGATTCCATCATTTGATGGTGTGACTGTGTCACCTCTACAGATTTCTCCATTTGTAGCCAGGTGTCAGATGTCAAACCCATAGTTTCTGTGACGTGATGGCTTTGCCTTGGACTCATCTCTGAATACTCCAGAATTTGATGCCTTGGGGTCAACCTTGAAGACTCCATGACTTGATGAGGTGGTCCTGGGGTTAATGCCATAGATTCTGTGCTTTGATGATGTGGTTGTGGAGTCACCCCCTCAGAGTCTAGCACTTGAATGCATGACTCAGGAGTTGACTCCAGAGACTCCTTGGCTTGAGATATTAGCCTTGGGGTCAAATCCTGAGTTTCTACAACTTGTGACTGTGGTGCTGTGATCATTCCCATGGGTGACCCCAGTGCTGTTGGAGTTACCTTTAGAGAATGTATGGATTGTTGTGATGGCATTGGAATCAATCCTACCAATTCCATGATTTTAGGTGGTAGCTTTGGAGGTAAGCCCACAGATTCGACCACTCCACATGGACCAATAGTTGTAGGAGAGCTAGAAGAAGTCAAACCATCTGATTGAGTTGCCCTTGGGGTCAAATTTGCAATTTGAGACTGTGTGTTTGGAGTCAAACCCCCAGATTCTATAACATGTGACTGTGTTGGTGGAATTATCCCCATGAAATCCATAGCTTGTAATAGTGTCACTGGAGTTACTTCCAGGTAATCCATCACTGGAGGCAATGGCCTGGCGATCATTTCAGGTGATTTTGTATTTTGACATATTGGCCCTGGAGTAATCTTCAGTGGTTCTATGACTTGGCTTTGTGGCCTTGATGTTATGTCCACTGATTCCATAACTTTATGCTGTGGCCCTGGGGTCATTTCCACAGTTTCCATGACTGCATGTCGTAGCCTTGGACTCATCTTTCCTGGTTGTATGACTTGATGGTCCAACAATGTGGTCCTTTTCACTGACTCCATGGCTTGACAGTGCATCCTTGGGGTCATTCCCATTGACTGTATGATAGGTGGATGTGATTTTTTAATCAGCCCCATAGAATCCATGACTTGAAGCAATGCTTTAGGAGTTACCTTCACATTGCCTATGGCTTGATTCTGCTGTCTTGAGGTCATCTCCCTTGATTCCATAACTTGCTGCTGAGATCTTGGGGTTACCTCCACAGATTTAATGACTTGATATGATGGGTTTTGGCTTACACTCACTGTTTCCGTGGCTTCCATTGGTTTCACGACTTCATTTGGTGGCTGTGGTAACAAACCCACAGATTCTATCTCTTCTGAATGTGATTCTGGAATTATCCCCATTGAATCCATGACTTGAAGTAATGCCAGTGGAGTTACCTTCACACTGCCTATGGCTTGATTCTGCTGTCTTGAGGTCATCTCCCTTGATTCCATAACTTGCTGCTGAGATCTTGGGGTTACCTCCACAGATTTAATGACTTGATATGATGGGTTTTGGCTTACACTCACTGTTTCCGTGGCTTCCATTGGTTTCACGACTTCATTTGGTGGCTGTGGTAACAAACCCACAGATTCTGTCTCTTCTGAATGTGATTCTGGAATTATCCCCATTGAATCCATGACTTGAAGTAATGCCAGTGGAGTAACCTTTATGCTATCTCTGACTTGATATGGTAGCTGTGGGGTCAGCTCCACATTAGTCACTTGGGTCTTATGCTGCTGTATCCTTTTTTCTGGAAGATCTATGCCCCTCTGCTCTACACTAAGCTCTAACACACGTTTTGGGTCCTTCTGCAGTAAAGTCGTTTCCTCTTGAGTTATGTCAACTCCTAAACTTTTAGGAGGTGGAGTGCCCATTGATGTCATTAAGGGCCTGGATCCAAGGATTTGGGGGCCATCCCCAGGCTGTGACGGCTTACCTGGGATAAGAGTCTGTGAAATTCTTGTTTCTGTTCCGTTTAATCCAGATTCCACTCCAACGTTCACGTGGAGCTGAAATGATGGAAGGTCTGGGGATTCATTGTTGATATTCTGCTCAGTGCTTTGATGAGTGGGCATAGATAAGTGGATTTGGGGTTTCTCTGGTTCAGGGACTCCTCCTTGTACCTCAGTTAAATAATTCAGCATTGCCCATGATTCCCTCACAGGCGGAGGCACTGTTTGTTCCCGCAAAGTACAAACCTTCCAAGCCATATGTCCCTCTAACTCCCGCCTAGCCAAAGGAGAGAGCTGGCTTGGAGCTGACCCTGACAATAGTGGTCTCTCTTTGAAAATAGCATTTGGCCTATGATCTGATGTCAAATGACTCTTGCTCCTTCTCTCATCCTTTGTCTTCTCTTCTTGTTTGTGGAGATTTGGGGATCCAAAAAGAGAGTTGATAAAAGTGCTTTGAGGTCTTAAGGATGAGAGAGCTGCCAAATTCTGAACAAGTTTTGATGTCCCAGGCTCTGAGAGCCTAAAAGAAGGCAGGGATGTGCCTTGGTTCCTGAACACAGGAGGTTGATTTTGGGGTAAAATAGGTAAACTGTGGCTCCAGAGTTGCCAAGTTCTTCCTTCAGAAAATGCAGGAGGTTGGGACAGGCTGGAGTCGTAGGATGATCCAGAGGAGATGCTACTGTCAGAAGAATGTTTTGCCTTCTTACAGTCACAACAGGGTAGAACAGGCCCCTGAGCCCCAGAAACAGAGGAGGTGGAGGGAGAACTCATATCCTGTGGTTCAGGCAAATCCAATTCCATAAGCCTTGCTCTAAGAAATAAAGAGAAAAGTTTCTATTTGTTTTGAAACAGGAAAAGGAAAAGTAGGAAAAGGGAAAGATAATGGCCATTTCAAATGCAAAATAATGTGGACTAAGGGAAAACAAACAAACAAAAAAGGTTGCTTTCCCCAACATCAATGACTTATTTATGGAAGGAAATCCTCCACCAGGACAAAGGGAGGCATTTGTCCCCGTTCCAATCAGAAATGATTCACAGACCAGTGGTTCTTCAACTTTGTTCGGACCCAGAACTTCCCCCACTACCAAAACTAATTAACTAACTAACCATCTTTCTTCTCCCTCTCCTTCTCCCTCCCTCCCTCCTTCACTCTCTTCCTTCCTCCCTCTTAAAAGCTCTGCCACCTTCAACCCCAACCCAGAAACTACTTGACCTTGCACTTTCCAGGTGTTGGACGGTCTGTTGAAGACACCTCTCCAATGAGCAGCATACACCCTCCTGGGACCACCCCGTAGGGAGTCCTAAAAAGCTGGATGCAACAGAGTATGTCAGTGTAATTGAAGTGATATTAAAGTACTGGTAAGGAAAACAATAAGAAGAGAGACTTAGAAAGGAGACAACTATCATAGTGAGGGAAGTAAAACAGAGTCCCAGGTATCTTACTCCTAACTTTTATAGAATTTATCAGTAGGGTAGGCTGAAGAGAGAAAGAACAGACACAGTGAAGATCGACTTTACTCACCGTGGCAGGTTAGCTTCAATGCAACCCATCCTGAGATTTTCTTCCCACTGTGGATCTGGGAGTAGAGGTAAAGAATCTATTAGCATTATGACTATTGACATCACCTTAGTTCAACCCCTTCATTTTTCAAATAAGGAAACAAAGACAAAGCCATGCCTAAGATCCTAAAGCTAAGTAGTGGTGGAGCTCAGATTTAACCTATCTCTCATTTTGTTTGTTTTTTTTTTTTTTAAGCTGTAGGATGCTGTCTTCAACATGTAGTAGATGTAAGCCATTGGAAAGAGCAGGAATAATCATGATAGGGAGATGGAGTGGGGTAAACAGAGGAATACATATCTTTGGAGGAAAAGATATGTATTATCCAGTGTCTATGCTAGAGAAAAAAGGTACCAAAACTTCCCACACCAAACTCTTGGTAGTTACCCCTTCTTTGTTCTTCAGTCTCACCATGTTTCTTTCCTGATACTTTGAGCTTTGCACAAAAAGAGATTAGGAAAGGATGATAGGAAGCATGGAAAGAATTATGGAGCCATTGACATTTCTTTGGAAGTGGAGATGCTAGAAAGAGTAGGACTATTTCTTTCATTTACATAGTCGTTTCAACCTTCTTCCTTTCACCTGCTATTAAAGGTTAGCATCTTAAAACAGACCCCACAGTTGATTTGTCATTAGCCTTGAACTGAAGAATAGGATCTTTCTGACCTGTAAATTTCTGGATCTTTTTCAATTTATGCTGCTTTGAAGTCTAGAAAGGAAAAAAAAGAAAAAAGAAAATCAGGTAATACTCTAGGTTAGAGATTTTATTGACAGTGCACTTCATCTCATAGACATAAATATTGATACTGTTGGCATCCACAACCACAGCAACAGTTATGTCATTCATTTATTCGTGAATCATTTATTGAGTACTTACTAAGTTCTCAGTATTGTGTAGGGTGCTGGAACTGTAGAGATAAATATGATCCCTGTGTTCTAGGAACTTACACCAGTAGGGAAAATAGATGTCTAAACAGATAAATTACAATACCATGTGGTAAATGCTGTAACAGAAATATAAGTGTGGGGCTTCCCTGGTGGCGCAGTGGTTAAGAATCCGCCTGCCAATGCAGGGGACACGGGTTCGAGCCCTGGTCTAGGAAGATCCCACGTGTCACAGAGCAGCCAAGCCGGTGCACACACAACTACTGAGCCTGCGCTCTGGAGTCTGTGAGCCACAACTACTGAGCCCACGTGCCACAGCTACTGAAGCCCGCATGCCTAGAGCCCGAGCTCCGTGGCAGGAGAAGCCACCGCAATGAGAAGCCCGCGCAACTGCAACAAAGAGTAGCCCCTGCTCGCCGCAACTAGAGAAAAGCCCGCACGCAGCAACAAAGACCCAAAGCAGCCAAAAATAAAATTAAGAAAAAAAAAAAAGATGAGAAATGCTGCTGCAGGCAGTGGGACGCTGAGAGATTTTTGTTAGTTTCTTTTTCTTTAGTTACTTTTAGCAAAGTGACACAATCAGCTTTGGGAGGTTTTGTGTGTACTGTATTTTGTTTGTTTGTTTTCCTAACGTTATTTATTTATTATATTTTTGGCTGCGTTGGGTCTTCGTTGCTGCATGTGGGCTTTCTCTAGTTGCAGCGAGCGGGGTCTACTCTTTGTTGCGGTGCGCGGGCTTCCCATTGCGGTGGCTTCTCTTGTTGCGGAGCACAGGCTGTAGGCGTGCGGGCTTCAGTAGTTGTGGCTCGTGGGCTCTAGAGCGCAGGCTCAGTAGTGGTGGCACACGGGCTTACTTGCTCCGCGGCATGTGGGATCTTCCCGGACCAGGGCTCGAACCCGTGTCCCCTGCATTGGCAGGCGGATTATTAACCACTGCACCACCACAAAAGCCCTATAATTTTCTTTTGTAGAGCCAGGGTCTATGCTCTAGGCTGGAAAACGTTTGTAGGAGACCACTTAGCGACTGAAAATAGTTCAAGAGGAGTCTTAGTTAAGACAATGACCCTGAATCTGGATTGCTACATTTGAGAGATGTTTCTGGGGAAATTTTTTAAAGGATTTTGTTGCCAAATGGATGGATAACCACTATCTATTTCCAAGATCTAGAGTCTAGGTTAGTGCTACCCAATAGAATTTTCTATGATGATGGAAATCATCATATCTGAACACTTGAAATGTAGGTAGTGTAATTAAGGAATTTTAAATTTTATTTAGTTTTGATTAATTTAGATGTAAAAGGCCCCATATGGCCAGTGGATACTAGATTGGACAGCACATGTCTAGACTATTAATTTGAGCTGCTTGACGAATATGTCCACACACATTTTCCGCCTCCTGCTACGCTCACAACTTCTGTCAGGTGTTTCGTATGTTGCTTAAAATGCCATCTCTTCAATCATTCAGGGTTAAAACTGAGAAGTCATCCTTTCATTTCACAAACACCTGTGGAGCACTTACCATATGCCAGGCAGTATACCAGGCATAGGGGATACAAAGATGAATATAGTCCTCATAGGAAAATGATGATAAAGTTTATAATTAACTCTTTATATTTGAGGCCCAATCAGGAAAAAAAAAAGACTCAATCCCTTTACTCTCTTTCTGCCTCACTTCCTATAGCCAAACTTTCACCTCAGGACCCTCCTCCTCTCTCACAGCCCTGAGGGCAGAGATTTTTGTCCCTTCCATTTACTGCTGCATCCATAGTGCCCAGAGGAGTGCCTTGTACATGGTGGTGGCAGTGGGTGATAAACACCGGGGGAATGAATCAATGTCCTCTTTTCCATCTTACTGCTCTGATTCTTTCACTTCCTTCCCCCTCCTTCCCACTAAGTCTTTAAAGTAGCCTCCTATTGGATGAGCTACACCAGACAACCACCATATGCACTCACTGGAGTTATTTAAAGCCTCACATTCAAAGCATGGTGCCTGGGACTTCCCTGGTGGTACAGTGGTTAGGACTTGGTGCTTTCACTGTCATGGCCCCAGGTTCAATCCCTGGTTGGGGAACCAAGATCCTGCAACCCACATGACACAGCCAAAAAAAAAAAAAAAAAGTCAAAATAAAGTATGGTGCTCAGTTCAATAGCAATAGGATCACCTGGGAGCTCATTAGAATTGCAAAATCTCAATCCCTTCCTGAATTAGAATCAGACTTCTACTGCTTCAGAATCTGCTACTGAATCAGAATCTGTTTTTTAATTAGACTCCCAAGTGGTATGTTTGAGAAAAAAAAGTTTAGAGTTTAAACTTTTTAAAGTTTAAATTCTGTGCTCTTAAGCCCAGATCTAAGCACATTTTCACCTGGCTTTAAAATCTTTGATGCCTTTCAATTGCAGACAGAATAATATTTATACAAAGTATTCAGTCTGGCATTTGAAGCCCTCTGCAATGGGACCTCTAACCACTTTGCGACATTTTCTCTCACTTTTCCCCAACCGGTTCCCTACACTTGTACCCTCCATTCCTGATAGGTGTCTTCACCTCTCCTTGAACACATCCAACGCTCTTCTGCTTCCCATGCTCTCCTCCGATCAATTCCTTCTGTCCAGAAAGCCTTCCACTACTCTCCTCTGCCCATCCTATCCACCTTCAAAATCCTACCCTTCCTCTGAAGCACAGCTCAAACCTAAGCTCCCTGCAAAGGCATTTTACAGATCCTAGAATACTCTTTACCTCCCATCTCTTCAGCAACATTTACACCTCTATTAACTCATCCCTTTCTCTTTCCTTGGGATATATACACACACACACACACACACACACACACATATATACACACACACATATATATATGTCTTGGGTTGTGTATATATATATATATATATATATATATATATATATATATATATATATATATATATGTATATATGTCGGACTTTCTCCCCCACCATACCTCGAAAAGGTGGAGGTGGTGTTTTATCCTTCAGTGTCTAGTATGCTGCCATATATAATAGGTGCTCAAGGTTTGTTGAAATGTACTGAAGGGAAAAGGACTGAGAGTGACTTGCAGGATGACATCCATAGGCACTACCTCAGCTCCCCTCTTCCCACCATCGATTCCTCCCAAGATTAGGAGTTTCTATGTCTCCAGGGACAGGGGCAGGGACAGGGAGCAGTGGGTTTCAAGAGAGTGTTGCATCACATACCTCTGAGTGCGTCTTGGCTGCCACCTGCTTCCCACTCTGCTTCCCAGAAAAGCTCACCCAAAGCCCCCAGACAAGGAAACCAAATAATAGTAGAAGGCCGACACATTGTGGCAGTGAGATGGTTAGCCTCCAAAGCAGAGCCATTACTCAACCATGCCTCTCTCAGCCAAACAGTTTTGCCCCTCTCAGCCAAACAATTTTACCCCTCATGACTCTATATGACATCACAGTGGGCATTCCAAGGGTCCAGCCAATGTGTTTGCTGCTTAAGTCTCTTCTCTGAGCCATACACCTGCTGCCCTTTCCTGCAGCTGCCCTTGTGCCCTGCTCTGACAGCCAATGCTCAAGGAAGCTCCTTTACGATTCTTCTAGGATTGAAGAAGAATCACTTGTTATAAACCAGAGAGTATGGAGGCGAGGTTTCAAAGGAGCAGGCTTTCCAAGTGGCCTGTTTTGCCCTATAAGCATCTTCTCTGGAGCCAGTCACTCCCTAGAAGTCCAGGTATGGTGTCATATGTTCCAAATCACACATTAGAATACAGGGTCAAGAACACTTAAGAAAGCTTTAAGTAGGTACTTTAAGTAGGTACTCTCGGAAAATGTATGATAGATGGTTTCCTAAGTCCAATGCTTGACACATTTCCTAGTTGCTGTTGCATTGAGACTGAGAAGAGAGATCACGTAGGGAAATTAAATGGTCTTAGAGGATCACACTACTCCAAGTCTAGAATATTTTCCAAGTGTAGATGATTTATTTTGTCATCACGCCCAGAATTGACTGGATTTTCTAGAGTTAATTCACTGAAAACTAAATTTATAAGGAATTGATTTATACTGTAACAAAGATAAATAAAACTGGCCAGGCCATTTTTTCTTATAGGAAAATTAATTTGGAAAATCCATTCAATTAAATAACTATTGAATAGCAGGCATGTCTTAGAAGAAATGATCTCTCACCTCATAGAATTTTCAGTTTATTTGGGTAGCCAAAGTAATATTTTTGAAAAGCCCATCAACAAGGCCCTGGTTAAATAAATATGATATGTCCGTATTATAAAATACTCTGCAGTCACTATAAAGATTATAAAGAATGAGGCCTGTCATTCTGAGCACACATTATGTGGCAGGTACTAGTTATATGCCAGCCTGGAGTTCTAAAAAGATTAGGGCTGGAGGTACAGTTTTGGGCTCTTGAAACATGTATATGCTTCGACAAGAGCCTTTTTCTATATGTATATAAAAATGTATCTTTTTGGGGTCTCAAATATTGACTCACCATTTTGTGTGAGAGTCATCACGCTATTTTGCACAGCTGAGATTCATTCACTTTTATTAGTTCATTGCATTATATAACTGTTTCATGGTAAATTTATCCATTATGATGTTGGACATTTGTCTTGTTTTCATCTTTGGCTATTATCAACAATGCTATTAAAAACATGCTTGTCCTTGTGTCTTGGTGAACATATATTCCTATTTCTCTATGGCAGTGGTTTTCAAGCTTTAACATGTATCAGAATCATCTGGAGGGCTTGTTAAAAAACAGGTTGAGGGCTTGTTAAAACACAGGCTGCTGGGCACTGATTGCTGATTAAGTTGGACTGGAGGCCAGGAATTTGGCATTTCTAGCAAGTTTCCAGATGATGCTGAGACTGTTGGTCAGGAATCACAATTTGAGAAGGTCTGATCGAAGTATCTATCTAAGAGTGGAATTGCTAGGTTATAGAGTAGGTGTAACTCAAACTTTAGTAGACAGTGCCAAACTGTCTTTCCTAAGTGGTTATGTCAATTAATAGTTCCACCAGTGGTGAATAGCAGTTCTTCTTGCTTTTTTTTCATGCCAACATGGTATTGTCAGGCTGTTTAATTTTAGCCAACCTGGTATATGTGGTAATGATATTTCATTGTGGTTTTAACTTAAATTGCTCTGATCACTAGTAATTACTAACGTGTGAACACACCTTCATAAGTTAATTGGGCATTTTGTCTTTAAATGTATTGCTGCATTCCAGTTGCTAATTTTTTTAAGGATTTTTGTGACCTATTTTTATGGGTGAAGCCAACCTGTAATTTTCCTCTCTTGCTCTGTCCTTTTCAGGCTTTTGGTATCAAGGTTATACTAGACTTATGAGTTGGAGAATGTTTCCTCTTTTTTTTTTTAATGCTCCGAAAGAGTTTATAGAAGATGGAACTATTGGATCCTTCAGCAAGTGGTACAACTCGTCAGCAAAGCCATACAAGCCTGGAGATTTCTTTGAGTGAAGATTTTTGACTACAGATTGAACTTATTTGAAGGTTATAATACTACTGACAATTTGTTTTTGTTTCGGGGTTGTTTTTTTTGAGTCAGCTTAGGAGAGCTGTATTTTCTAGCAAGTTTTCTATTTAATCTACATTTTCAAATATATTGACATAAAGCTATTCAAAGGTAGTACTCCTGTCTCCTTTGTGTTTCTGATATTGGTTATTTGTGCCTTTCGTCCCTCTCTCTCTCTCTTCCTTTTCCTTTATCTGTCTTGCTAGAGATTTATCAATTGTAATTAATCCCTTCCAAGAACGAACTTCTCTGTATATTTGTACTCTATTTCAATAAATTATGCTTTTGTCTTTATTATTTCCTTACTTCTACTTTCTTCCTCCTCCCCCAGGCTTATTGAGATATTGATATATAACTACTTCTACTTTCTTTGGACTTATTGTGCTGTTTTTTTTTTCTAACTTCTTAAGATGAATGCCTTGATCTTTCGCTTTTAGCCCTTTTCCCCTAATTGTGCATTTGAAGATATAAATTTCCTAATTACTACTTTAGCTTCATTCCACAAGTTATGATACATAGAATTTTTGTTATCATTCTGTTCCAACTATTTTCTAATTACCATAATGATTTCTTCTTTGATCCATAGATTATTTAGTAGAAATTTAAAATTTTCTAGACATAAGGAGATTTTCTAGTCATCTACCAAAGTTGCATTGTGGTCAGAATATATACTTTAATTTCAATCCTTTGAAATAGTTTTAAGACTTTATTCGCAGTTTATGGTCAATTTAAAAAATTCTATCTGTGCTTAAAGATAAGACGTATTCTGCAAGTGTTAAAAATAGTGTCTCTTCAGAGCTTCCCCTGCTGCCTGTGGCTGGGTGGAAGGTGGTGATGGTAGTCTTAAGTCCATTTGGTCAATTCTGCTAATCTTTTCTTCAGTTGTGCAGGATCTCAGTTCCCCAACCAGGGATGGAACCAGTGCTCCATGCAGTGGAAGTGCACAGTCTTAACCACTGGACCGCCAGGAAAGTCCAATTCTGTTAATCTTGATGTTCAAGTCTATATTATTCCTAATCTTTTGTCTGCTTTTTTCCACCAACTACTAAGACAAGTGTGTAAAATTTCCCACTATGATTGTGCATTTGTTTATTTCTCCTTTGAGTACTGTAGATTTTTGCTATATATATATATATTTGTGTGTGTGTGTGGCTGTGTTGGGTCTTCATTGCTGCGTGCGGGCTTTCTCTAGTTGTGGTGAGTGGGGGCTACTTTTCGTTGCGGTGCGAGGGCTTCTCATTGCGGTGGCTTCTCTTGTTGCGGAGCACAGGCTCTAGGAGCGCGGGCTTCAATAGTTGTGGCACGCAGGCTCAGTAGTTGTGGCTCACGGGCTCTAGAGCACAGGCTCAGTAGTTGTGGCACACGGGCTTAGTTGCTCCGTGGCATGTGGGATCCTCCCGGACCAGGGGTCGAACCCGTGTCCCCTGCATTGTCAGGCGGATTCTTATCCACTGCGCCACCAGGGAAGCCCCCTTGCTTTATATATTTTTAATTGTTATTTAAAATCATAATTTATTACTGGTGAATTAAATCTTTTATCACTATGCTGACCCTCTATCTCTAGTAATGTTTTTTGCCTTAACTTATTGTGTCTGATATTAGTATTGCTATAGCAGTTTTCTTTTGGTTGGTATTTGCATGGTATATCTTTTTCCACTCTTACTTTCAACCATTCTATATCCCTTTGTTGTAATATTGGATACAAAATAAACCAAAATCTAAATATATGTTATTTGTTATGATATCACTTATATGTGGAATCTAAAATATGACACAAATGAACTAATCTACAAAACAGAAACAGACTCACAGATATAGAGAACAGACTTGTGGTTGCCAAGAGGGCGGGGTGTGGGAGTTTGGGAATAGCAGATACAAACTCTTACATATTGAATGGATAAATAACAAAGTCCTACTGTATAGTGCAAGGAACTATTTTTAATATCCTATAATAAACCATAATGGAAAGGAATATGAAAAAAATGTATATAACCGAATCACTTTGCTGTACAGCAGAAATTAACACAACATTGTAAAACAACTGTACTTCAATAAAATAAATATATGTTATATGTAAGTGACACATCTAAAATAAAGAGATTTTAACTGGAACATGTATTCCACTTACATTTAACGTAATTGCTAAAATAATTAGACCAAAATCTACCCTTTTACTTTGTACTTCCTATTTTTTCCTGTTTTATATTTTTCCCTTTCTTCTTGTCTTTATTTGGACAACTAAGTATTTTAAATTAATCTCTCTATTTTCCCCTTTACTAACTGGAAGTTATACTCTCTCTTTCTGTTCTTTTAGTGCCAGGGCTGGCAAACGGTGGCAGGTGGGTCAAATCTAGCTTGCTGCTTATTTTTGTAAATGAAGAATTTTTGGAACACGGCCACACCCATTTTATACAGTCTGTCTGCTTTCATGCTACCACAGTAGAGTTGAGTAGTTACAACAAAGAATACAGGGGGCCTGCAAAGACGAAAATATTTCCTGTCCATCCCTTTATAGAAAGAATTCACCAACCCCATTTTTAGTTCATTCTTTTTAAAATGCAATATGCACATTTAACCTATCAAATTCTTAAATTAATCAAAACCTTTATCCTTTTTATGGATAGATCAAGGGCCTTAGGATATTATAACTCTACGTACCTCTTCCCATATACTTGTTACTATAGTAATTTTTATTTTATTTTTTTAAAAATCTTTATTTGAAAGCTACCACATGATCCAGCAATCCCACTCCCAGGCATATATCCAGAGAAAAACATGGTTTGAAAGGATACATGCACCTCAGTGTTCATTACAGCACTGTTTACAATAGCCAAGACATGGAAGCAACCTAAATGTCCATCAACAAAGGAATGGATAAGGAAGTGGGGTACATATATACAATGGAATATTATTCAGCCATTAAGAAGAATGAAATAATGCCATTTGCAGCAACATGGATGGACCTGGAGACTATCATACTAAGTGAAGTAAGTCAGACAGAGAAAGAAAAATGTCATATGATATCACTTATATGTGGAATCTAAAAAAAATGGATACAAATGAACTTATTTACAAAACAGAAACAGACTCACCGACTTAGAGAATAAACTTATGGTTACCAAGGCGGAAGGGTTGGGGGGAGGGATAGACTGGGAGTTTGGGATTGAAATGTACATACACACTGCTATATTTAAAATAGATAACCAACAAGGAAAAAAATAATAAGGTATTATGAATACCTTTATGACAATAAATTTGACCTTAAAAGAAAAGAACACTTTATCTTGGAAATTTTTGATTTACAGAAAAGTTACAAAGATAGCACAGTGAGTTACTGTATGTCCTTCACCCAGTTTCACCTAATGTTTTAACTTTATTATATTTGAAAAATCTATGTGAACAACATTGGTACATTCATCATTAACTAAACTCCATACTTCATTCGAATTTCATCAGTTTTTCCACTAACGTCCTTTTTTTGTCCAGGGCCTGTATTTAGTTGTCATGCCTCCTTCATCTCCCCTGGTCTTGTGATGGTTTCTCAGTTTCTCTTTTTTTTTTTTTTTTCCTGATGGTTTTCTTTCTTGTCTCTTTTTAAAAAAAAATTATTTTACTGAAGTATAGTTGATTTACAATGTTGTATTAATTTCTGCTGTATAGCAAAGTGATTCAATTATACATATATATTCTTTTCCATTATGGTTTATTACAGGATACTGAATATAGTTCCACCAATTACTAAGACAAGTGTATAAAATTTTCACTATGATTGTGGATTTGTTTATTTCTCCTTTGAGTACTGTAGGTCCTATACGGTAACAACTGTTGTTTGGTTTCTCAGTCTTTGTTTTCTATGACCTTTATTGTTTTGAGGAGTACTAGGCAGTTCTTTTGTAAAATGTCCTTAAATTTGGGTTTCTCTAATGTTTTCCTTATGTTTAGACTGAGGTTTGGGGAAGAATACTGAGGTGACGTGCCCTTCTCATTACATCATATCAGGTGGTACCTGATATCAATTGGTGACGCTAATTTCCAGTACTCGGTTGAGGTGGTGCTTGTCAGACTTCTCCAATGTGAAGCTTCTATTTTTCTCTTTCAATACTCTGTTCTTTGGAAGCAAGCCTCTTACTTTTGCCCATACAGGGGTTGTAGAGAGCGAGGGGCTATTAAGCTCCATTTCCTGGAGTGGGTATATCTACATATATTATTTGGAATTCTTGTGTTAGGGAGATTTGGCTCCTTATTTATTTATTCAATTATTTTATTATATCAGTATGAACTCATGTACACCTAATTTCTACTTTGTGTTATAGTTCAATACGACATTATTTATATCGTTGCTCAAATTGTTCCAGCTTTGGCCACTGGGAGCTCTTTCAGGTGGGCTCCTGGGTCCCTTTGACATGACCCCATCCTTTTGATTTTATGAGGACTTCATTACTTTCTGGCACTACAAGGTGCTCCAGCCTCTTCTTCCTATCTCTCTCATCCCACAGCACCCCAGCCACTAGTTTACAGTTAAGCCCAATTCTTCTCTTTTCCAAGATGAAAGCATTTTGCGACCTAGGTGCAGTGCCTGTCCCGTCAGCCCTAGGATTTGACCCACCTCTCTAAACCACACCTGAGTTTAGACTGGATCTTAGACATTTTGCTGTGCTTGTAGGGTCCATCCGTAGAGCCATGTTGGGGCTCCTCTACCTCTTACCTTGTCCCCAAATCCTCCTTCAACCTTACTGTCCCATGGGAACTTGCTCCACCCTAATATTCCAGACCACCTAAATTATAAAAAGAATAGCTGACTTGCGGGAGAGATCATGAGTTCCATCTTTAAATACATTAAATATGAAGTATATGCAATATCCAAATATCTTCTGCCTCTGCACCTCTTACTTTTGATCTAGTAAATAGATATAGCAGGAAATTGATTCCTTCATCCTCCACAATCCAACCCAGTCTTTTGGGTTAGACCCTTTTAGTCATTTCAGGAGAAATTACTGTCTTGTGTTGATACAGATTACTCTCCAGCTGTTCTTGCCCACAGATATTTGCTTTCTCTAAATAGTGGTAAAAGTTGTCACCCTACCTTTTGCATCTGGATAGGTCTTTAAAAATCTTTGAATCTCTTTAGCTCCTCCTAGAGCTCAGGTTCCACTGACAATGACCTGACTCTCTGATATTGGATCCACACACCCATGCAAGCCTCCAAACATTCCCAGGTTTTCTTTGAATGTTCCCTCACTCCACCCCAACCTCCTTCTTCCAAAGCAGTCCTTGATTCTTGACCTACCCTGTAATAGCCTCAGAACAATTCTGGCGGTTCTCTGTACCTAGCCTGCTGTTGGAATCCACTTCAGTGATCTCTGTCCTGTATTGCAATTGCTCATATCTGCTTGTGAGTTCCTAGGGGGTGGGGATCAGATCTTAGTCATTTTTTTTCTCCTTTACAATGCCAGAGTGCAGCCCAGCCTCTAAAGTTTCCCAAGGTGAGCAGTATACCACCTTGTTTAGAACACCTGAGTATCACAGGCAACTGTATACGAATTGAATTCACTTGATATCTTTGCACCATCCAAGTACTTGGCAAGTAAAAAAAAAAAGAAAAGAAAAGAAAAGAAAGAACCTCTGGACTTCTAGTGTCCTTCTGCATCCAGCCTTGGGGAAATCTGACCCTGCACCCTATCCATTCCACATGTGGGAGTCGGGCTACTGCACATGTTGCTCTGCCTCCTCCAGCCCTGGAAAGCTGGGTCTCTTCTCTGACTTGACCCTGCCCAGGATGCCAGGATGAGAGACGAATTTACTTACTGGAAGTGCATGGGGGAGAGTTGTGGGTAAAGAGAAGCTGAGAGCCTTTGCAGGACCTTTTCCTAACTTTACTCCTCTTGAGTTGTAGAGTTAGGAAGAGGTGTTTGTGGAGGATAAAAACCAAATCGATGGCAGTCAGAAGGCACCATGGGAATGGTGTTGAGGAAAGGGGCATTGGTTAAAGACCTAAGGTAGTAAAGTAAACGTAGATATAGCAATAGAACGGGAAAAGAGAGTTCAGACAGAGGTTGGAGGCCCACAGATATAGAGAGGGAACTTAGGGCTGTCTTTAAAAGATTGAATACTCTAGGGGCTTCCCTGGTGGCGCAGTGGTTGAGAGTCCGCCTGCCGATGCAGGGGACACGGGTTCGTGCCCCGGTCCGGGAGGATCCCACATGCCGCGGGGCGGCTGGGCCCCCGTGAGCCATGGCTGCTGAGCCTGCGCATCCGGAGCCTGTGCTCCGCAACGGGAAAGGCCACAACAGTGAGAGGCCTGCGTACCGCAAAAAAAAAAAAAAAAAGATTGAATACTCTATCTTCATAAAACTGAAATCTATTTGGCTCCTTATCCGTCACCCTCCTGCAGAAAGGTTCAAGTGAGCTTCAGAGAGGTTTTGTCCCCAGAGGGTTCCTGAGTGTCCATTACCTAGGTACTTCTTGACCACAAGGGGGAGCCAGCTCTCTACTACCATGGTCACAGTCATAGGCACTGAAGAGCTGGCATGGGTCTGGGATGAGCGAGGGTGGCTTTGATTTGTCAAAAACAGGTGACAGCTGAGGTCGCAAATGTTCAGAGTGGGGTCTCTAGTGTGTGTTGGGTCCCACTCTGGCACCCTCAGAGTTCCTTATGTTCCCTTTACAAACACTGGGTAGGGATGCAACACTCACTTTATGGTCCAGTGTGTGGATGTAGCACTCATTCTAGTGAGGAGGATCCTGTCATGCCTAATTGGGATTGTCATTTTCTGAGTGTCCTATGTTGGGGACACAACTTCTTCCCTCTTTCCTTGGAATTATCTAAGTTCCCACCTCTCCTTGCTTGTGTGTTTCTTTGTGGGAGTGAAGTACGTGTGTGTGCGTGCACGTGTGTACCTACGTGTTGGAGATGGGGGGGTATAAAGAAGCTGGAATAAGGTTTGGGTCAGTGACCACTGAAATGGAGTTGGGAAGCAGGTGGAGACATAAAGAAACAAAACTGCTGTTGGGACCGACCCATGCCACTCATCTTGTTCCACCTCTGACCTGTGGACTCTGATCTCAGTAGAAAGCTAACTTTTCGAAACAAGACATTCAGTTGTATTTCTGAAATCAGAATATGCCAGGGAAAGTGGATACCACTGGGTGAACAGCAAGATCTCCCCAAAGGAGAGAGACGCTGTCTCCCCAGCCTGGGCGGCTGGTGCTCCGACCTGGCCGGGTGAGGGCGCTCCTGACAGCCTCACGGACAGAGGGAGCTGCAGCCAGGTATGCCTGGGCCTCAGGGATGGAGCACCGGGACAGGAGGCTCAGCAAGGCTATGGGGATCACCTGTGGGGAAGAGGCAGCGAGAACTGAAGCCTGAGAAAGTGAGGTCGCCTGAGGAAGAGCCCTGGAGGAGCTAGGGCATTCAGTGTGGGAGTCAGAAGATACCAGGTTGGATGCTAGAAGGGAGAGGCCTCCCTGGTGGCGCAGTGGTTAAGAACCCGCCTGCCAATGCAGGGGTACATGGGTTCAAGCCCTGGTCCTGGAAGATCCCACATGCCACAGAGCACCCAAGCCCGTGTGCCACAACTACTGAGTCTGCGCTCTAGAGCCCGCGAGCCACAACTACTGAAGCCCGCACACCCTAGAGCCCGTGCTCCACAACAGGCGAAGCCACCACGATGAGAAGCCCGCGCACCGCAACGAAGAGTAGCCCCCGCTCGCCGCAACTAGAGAAAGCCTGCGTTCAGCAACGAAGACCCAACACAGCCAAAAATAAATTAATTAATTAATTTTAAAAAAATAATAAAAGAATGGAAGGGAGTTTTCAAAGACCAGAAATTGGAATGAGGTGGGTCAAGAGCAGAGAGTAGCCTTCATCCTGACCCAGAAAACTCCTATTCATCAAGACTGGTTCGTGACCCAGTTCTCCCTCTCTTTCCTGACTCCCCTCCTAGGCAAAACTGAAGACTCCTTTTCGGCACCCCTGTAGTGCCTTTTTCACACTTCTCTGACTACTTGTCACAATCATGTCTCCTCCATGAACAGGGGGAGCTCCTTGCAGAGTGTCACTGAGCTTTGTAAACTCAGTGCCGAGACAAGTTCCTGACACACCGTAAGTACTCAGTAAGTGTTTGCTAGATGACTAGCAGTTCACGAGTTACCTGTTCCTTCTCGTGTGCAACCTGGACGTGGAAGGAGATGGGAGCTGCTCGAATATCATCCGACAGTGGCTGAGGGAAGTGGATCGCCTGGAGGAGGCTCTCGATGCATCAAGCCTTGGGCTGTCCCTAGAACCACTGTGGAAGAAGTGGTAACATCCATGCTGGGCTAGAAAGCCATGGGAGCTGAGAATGGGGTCAAGGGAGAGTGGGAGTCTGGGATCTCGAAGACCAGCTGTAGAGAATTCGTCCCTGTAGGCAATCCCAAACTTACAATCCCCAGCTGTAAAGGAAAACTGGGGTAAAAGGGTTGGTGGTGGGCCTTGATTGGCTGGGTTACACTGGAGAATTAATGGCAAATTGGTCGTACTTTTGGCCATGGCCCCGCAGTCCCAAAGGTTGGTCATCTTAAACTGAACTCATTCCCTCTGGTTTCCTCCCTAACCACATCCATCCTTTATACTGCTGTAAGACAGTTCATCTGCAAACACTGCTTCTATTTTTTTCACCACCCTTTTCCTCTCTAGCTCAGCACTGTCCAATAGAAATATAATGAGTCACATATGTAATTTAAAATTTTCTAGCACAGCATTATAAAAGAAACAGGTGAAATAAATTTTGGTCATGTTTTATTTCATCCAATATATCCAAAATATCATTTCAACATGTCAACAGTATTAAAAATTATTAGTGAGATAGTTTACAATATTTTTGTACCATGTCTTTGAAATCCAGTTTGTATTTTGCAATTACAGTACATTTCAATTCAGGTGCTGAATTTCAATGCAAAAGTGAAATATAGTCCTACCAAAAGAATAGAGCTGCATTTAACGAAAATTTTACATGCTTCACTTTTTTTTTGGCGGTACGCGGGACTCTCACTGTTGTGGCCTCTCCCGTTGCGGAGCACAGGACATGCTTCACTTTTTAAATAAAATTTGGAGTGCAGTTCGGTTCAAGTGCTCAATAGCCACATGTGACTGGTGGCTACCATCTTGGACAGCACAGATCTAGCTATGTTTGGCAAGTCCCAATTCCTGTCTGGCTTTTAATCTTCCACAGTTTCTCCCCTTCCTGCTCCCTCACCACTCTGTAAAGTGACTCCAGACCTGTGTCCCTCACATATCATGCTTAGCCCCCCTCTGGGCCTTGGCTAATATTCCTTCTAACAAAAGTGCCCTTCTGTCCTTCACCTCTCCAAGCCATAACCAGTAGGCCTAGCTCAAACATCACCTCTTCCATGAAGTCTTCTGCTTTGCTATAGTGCATAGATCCTACCTTCTTTGATGTTCTATTGGACTTCAGTAAGGATCATGCAATTTGACACTTAATTGTTCTCTGTTTCAAGTGTTGGTTTTGTCTCTCCTCCATTAGATGGGCCACTCTGGGATGGTAAGGACTGGATCATAGGTAGCTCTGGCTCCCCCTACCTGCCCCAACTCCAGGAACTAGAAAAGCATAAAGGATTTTTTTTCCCAGTTGGTTGGTTGGTTTTACTCATTCGAGAAAGTCGTTTGAGGGCCCTGGTGGCTGCTCATTAAATGCCCATTCATTGGTTCCTTTCATGTAGAGTTGCCAGATTTAGCAAATAAAAATATTGGATACCCAGTTAAATGGAATTTCAGATGGATAATTTTTAAAAATTAGTATAAGTATGTCTCAAATATTGCATGGGATATACTTATACTAAAAATTATTCTTTATTTCTCTGAAATTCAAAGTTAACGAGTGTCCTATATTTTTCTTTGCTATATCTAGAAACCCTACTTTCAGGACCATCTGTTGTGCTATCTGCTCAGCATCCATGCCTCCTCCACCGTGATTTTCCTCTGGGGAATTCTTGCTCCCCCATTCTCAGGCCACACTGTTTGATTGAGGCTCACTTCATGCCCCTTCCTCCATTGCCATCTTAAAGGGAGAGCATGCGTATAAGTGGACCCTTGCAGTTCAAACCAGTGTTGTTCAAGGGTCAACTATATATTACACCTTCTTTGCGTTTTAACCACGCAAAAGTCTTTGCTTTAACTTTTCTGGGGTAGAACTTACAATCTTTTATTGAATTTGGATCTTGATGAACAGAAAACTCCCCTCACGCCACACCCACCCCCAGATTGCAAAGGAACTCCATCTGTGTTTTCTTTTAGTACATGTTTTCTTCTAGTGAAAGTGGTCTTTCTCTTGCTCTCTTTTTTTTAAACAATTTTTTAAACTGAAATAGTTAATTTACAGTGTTCCGTTCATTTCAGGTGTACAGCAAAGTGATTAAGTTTTATATATATATATATGTTCCTTTTCAGATTCTTTTCCATTATAGGTTATTATAAGATATTGAATATAGTTCCCTGTGCTATACAGTAGGTCCTTGTTGTTTATTTTATATATAGTAATGTGTAAATGTTAATTCCAAACTATCATTAAGAGTTTATTCTTGTGTATAGGGTGAGGTATGGACCCAATTTTATATTTTTCTAAATGACTATCCAATTGTCCCAATATATATATTTAAAGTTAATCTTTTCCTGAGTGATTTGAGATGCTACCTGTATCAGATACTCAGTTCCCATGTGCACTGGTTTATTTCTGGACTTTCTTTCTGTCTACTGATGTGCTGGTACCATACTGTTTAATTATAGTTGCTTTATGGTAAATTTAATGTCCGATAGAGTTAGTCCTCCCTTCAATACTCTTCTATAGAATTGCTGCACTTTTTCCACATGAACTTTAAAATGAACGTGCCTAGCTTCAAATTATATAAAATTTAAAGTATTTTTTTGTTAATGGTAGTTAATGGTATAAATGGTTGGTGATATAAATGGTTAATGATGTAACCCAGATTTGATTGATCACTCCCCCACAGGGCAGTCTGACATGCAGCCTATAGCATCATTACTGCATACCGGCCAGCTTCATTCTGATTGGTCAGATTTCTATTCTCATCCTCAGTGTCTTTGTCGATCACTTGTTAAGTATTTTCAGTATACCCCCTGCTAGGGGTTTGTGTGACCAGCTATTTATAGAGTTGCAGAATAAGGATGTAGAAGTAGTAGCCTGTTTCCTCAGCCTGGCTAGGACCAAATACTTAACCCCCTCAATTCCTTTACTGGATTCCTGTTGCCCTCAAAGTTTGGTAATAGATATTATAAGTGCAAGATATGAGGGCCAAGAACAGGTGATAGTTATTCCCACAGTACCACATGTTTGTATAACATTTCAGTTTTCATTGTGCTTTCACATCCATTATCTCATTCATCCAGGAAATGATCGTGGCAAAGTAGGAAATGCCCTCATCACTAAATCAGGAGACCTGGATTTAGGTCCTGATTCTACGTCTCACTATCAAGTTTACTTCTGACCTCTAGTTTCCACATATGTAGAAACAGGGATAGAAAAAACCTATTCCATAGGGTTGTTCTAAGGATTAAATTGAATTAATTTTTCAACAAACATGTATTGATCAGTAATCATGTGCCAGCCATTATCAAAAAGACTGGGGCTCTTGAGCAAAATAAGACACCATCTCTGCTCTCAAGCAGCCTTTAGTTTAGTGGAATGAATCCCAGGATTTTCACTTCTCCCCTGTCTGGTACCTGAGTAACAAGAGGAAGGTGCTGGTAAGAGCAAAATCCTACTGTGGAAGGACTCAGGGAAGATATCTGTCTACTACCAAGGGCCAAAAGCACAAATATGTGGGGAATTCCCTGGTGGTCCAGTGGTTAGGACTCAGCACTTTCACTGCCATGGGCCCAGGTTCAATCCTTGGTTGGGGAACTAAGATCCTGCAAGCTGTGCAGAATGACTGAAAAAAAAGAAAGAAAGAAAGAAAGAAAGAAAGAAAACCACACAAATATGTGAAGCTGCCAGGGTTGCCTGGAATGGTCCTGGCTGATGGAGCAAATTATGTCTACTGTTTTTTTGGGGGGGGGCCATGCTGAGCAGCCTGTGGGCTCAGACCCATGCCCCCTCCATTGGAAGCATGGCCCCTTAACCACTAGACTGCTGGGGAAGTCCCTATGTCTGCATTTTTGATCCCTGGATTCCTGTCAGATAATAAGGCCCTGTTCACCCTGCTGCTCTAATGTCCCCTAATTTTCAATATCCCCATGTGTCTGCCCTATTTAGAAGTTCCAGCATGAGCTAAGCACCAAGTGGGTGCTGAATACGGTGAGTACAGGGGCCCATGTGCTTCTTGGGAAGATCCTCCAAAACCACATGTTGGACCTCCACATTTGCAACTCCAAGCTCTTCTGGCGGGCTCTGGCCATGCTGCAGCCAGGACGTGATGGGATGGGACAGGGTGGGGCCTGGCTTCAATGCCTAGGCTGCCATAGGAGGGTGTATTTCAGAGGTACGTAGATGTGTAGGGGTAAGGGTTGACTTTTCTCTTGTGCCTCTCTTCCTCCTTCTATCAGGCCCAGGCTCTCCTCTAAGAAGTATATGTGCACACATGGGTGCGTGTTTGTGCAATTATAACTATTAGGTAAGATTCTTTCAGTTACACGTACGTGTGACAGAAATCCAATTTGTACTGGTTTAACTAAGCAAGGCAAATGATTGGTTCATGTAACTGAACAGTCCCAGGGTAGCTAGATCCAGAAACACAAAATGACATGCTCCAGAACTTTCAGCCCTTAGCTCTGCTTTCCTCTATGTTGCTCTCATTCTCAGGCAGGTTTTCTCCACTAGGTGGCAAATTGGCCACTAGCAGTGCCAGCCTAACATCCTACCAATGTCGCAACTCTGGCGGAAGGAGAGTTTATCTGTCCCTGTGATTCCTGCAAATACCTGGGGGAGGGTACTCATTGGTTTGCCTTGGGTCACAGGCCCATCCCTGAGCCAATCACTGTTCTCCAGGGGAAAGCAGCCCTCTGCCCAGGCCTGGATCACCCATGCTCTCCCTTTAAGATGGCAATGGAGGAAGGGGCATGAAGTGAGCCTCAATCAAACAGTGTGGCCTGAGAATGGGGGAGCAAGAATTCCCCAGAGGAAAATCACGGTGGAGGAGGCATGGATGCTGAGCAGATAGCACAACAGATGGTCCTGAAAGTAGGGTTTCTAGATATAGCAAAGAAAAATATAGGACACTCGTTAACTTTGAATTTCAGAGAAATAAAGAATAATTTTTAGTATAAGTATATCCCATGCAATATTTGAGACATACTTATACTAATTTTTAAAAATTATCCATCTGAAATTCCATTTAACTGGGTATCCAATATTTTTATTTGCTAAATCTGGCAACTCTACATGAAAGGAACCAATGAATGGGCATTTAATGAGCAGCCACCAGGGCCCTCAAACGACTTTCTCGAATGAGTAAAACCAACCAACCAACTGGGAAAAAAAATCCTTTATGCTTTTCTAGTTCCTGGAGTTGGGGCAGGTAGGGGGAGCCAGAGCTACCTATGATCCAGTCCTTACCATCCCAGAGTGGCCCATCTAATGGAGGAGAGACAAAACCAACACTTGAAACAGAGAACAATTAAGTGTCAAATTGCATGATCCTTACTGAAGTCCAATAGAACATCAAAGAAGGTAGGATCTATGCACTATAGCAAAGCAGAAGACTTCATGGAAGAGGTGATGTTTGAGCTAGGCCTACTGGTTATGGCTTGGAGAGGTGAAGGACAGAAGGGCACTTTTGTTAGAAGGAATATTAGCCAAGGCCCAGAGGGGGGCTAAGCATGATATGTGAGGGACACAGGTCTGGAGTCACTTTACAGAGTGGTGAGGGAGCAGGAAGGGGAGAAACTGTGGAAGATTAAAAGCCAGACAGGAATTGGGACTTGCCAAACATAGCTAGATCTGTGCTGTCCAAGATGGTAGCCACCAGTCACATGTGGCTATTGAGCACTTGAACCGAACTGCACTCCAAATTTTATTTAAAAAGTGAAGCATGTCCTGTGCTCCGCAACGGGAGAGGCCACAACAGTGAGAGTCCCGCGTACCGCCAAAAAAAAAGTGAAGCATGTAAAATTTTCGTTAAATGCAGCTCTATTCTTTTGGTAGGACTATATTTCACTTTTGCATTGAAATTCAGCACCTGAATTGAAATGTACTGTAATTGCAAAATACAAACTGGATTTCAAAGACATGGTACAAAAATATTGTAAACTATCTCACTAATAATTTTTAATACTGTTGACATGTTGAAATGATATTTTGGATATATTGGATGAAATAAAACATGACCAAAATTTATTTCACCTGTTTCTTTTATAATGCTGTGCTAGAAAATTTTAAATTACATATGTGACTCATTATATTTCTATTGGACAGTGCTGAGCTAGAGAGGAAAAGGGTGGTGAAAAAAATAGAAGCAGTGTTTGCAGATGAACTGTCTTACAGCAGTATAAAGGATGGATGTGGTTAGGGAGGAAACCAGAGGGAATGAGTTCAGTTTAAGATGACCAACCTTTGGGACTGCGGGGCCATGGCCAAAAGTACGACCAATTTGCCATTAATTCTCCAGTGTAACCCAGCCAATCAAGGCCCACCACCAACCCTTTTACCCCAGTTTTCCTTTACAGCTGGGGATTGTAAGTTTGGGATTGCCTACAGGGACGAATTCTCTACAGCTGGTCTTCGAGATCCCAGACTCCCACTCTCCCTTGACCCCATTCTCAGCTCCCATGGCTTTCTAGCCCAGCATGGATGTTACCACTTCTTCCACAGTGGTTCTAGGGACAGCCCAAGGCTTGATGCATCGAGAGCCTCCTCCAGGCGATCCACTTCCCTCAGCCACTGTCGGATGATATTCGAGCAGCTCCCATCTCCTTCCACGTCCAGGTTGCACACGAGAAGGAACAGGTAACTCGTGAACTGCTAGTCATCTAGCAAACACTTACTGAGTACTTACGGTGTGTCAGGAACTTGTCTCGGCACTGAGTTTACAAAGCTCAGTGACACTCTGCAAGGAGCTCCCCCTGTTCATGGAGGAGACATGATTGTGACAAGTAGTCAGAGAAGTGTGAAAAAGGCACTACAGGGGTGCCGAAAAGGAGTCTTCAGTTTTGCCTAGGAGGGGAGTCAGGAAAGAGAGGGAGAACTGGGTCACGAACCAGTCTTGATGAATAGGAGTTTTCTGGGTCAGGATGAAGGCTACTCTCTGCTCTTGACCCACCTCATTCCAATTTCTGGTCTTTGAAAACTCCCTTCCATTCTTTTATTATTTTTTTAAAATTAATTAATTTATTTATTTTTGGCTGTGTTGGGTCTTCGTTGCTGAACGCAGGCTTTCTCTAGTTGCGGCGAGCGGGGGCTACTCTTCGTTGCGGTGCGCGGGCTTCTCATCGTGGTGGCTTCGCCTGTTGTGGAGCACGGGCTCTAGGGTGTGCGGGCTTCAGTAGTTGTGGCTCGCGGGCTCTAGAGCGCAGACTCAGTAGTTGTGGCACACGGGCTTGGGTGCTCTGTGGCATGTGGGATCTTCCAGGACCAGGGCTTGAACCCATGTACCCCTGCATTGGCAGGCGGGTTCTTAACCACTGCGCCACCAGGGAGGCCTCTCCCTTCTAGCATCCAACCTGGTATCTTCTGACTCCCACACTGAATGCCCTAGCTCCTCCAGGGCTCTTCCTCAGGCGACCTCACTTTCTCAGGCTTCAGTTCTCGCTGCCTCTTCCCCACAGGTGATCCCCATAGCCTTGCTGAGCCTCCTGTCCCGGTGCTCCATCCCTGAGGCCCAGGCATACCTGGCTGCAGCTCCCTCTGTCCGTGAGGCTGTCAGGAGCGCCCTCACCCGGCCAGGTCGGAGCACCAGCCGCCCAGGCTGGGGAGACAGCGTCTCTCTCCTTTGGGGAGATCTTGCTGTTCACCCAGTGGTATCCACTTTCCCTGGCATATTCTGATTTCAGAAATACAACTGAATGTCTTGTTTCGAAAAGTTAGCTTTCTACTGAGATCAGAGTCCACAGGTCAGAGGTGGAACAAGATGAGTGGCATGGGTCGGTCCCAACAGCAGTTTTGTTTCTTTATGTCTCCACCTGCTTCCCAACTCCATTTCAGTGGTCACTGACCCAAACCTTATTCCAGCTTCTTTATACCCCCCCATCTCCAACACGTAGGTACACACGTGCACGCACACACACGTACTTCACTCCCACAAAGAAACACACAAGCAAGGAGAGGTGGGAACTTAGATAATTCCAAGGAAAGAGGGAAGAAGTTGTGTCCCCAACATAGGACACTCAGAAAATGACAATCCCAATTAGGCATGACAGGATCCTCCTCACTAGAATGAGTGCTACATCCACACACTGGACCATAAAGTGAGTGTTGCATCCCTACCCAGTGTTTGTAAAGGGAACATAAGGAACTCTGAGGGTGCCAGAGTGGGACCCAACACACACTAGAGACCCCACTCTGAACATTTGCGACCTCAGCTGTCACCTGTTTTTGACAAATCAAAGCCACCCTCGCTCATCCCAGACCCATGCCAGCTCTTCAGTGCCTATGACTGTGACCATGGTAGTAGAGAGCTGGCTCCCCCTTGTGGTCAAGAAGTACCTAGGTAATGGACACTCAGGAACCCTCTGGGGACAAAACCTCTCTGAAGCTCACTTGAACCTTTCTGCAGGAGGGTGACGGATAAGGAGCCAAATAGATTTCAGTTTTATGAAGATAGAGTATTCAATCTTTTTTTTTTTTTTTTTGCGGTACGCAGGCCTCTCACTGTTGTGGCCTTTCCCGTTGCGGAGCACAGGCTCCGGATGCGCAGGCTCAGCAGCCATGGCTCACGGGGGCCCAGCCGCCCCGCGGCATGTGGGATCCTCCCGGACCGGGGCACGAACCCGTGTCCCCTGCATCGGCAGGCGGACTCTCAACCACTGCGCCACCAGGGAAGCCCCTAGAGTATTCAATCTTTTAAAGACAGCCCTAAGTTCCCTCTCTATATCTGTGGGCCTCCAACCTCTGTCTGAACTCTCTTTTCCCGTTCTATTGCTATATCTACGTTTACTTTACTACCTTAGGTCTTTAACCAATGCCCCTTTCCTCAACACCATTCCCATGGTGCCTTCTGACTGCCATCGATTTGGTTTTTATCCTCCACAAACACCTCTTCCTAACTCTACAACTCAAGAGGAGTAAAGTTAGGAAAAGGTCCTGCAAAGGCTCTCAGCTTCTCTTTACCCACAACTCTCCCCCATGCACTTCCAGTAAGTAAATTCGTCTCTCATCCTGGCATCCTGGGCAGGGTCAAGTCAGAGAAGAGACCCAGCTTTCCAGGGCTGGAGGAGGCAGAGCAACATGTGCAGTAGCCCGACTCCCACATGTGGAATGGATAGGGTGCAGGGTCAGATTTCCCCAAGGCTGGATGCAGAAGGACACTAGAAGTCCAGAGGTTCTTTCTTTTCTTTTCTTTTCTTTTTTTTTTTACTTGCCAAGTACTTGGATGGTGCAAAGATATCAAGTGAATTCAATTCGTATACAGTTGCCTGTGATACTCAGGTGTTCTAAACAAGGTGGTATACTGCTCACCTTGGGAAACTTTAGAGGCTGGGCTGCACTCTGGCATTGTAAAGGAGAAAAAAAATGACTAAGATCTGATCCCCACCCCCTAGGAACTCACAAGCAGATATGAGCAATTGCAATACAGGACAGAGATCACTGAAGTGGATTCCAACAGCAGGCTAGGTACAGAGAACCGCCAGAATTGTTCTGAGGCTATTACAGGGTAGGTCAAGAATCAAGGACTGCTTTGGAAGAAGGAGGTTGGGGTGGAGTGAGGGAACATTCAAAGAAAACCTGGGAATGTTTGGAGGCTTGCATGGGTGTGTGGATCCAATATCAGAGAGTCAGGTCATTGTCAGTGGAACCTGAGCTCTAGGAGGAGCTAAAGAGATTCAAAGATTTTTAAAGACCTATCCAGATGCAAAAGGTAGGGTGACAACTTTTACCACTATTTAGAGAAAGCAAATATCTGTGGGCAAGAACAGCTGGAGAGTAATCTGTATCAACACAAGACAGTAATTTCTCCTGAAATGACTAAAAGGGTCTAACCCAAAAGACTGGGTTGGATTGTGGAGGATGAAGGAATCAATTTCCTGCTATATCTATTTACTAGATCAAAAGTAAGAGGTGCAGAGGCAGAAGATATTTGGATATTGCATATACTTCATATTTAATGTATTTAAAGATGGAACTCATGATCTCTCCCGCAAGTCAGCTATTCTTTTTATAATTTAGGTGGTCTGGAATATTAGGGTGGAGCAAGTTCCCATGGGACAGTAAGGTTGAAGGAGGATTTGGGGACAAGGTAAGAGGTAGAGGAGCCCCAACATGGCTCTACGGATGGACCCTACAAGCACAGCAAAATGTCTAAGATCCAGTCTAAACTCAGGTGTGGTTTAGAGAGGTGGGTCAAATCCTAGGGCTGACGGGACAGGCACTGCACCTAGGTCGCAAAATGCTTTCATCTTGGAAAAGAGAAGAATTGGGCTTAACTGTAAACTAGTGGCTGGGGTGCTGTGGGATGAGAGAGATAGGAAGAAGAGGCTGGAGCACCTTGTAGTGCCAGAAAGTAATGAAGTCCTCATAAAATCAAAAGGATGGGGTCATGTCAAAGGGACCCAGGAGCCCACCTGAAAGAGCTCCCAGTGGCCAAAGCTGGAACAATTTGAGCAACGATATAAATAATGTCGTATTGAACTATAACACAAAGTAGAAATTAGGTGTACATGAGTTCATACTGATATAATAAAATAATTGAATAAATAAATAAGGAGCCAAATCTCCCTAACACAAGAATTCCAAATAATATATGTAGATATACCCACTCCAGGAAATGGAGCTTAATAGCCCCTCGCTCTCTACAACCCCTGTATGGGCAAAAGTAAGAGGCTTGCTTCCAAAGAACAGAGTATTGAAAGAGAAAAATAGAAGCTTCACATTGGAGAAGTCTGACAAGCACCACCTCAACCGAGTACTGGAAATTAGCGTCACCAATTGATATCAGGTACCACCTGATATGATGTAATGAGAAGGGCACGTCACCTCAGTATTCTTCCCCAAACCTCAGTCTAAACATAAGGAAAACATTAGAGAAACCCAAATTTAAGGACATTTTACAAAAGAACTGCCTAGTACTCCTCAAAACAATAAAGGTCATAGAAAACAAAGACTGAGAAACCAAACAACAGTTGTTACCGTATAGGACCTACAGTACTCAAAGGAGAAATAAACAAATCCACAATCATAGTGAAAATTTTATACACTTGTCTTAGTAATTGGTGGAACTATATTCAGTATCCTGTAATAAACCATAATGGAAAAGAATATATATGTATAATTGAATCACTTTGCTATACAGCAGAAATTAATACAACATTGTAAATCAACTATACTTCAGTAAAATAATTTTTTTTTAAAAAGAGACAAGAAAGAAAACCATCAGGAAAAAAAAAAAAAAGAGAGAAACTGAGAAACCATCACAAGACCAGGGGAGATGAAGGAGGCATGACAACTAAATACAGGCCCTGGACAAAAAAAGGACGTTAGTGGAAAAACTGATGAAATTCGAATGAAGTATGGAGTTTAGTTAATGATGAATGTACCAATGTTGTTCACATAGATTTTTCAAATATAATAAAGTTAAAACATTAGGTGAAACTGGGTGAAGGACATACAGTAACTCACTGTGCTATCTTTGTAACTTTTCTGTAAATCAAAAATTTCCAAGATAAAGTGTTCTTTTCTTTTAAGGTCAAATTTATTGTCATAAAGGTATTCATAATACCTTATTATTTTTTTCCTTGTTGGTTATCTATTTTAAATATAGCAGTGTGTATGTACATTTCAATCCCAAACTCCCAGTCTATCCCTCCCCCCAACCCTTCCGCCTTGGTAACCATAAGTTTATTCTCTAAGTCGGTGAGTCTGTTTCTGTTTTGTAAATAAGTTCATTTGTATCCATTTTTTTTAGATTCCACATATAAGTGATATCATATGACATTTTTCTTTCTCTGTCTGACTTACTTCACTTAGTATGATAGTCTCCAGGTCCATCCATGTTGCTGCAAATGGCATTATTTCATTCTTCTTAATGGCTGAATAATATTCCATTGTATATATGTACCCCACTTCTTTATCCATTCCTTTGTTGATGGACATTTAGGTTGCTTCCATGTCTTGGCTATTGTAAACAGTGCTGTAATGAACATTGAGGTGCATGTATCCTTTCAAACCATGTTTTTCTCTGGATATATGCCTGGGAGTGGGATTGCTGGATCATGTGGTAGCTTTCAAATAAAGATTTTTAAAAAAATAAAATAAAAATTACTATAGTAACAAGTATATGGGAAGAGGTACGTAGAGTTATAATATCCTAAGGCCCTTGATCTATCCATAAAAAGGATAAAGGTTTTGATTAATTTAAGAATTTGGTAGGTTAACTGTGCAAATTGCATTTTAAAAAGAATGAACTAAAAATGGGGTTGGTGGATTCTTTCTATAAAGGGATGGACAGGAAATATTTTCGTCTTTGCAGGCCCCCTGTAGTCTTTGTTGTAACTACTCAACTCTACTGTGGTAGCATGAAAGCAGACAGACTGTATAAAATGGGTGTGGCCGTGTTCCAAAAATTCTTCATTTACAAAAATAAGCAGCAAGCTAGATTTGACCCACCTGCCACCGTTTGCCAGCCCTGGCACTAAAAGAACAGAAAGAGAGAGTATAACTTCCAGTTAGTAAAGGGGAAAATAGAGAGATTAATTTAAAATACTTAGTTGTCTAAATAAAGACAAGAAGAAAGGGAAAAATATAAAACAGGAAAAAATAGGAAGTACAAAGTAAAAGGGTAGATTTTGGTCTAATTATTTTAGCAATTACGTTAAATGTAAGTGGAATAAATGTTCCAGTTAAAATCTATTTATTTTAGATGTGTCACTTACATATAACATATATTTATTTTATTGAAGTACAGTTGTTTTACAATGTTGTGTTAATTTCTGCTGTACAGCAAAGTGATTCGGTTATATACATTTTTTTTCATATTCCTTTCCATTATGGTTTATTATAGGATGTTAAAAATAGTTCCCTGCACTATACAGTAGGACTTTGTTATTTATCCATTCAATATGTAAGAGTTTGTATCTGCTATTCCCAAACTCCCACACCCCGCCCTCTTGGCAACCACAAGTCTGTTCTCTATATCTGTGAGTCTGTTTCTGTTTTGTAGATTAGTTCATTTGTGTCATATTTTAGATTCCACATATAAGTGATATCATAACAAATAACATATATTTAGATTTTGGTTTATTTTGTATCCAATATTACAACAAAGGGATATAGAATGGTTGAAAGTAAGAGTGGAAAAAGATATACCATGCAAATACCAACCAAAAGAAAACTGCTATAGCAATACTAATATCAGACACAATAAGTTAAGGCAAAAAACATTACTAGAGATAGAGGGTCAGCATAGTGATAAAAGATTTAATTCACCAGTAATAAATTATGATTTTAAATAACAATTAAAAATATATAAAGCAAGGGGGCTTCCCTGGTGGCGCAGTGGATAAGGATCCGCCTGACAATGCAGGGGACACGGGTTCGACCCCTGGTCCGGGAGGATCCCACATGCCACGGAGCAACTAAGCCCGTGTGCCACAACTACTGAGCCTGCGCTCTAGAGCCCGTGAGCCACAACTACTGAGCCTGCGTGCCACAACTATTGAAGCCCGCGCTCCTAGAGCCTGTGCTCCGCAACAAGAGAAGCCACCACAATGAGAAGCCCTCGCACCGCAACGAAGAGTAGCCCCCACTCACCACAACTAGAGAAAGCCTGCACGCAGCAACGAAGACCCAACACAGCCACACACACACACAAATATATATAGCAAAAATCTACAGTACTCAAAGGAGAAATAAACAAATGCACAATCATAGTGGGAAATTTTACACACTTGTCTTAGTAGTTGGTGGAAAAGAGCAGACAAAAGCTTAGGAATAATATAGACTTGAACATCAAGATTAACAGAATTGGACTTTCCTGGCGGTCCAGTGGTTAAGACTGTGCACTTCCACTGCATGGGGCACTGGTTCCATCCCTGGTTGGGGAACTGAGATCCTGCTCGACTGAAAAAATGATTAGCAGAATTGACCAAATGGACTTAGACTACCATCACCACCTTCCACCCAGCCACAGGCAGCAGGGGAAGCTCTGAAGAGACACTATTTTTAACACTTGCAGAATACGTCTTACCTTTAAGCACAGATAGAATTTTTTAAATTGACCATAAACTGCGAATAAAGTCTTAAAACTATTTCAAAGGATTGAAATTAAAGTATATATTCTGACCACAATGCAACTTTGGTAGACGACTAGAAAATCTCCTTATGTCTAGAAAATTTTAAATTTCTACTAAATAATCTATGGATCAAAGAAGAAATCATTATGGTAATTAGAAAATAGTTGGAACAGAATGATAACAAAAATTCTATGTATCATAACTTGTGGAATGAAGCTAAAGTAGTAATTAGGAGGAATTTTATATCTTCAAATGCACAATTAGGGGAAAAGGGCTAAAAGCGAAATATCAAGGCATTCATCTTAAGAAGTTAGAAAAAAAAACAGCACAATAAATCCAAAGAAAGTAGAAGTAGTTATATGTCAATATCTCAATAAGCCTGGGGGAGGAGGAAGAAAGTAGAAGTAAGGAAATAATAAAGACAAAAGCATAAGTTATTTTTTTTTCTTTTTCTTTTTTTTATTTTTTTGCTTTATAACAAATTTAGTCAGTTATACATATACATATGTTCCCATATCCCCTCCCTTTTGCGTCTCCCTCCCACCCTCCCTATCCCACCCCTCCAGGCAGTCACAAAGCACCGAGCTGATCTCCCTGTGCTATGCGGCTGCTTCCCACTAGCTATCTACCTTACTTTTGGTAGGGTATATAGGTCCATGCCGCTCTTTCACTTTGTCACAGCTTACCCTTCCCCCTCCCCATATCCTCAAGTCCATTCTCTAGTAGGTCTGTGTCTTTATTCCTGTCTTACCCCTATGTTCTTCATGACATTTTTTTTCTTAAATTCCATATATATGTGTCAGCATACAGTATTTGTCTTTCTCTTTCTGACTTACTTCACTCTGTATGACAGACTCTAGGTCCAACCACCTCATTACAAATAGCTCAATTTCATTTCTTTTTATGGCTGAGTAATATTCCATTGTATATATGTGCCACATCTTCTTTACCCATTCATCCGATGATGGACACTTAGGTTGTTTCCATCTCTGGGCTATTGTAAATAGGGCTGCTATGAACATTTTGGTATATGACTCTTTTTGAATTATGGTTTTCTCAGGGTATATGCCCAGTAGTGGGATTCCTGGGTCCTATGGTAGTTCTATTTGTAGTTTTTTAAGGAACCTCCATACCGTTCTCCATAGTGGCTGTACCAATTCACATTCCCACCAGCAGTGCAAGAGTGTTCCCTTTTTTCCACACCCTCTCCAGCATTTATTGTTTCTAGATTTTTTGATGATGGCCATTCTGACTGGTGTGAGATGATATCTCATTGTAGTTTTTTTTTTTTTTTTTTTTTTGCGGTATGCGGGCCTCTCACTGTTGTGGCCTCCCCCGTTGCGGAGCACAGGCTCCGGACGCGCAGGCTCAGCGGCCATGGCTCACGGGCCCAGCCGCTCCGCGGCATATGGGATCCTCCCAGACCGGGGCACGAACCCGTATCCCCTGCATCGGCAGGCGGACTCCCAACCACTTGCGCCACCAGGGAGGCCCTCTCATTGTAGTTTTGATTTGCATTTCTCTAATGAGTAAAGATGTTGAGCATCCTTTCATGTGTTTGTTGGCAGTCTGTATATCTTCTGTGGAGAAATGTCTATTTAGGTCTTCTGCCCATTTTTGGATTGGGTTGTTTGTTTTTTTGTTATTGAGCTGCATGAGCTGCTTGTAAATTTTGGACATTAATCCTTTGTCAGTTGCTTCATTTGCAAATATTTTCTCCCATTCTAAGGGTTGTCTTTTGGTCTTGTTTATGGTTTACTTTGCTGTGCAAAAGCTTTTAAGTTTCATTACATCCCATTTGTTTATTTTTGTTTTTATTTCCATTTCTCTAGGAGGTGGGTCAAAAAGGATCTTGCTGTGATTTATGTCATAGAGTGTTCTGCCTATGTTTTCCTCTAAGAGTTTGATAGTGTCTGGCCTTACATTTAGATCTTTAATCCATTTTGAGCTTATTTTTGTGTATGGCGTTAGGGAGTGATCTAATCTCATACTTTTACATGTCCCTATCCAGTTTTCCCAGCACCACTTATTGAAGAGACTGTCCTTTCTCCACTGTACATTCCTGCCTCCTTTATCAAAGATAAGGTGACCATATGTCCATGGGTTTATCTCTGGGCTTTCTATCCTGTTCCATTGATCTATCTTTCTGTTTTTGTGCCAGTACCATACTGTCTTGATTACTGTAGCTTTGTAGTATAGTCTGAAGTCAGGGAGCCTGATTCCTCCAGCTCCATTTTTCGTTCTCAAGATTGCTTTGGCTATTTGGGGTCTTTTGTGTTTCCATACAAATTGTGAAATTTTTTGTTCTAGTTCTGTGAAAAATGCCAGTGGTAGTTTGATAGGGATTGCATTGAATCTGTAGATTGCTTTGGGTAGTAGGGTCATTTTCACAATGTTGATTCTTCCAATCCAAGAACATGGTACATCTCTCCATCTATTTGTATCATCTTTAATTTCTTTCATCAGTGTCTTATAATTTTCTGCATACAGGTCTTTTGTCTCCTTAGGTAGGCTTATTCCTAGATATTTTATTCTTTTTGTTGCAGTGGTAAATGGGAGTGTTTCCTTGATTTCACTTTCAGATTTTTCATCATTAGTATATGGGAATGCCAGAGATTTCTGTACATTAATTTTGTATCCTGCAACTTTACCAAATTCATTGATTAGCTCTAGTAGTTTTCTGGTAGCATCTTTAGGATTCTCTATGTATAGTATCATGTCATCTGCAAACAGTGACAGCTTTACTTCTTCTTTTCCCATTTGGATTCCTTTTATTTCCTTTTCTTCTCTGATTGCTGTGGCTAAAACTTCCAAAACTATGTTGAATAAGAGTGGTGAGAGTGGGCAACCTTGTCTTGTTCCTGATCTTAGTGGAAATGGTTTCAGTTTTTCACCATTGAGGACGATGCTGGCTGTGGGTTTGTCATATATGGCCTTTATTATGTTGAGGAAAGTTCCCTCTATGCCTACTTTCTGCAGGGTTTTTATCATAAATGGGTGTTGAATTTTGTCGAAAGCTTTCTCTGCATCTATTGAGATGATCATATGGTTTTTCTCCTTCAATTTGTTAATATGGTGTATCACGTTGATTGATTTGCGTATATTGAAGAATCCTTGCATTCCTGGAATAAACCCCACTTGATCATGGTGTATGATCCTTTTAATGTGCTGTTGGATTCTGTTTGCTAGTATTTTGTTGAGGATTTTTGCATCTATGTTCATCAGTGATATTGGCCTGTAGTTTTCTTTCTTTGTGACATCCTTGTCTGGTTTTGGTATCAAGGTGATGGTGGCCTCGTAGAATGAGTTTGGGAGTGTTCCTCCCTCTGCTATACTTTGGAAGAGTTTGAGAAGGATAGGTGTTAGCTCTTCTCTAAATGCTTGATAGAATTCGCCTGTGAAGCCATCTGGTCCTGGGCTTTTGTTTGTTAGAAGATTTTTTATCACAGTTTCAATTTCAGTGCTTGTGATTGGTCTGTTCATATTTTCTATTTCTTCCTGATTCAGTCTTGGCAGGTTGTGCATTTCTAAGAATTTGTCCATTTCTTCCAGGTTGTCCATTTTACTGGCATAGAGTTGCTTATAGTAATCTCTCATGATCTTTTGTATTTCTGCAATGTCAGTTGTTACTTCTCCTTTTTCATTTCTAATTCTATTGATTTGAGTCTTCTCCCTTTTTTTCTTGATGAGTCTGGCTAATGGTTTATCAATTTTGTTTATCTTCTCAAAGAACCAGCTTTTAGTTTTATTGATCTTTGCTATCGTTTCCTTCATTTCTTTTTCATTTATTTCTGATCTGATTTTTATGATTTCTTTCCTTCTGCTAACTTTGGGATGTTTTTGTTCTTCTTTCTCTAATTGCTTTAGGTGCAAGGTTAGGTTGTTTATTCGAGATGTTTCCTGTTTCTTAAGGTGGGATTGTATTGCCATAAACTTCCCTCTTAGAACTGCTTTTGCTGCATCCCATAGGTTTTGGGTCGTCGTGTCTCCATTGTCATTTGTTTCTAGGTATTTTTTAATTTCCTCTTTGATTTCTTCAGTTATCACTTCGTTATTAAGTAGTGTATTGTTTAGCCTCCATGTGTTTGTATTTTTTACAGCTCTTTTCCTGTAATTGATATCTAGTCTCATAGCATTGTGGTCAGAAAAGATACTTGATACAATTTCAATTTTCTTAAATTTACCAAGGCTTGATTTGTGACCCAAGATATGATCTATCCTGGAGAATGTTCCATGAACACTTGAGAAAAATGTGTATTCTGTTGTTTTTGGATGGAATGTCCTATAAATATCAATTAAGTCCATCTTGTTTCATGTATCATTTAAAGCTTGTGTTTCCTTATTTATTTTCATTTTGGATGATCTGTCCATTGGTGAAAGTGGGGTGTTAAAGTCCCCTACTATGATTGTGTTACTGTTGATTTCTCCTTTTATGGCTGTTAGTATTTGCCTTATGTATTGAGGTGCTCCTATGTTTGGTGCATAAATATTTACAATTGTTATATCTTCTTCTTGGATCGATCCCTTGATCATTATGTAGTGTCCTTCTTTGTCTCTTCTAGTAGTCTTTATTTTAAAGTCTATTTTGTCTGATATGAGAATTGCTATTCCAGCTTTCTTTTGGTTTCCATTTGCATGGAATATCTTTTTCCATCCCCTTACTTTCAGTCTGTATGTGTCTCTAGGTCTGAAGTGGGTCTCTTGTAGACAGCATATATATGGGTCTTGTTTTTGTATCCATTCAGCCAATCTGTGTCTTTTGGTGGGAGCATTTAGTCCATTTACATTTAAGGTAATTATCGATATGTATGTTCCTATTCCCATTTTCTTAATTGTTTTGGGTTCGTTATTGTAGGTCTTTTCCTTCTGTTGTGTTTCTTGCCTAGAGAAGTTCCTTTAGCATTTGTTGTAAAGCTGGTTTGGTGGTGCTGAATTCTCTCAGCTTTTGCTCGTCTGTAAACGTTTTAATTTCTCCATCAAATCTGAATGAGATCCTTGCTGGGTAGAGTAATCTTGGTTGCAGGTTTTTCTCCTTCATCACTTTAATTATGTCCTGCCACTCCCTTCTGGCTTGTAGAGTTTCTGCTGAGAGATCAGCTGTTATCCTGATGGGGATTCCCTTGTGTGTGATTTGTTGTTTTTGCCTTGCTGCTTTTAATATGATTTCTTTGTGTTTAATTTTTGACAGTTTGATTAATATGTGTCTTGGCGTATTTCTCCTTGGATTTATTCTGTATGGGACTCTCTATGCCTCCTGGACTTGATTAACTATTTCCTTTCCCATATTAGGGAAGTTTTCAACTATAATCTCTTCAAATATTTTCTCAGTCCCTTTCTTTTTCTCTTCTTCTTCTGGAACCCCTATAATTCGAATGTTGGTGCGTTTAATGTTGTCCCAGAGGTCTCTGAGACTGTCCTCTGTTCTTTTCATTCTTTTTTCTTTATTTTGCTCTGCAGCAGTTATTTCCACTATTTTATCTTCCACCTCACTTATCTGTTCTTCTGCCTCAGTTATTCTATTGATCCCATCTAGAGTATTTTTTATGTCATTTATTGTGTTTTTAATCGATGCTTGATTCATCTTTAGTTCTTCTACGTCCTTGTTAACTGTTTCTTGCATTTTGTCTATTCTATTTCCAAGATTTTGGATCTTGGAAATAGAATCTTGGATCATCTTTACCATTATTATTCTGAATTCTTTTTCAGGTAGACTGCCTATTACCTCTTCATTTGTTAGGTCTGGTGGGTTTTTATCTTGCTCCTTCTCCTGCTGTGTGTTTTTCTGTCTTCTCATTTTGCTTATGTTACTGTGTTTGGGGTCTCCTTTTTGCAGGCTGCAGGTTCGTAGTTCCCGTTGTTTTTGGTGTCTGTCCCCAGTGGCTAAGGTTGGTTTAGTGGGTTGTGTAGGCTTCCTGGTGGAGGGGACTAGTGCCTGTGTTCTGGTGGATGAGGCTGGATCTTGTCTTTCTGGTGGGCAGGTCCACGTCTGGTGGTGTGTTTTGGGGTGTCTGCGGACTTTTTATGATTTTAGGCCACCTCTCTGCTAATGGGTGGCGTTGTGTTCCTGTCTTGCTAGTTGTTTGGCATAGGGTGTCCAGCACTGTAGCTTGCTGGTCGTTGAGTGAAGCTGGGTGCTGGTGTTGAGATGGAGATCTCTGGAAGATTTTCGCCGTTTGATATTATGTGGAGCTGGGAGGTCTCTTGTGGACCAGTGTCCTGAAGGTGGCTCTCCCACCTCAGAGGCACAGCACTGACTCCTGGCTCCTCAATTTGGGATGATTTGTTGTCTATTCATGTATTCCACATATGCAGTGTACATCAAGTTGATTGTGGAGCTTTAATCCGCTGCTTCTGAGGCTGCTGGGAGAGGTTTCCCTTTCTCTTCTTTGTTCTCACAGCTCCTGGGTCTCAGCTTTGGATTTGTCCCCGCCTCTCCGTGTAGGTCGCCGGAGGGCGTCTGTTCTTCGCTCAGACAGGACAGGGTTAAAGGAGCAGCCTCTTCGGGGACTCTGGCTCACTCAGGCCGGGCGGGAGGGAGGGGCACAGAGTGCGGGGCGAGCCTGCAGCGGCAGAAGTCGGCGTGACGTTGCACCAGCCCGAGGCACGCCGTGCGTACTCCCAGGGAAGCCGCCCCTGGATCCCGGGACCCCGGCAGTGGCGGGCTGCACAGGCTCCCGGAAGGGCGGTGTGGACAGTGACCTGCGCTCGCACACAGGCTTCTTGGTGGCGGCAGCAGCAGCCCCAGCGTCCCACGCCCGTCACTGGGCTCCGCGCTTTCAGTCGCGACTCGCGCCCGTCTGTGGAGCCCCTTTAAGCAGCGCTCTTAATCCCCTCTCCTCGCGCACCGGGAAACCAAGAGGGAAGAAAAAGTCTCTTGCCTCTTCGGCAGCTCCAGAGTTTTCCTGGACTCCCTGCCGGCTAGCTGTGGCACATTAGCCCCCTTCCGGCTGAGTTCTCGCCGCCAGCCCCAGTCCTCTCCCTGCGCTCTGACCGAAGCCCGATCCTCAGCTTCCAGCACCGCCCGCCCCGGCGGGTGAGCAGACAAGCCTCTCGGGGCTGGTGAGTGCCGCTCGGCACCGATCCTCTGTGCGGGAATCTCTCCGCTTTGCCCTACCCAGGTATGTGGGGAGTTTCTTGCCTTTTGGGAGGTCTGGGGTCTTCTGCCAGCGTTCAGTAGGTGTTCTGTAGGAGTTGTTCCACGTGTAGCTGTATTTCTGGTGTATCCGTGGGGAGGAAGGTGATCTCCGCCAAAAGCATAACTTATTGAAATAGAGTACAAATATACAGAAAAGTTCGTTCTTGGAAGGGATTAATTACAATTGATAAATCTCTAGCAAGACAGATAAAGGAAAAGGAAGAGAGAGAGAGAGGGACGAAAGGCACAAATAACCAATATCAGAAACACAAAGGAGACAGGAGTACTACCTTTGAATAGCTTTATGTCAATACATTTGAAAATGTAGATTAAATAGAAAACTTGCTAGAAAATACAGCTCTCCTAAGCTGACTCAAAAAAAACAACAACCCCGAAACAAAAACAAATTGTCAGTAGTATTATAACCTTCAAATAAGTTCAATCTGTAGTCAAAAATCTTCACTCAAAGAAATCTCCAGGCTTGTATGGCTTTGCTGACGAGTTGTACCACATGCTGAAGGATCCAATAGTTCCATCTTCTATAAACTCTTTTGGAGCATTAAAAAAAAAAGAGGAAACATTCTCCAACTCATAAGTCTAGTATAACCTTGATACCAAAAGCCTGAAAAGGACAGAGCAAGAGAGGAAAATTACAGGTTGGCTTCACCCATAAAAATAGGTCACAAAAATCCTTAAAAAAATTAGCAACTGGAATGCAGCAATACATTTAAAGACAAAATGCCCAATTAACTTATGAAGGTGTGTTCACACGTTAGTAATTACTAGTGATCAGAGCAATTTAAGTTAAAACCACAATGAAATATCATTACCACATATACCAGGTTGGCTAAAATTAAACAGCCTGACAATACCATGTTGGCATGAAAAAAAAGCAAGAAGAACTGCTATTCACCACTGGTGGAACTATTAATTGACATAACCACTTAGGAAAGACAGTTTGGCACTGTCTACTAAAGTTTGAGTTACACCTACTCTATAACCTAGCAATTCCACTCTTAGATAGATACTTCGATCAGACCTTCTCAAATTGTGATTCCTGACCAACAGTCTCAGCATCATCTGGAAACTTCCTAGAAATGCCAAATTCCTGGCCTCCAGTCCAACTTAATCAGCAATCAGTGCCCAGCAACCTGTGTTTTAACAAGCCCTCCGGGTGATTCTGATACATGTTAAAGCTTGAAAACCACTGCCATAGAGAAATAGGAATATATGTTCACCAAGACACAAGGACAAGCATGTTTTTAATAGCATTGTTGATAATAGCCAAAGATGAAAACAAGACAAATGTCCAACATCATAATGGATAAATTTACTATGAAACAGTTATATAATGCAATGAACTAATAAAAGTGAATGAATCTCAGCTGTGCAAAATAGCGTGATGACTCTCACAGAAAATGGTGAGTCAATATTTGAGACCCCAAAAAGATACATTTTTATATACATATAGAAAAAGGCTCTTGTCGAAGCATATACATGTTTCAAGAGCCCAAAACTGTACCTCCAGCCCTAATCTTCTTTTTAGAACTCCAGGCTGGCATATAACTAGTACCTGCCACATAATGTGTGCTCAGAATGACAGGCCTCATTCTTTATAATCTTTATAGTGACTGCAGAGTATTTTATAATACGGACATATCATATTTATTTAACCAGGGCCTTGTTGATGGGCTTTTCAAAAATATTACTTTGGCTACCCAAATAAACTGAAAATTCTATGAGGTGAGAGATCATGTCTTCTTCTAAGACAGTGCCTGCTATTCAATAGTTATTTAATTGAATGGATTTTCCAAATTAATTTTCCTATAAGAAAAAATGGCCTGGCCAGTTTTATTTATCTTTGTTACAGCATACATAAATCAATTCCTTATAAATTTAGTTTTCAGTGAATTAACTCTAGAAAATCCAGTCAATTCTGGGCGTGATGACAAAATAAATCGTCTACACTTGGAAAATATTCTAGACTTGGAGTAGTGTGATCCTCTAAGATCATTTAATTTCCCTACGTGATATCTCTTCTCTGTCTCAATGCAACAGCAACTAGGAAATGTGTCAAGCATTGGACTTAGGAAACCATCTACCATACATTTTCCGAGAGTACCTACTTAAAGTACCTACTTAAAGCTTTCTTAAGTGTTCTTGACCCTGTATTCTAATGTGTGATTTGGAACATATGACACCATACCTGGACTTCTAGGGAGTGACTGGCTCCAGAGAAGATGCTTATAGGGCAAAACAGGCCACTTGGAAAGCCTGCTCCTTTGAAACCTCGCCTCCATACTCTCTGGTTTATAACAAGTGATTCTTCTTCAATCCTAGAAGAATCGTAAAGGAGCTTCCTTGAGCATTGGCTGTCAGAGCAGGGCACAAGGGCAGCTGCAGGAAAGGGCAGCAGGTGTATGGCTCAGAGAAGAGACTTAAGCAGCAAACACATTGGCTGGACCCTTGGAATGCCCACTGTGATGTCATATAGAGTCATGAGGGGTAAAATTGTTTGGCTGAGAGGGGCAAAACTGTTTGGCTGAGAGAGGCATGGTTGAGTAATGGCTCTGCTTTGGAGGCTAACCATCTCACTGCCACAATGTGTCGGCCTTCTACTATTATTTGGTTTCCTTGTCTGGGGGCTTTGGGTGAGCTTTTCTGGGAAGCAGAGTGGGAAGCAGGTGGCAGCCAAGACGCACTCAGAGGTATGTGATGCAACACTCTCTTGAAACCCACTGCTCCCTGTCCCTGCCCCTGTCCCTGGAGACATAGAAACTCCTAATCTTGGGAGGAATCGATGGTGGGAAGAGGGGAGCTGAGGTAGTGCCTATGGATGTCATCCTGCAAGTCACTCTCAGTCCTTTTCCCTTCAGTACATTTCAACAAACCTTGAGCACCTATTATATATGGCAGCATACTAGACACTGAAGGATAAAACACCACCTCCACCTTTTCGAGGTATGGTGGGGGAGAAAGTCCGACATATATATATATATATATATGTATATATATATATATATATATATATATATATACACACACACACACACACACACACACACACACACATATATATATATATAACCCAAGACATATATATGTGTGTGTGTATATATGTGTGTGTGTGTGTGTGTGTGTATATCCCAAGGAAAGAGAAAGGGATGAGTTAATAGAGGTGTAAATATTGCTGAAGAGATGGGAGGTAAAGAGTATTCTAGGATCTGTAAAATGCCTTTGCAGGGAGCTTAGGTTTGAGCTGTGCTTCAGAGGAAGGGTAGGATTTTGAAGGTGGATAGGATGGGCAGAGGAGAGTAGTGGAAGGCTTTCTGGACAGAAGGAATTGATCGGAGGAGAGCATGGGAAGCAGAAGAGCGTTGGATGTGTTCAAGGAGAGGTGAAGACACCTATCAGGAATGGAGGGTACAAGTGTAGGGAACCGGTTGGGGAAAAGTGAGAGAAAATGTCGCAAAGTGGTTAGAGGTCCCATTGCAGAGGGCTTCAAATGCCAGACTGAATACTTTGTATAAATATTATTCTGTCTGCAATTGAAAGGCATCAAAGATTTTAAAGCCAGGTGAAAATGTGCTTAGATCTGGGCTTAAGAGCACAGAATTTAAACTTTAAAAAGTTTAAACTCTAAACTTTTTTTTCTCAAACATACCACTTGGGAGTCTAATTAAAAAACAGATTCTGATTCAGTAGCAGATTCTGAAGCAGTAGAAGTCTGATTCTAATTCAGGAAGGGATTGAGATTTTGCAATTCTAATGAGCTCCCAGGTGATCCTATTGCTATTGAACTGAGCACCATACTTTATTTTGACTTTTTTTTTTTTTTTTGGCTGTGTCATGTGGGTTGCAGGATCTTGGTTCCCCAACCAGGGATTGAACCTGGGGCCATGACAGTGAAAGCACCAAGTCCTAACCACTGTACCACCAGGGAAGTCCCAGGCACCATGCTTTGAATGTGAGGCTTTAAATAACTCCAGTGAGTGCATATGGTGGTTGTCTGGTGTAGCTCATCCAATAGGAGGCTACTTTAAAGACTTAGTGGGAAGGAGGGGGAAGGAAGTGAAAGAATCAGAGCAGTAAGATGGAAAAGAGGACATTGATTCATTCCCCCGGTGTTTATCACCCACTGCCACCACCATGTACAAGGCACTCCTCTGGGCACTATGGATGCAGCAGTAAATGGAAGGGACAAAAATCTCTGCCCTCAGGGCTGTGAGAGAGGAGGAGGGTCCTGAGGTGAAAGTTTGGCTATAGGAAGTGAGGCAGAAAGAGAGTAAAGGGATTGAGTCTTTTTTTTTTCCTGATTGGGCCTCAAATATAAAGAGTTAATTATAAACTTTATCATCATTTTCCTATGAGGACTATATTCATCTTTGTATCCCCTATGCCTGGTATACTGCCTGGCATATGGTAAGTGCTCCACAGGTGTTTGTGAAATGAAAGGATGACTTCTCAGTTTTAACCCTGAATGATTGAAGAGATGGCATTTTAAGCAACATACGAAACACCTGACAGAAGTTGTGAGCGTAGCAGGAGGCGGAAAATGTGTGTGGACATATTCGTCAAGCAGCTCAAATTAATAGTCTAGACATGTGCTGTCCAATCTAGTATCCACTGGCCATATGGGGCCTTTTACATCTAAATTAATCAAAACTAAATAAAATTTAAAATTCCTTAATTACACTACCTACATTTCAAGTGTTCAGATATGATGATTTCCATCATCATAGAAAATTCTATTGGGTAGCACTAACCTAGACTCTAGATCTTGGAAATAGATAGTGGTTATCCATCCATTTGGCAACAAAATCCTTTAAAAAATTTCCCCAGAAACATCTCTCAAATGTAGCAATCCAGATTCAGGGTCATTGTCTTAACTAAGACTCCTCTTGAACTATTTTCAGTCGCTAAGTGGTCTCCTACAAACGTTTTCCAGCCTAGAGCATAGACCCTGGCTCTACAAAAGAAAATTATAGGGCTTTTGTGGTGGTGCAGTGGTTAATAATCCGCCTGCCAATGCAGGGGACACGTGTTCGAGCCCTGGTCCGGGAAGATCCCACATGCCGCGGAGCAAGTAAGCCCGTGTGCCACCACTACTGAGCCTGCGCTCTAGAGCCCACGAGCCACAACTACTGAAGCCCGCACGCCTACAGCCTGTGCTCCGCAACAAGAGAAGCCACCGCAATGGGAAGCCCGCGCACCGCAACAAAGAGTAGACCCCGCTCGCTGCAACTAGAGAAAGCCCACATGCAGCAACGAAGACCCAACGCAGCCAAAAATATAATAAATAAATAACGTTAGGAAAACAAACAAACAAAATACAGTACACACAAAACCTCCCAAAGCTGATTGTGTCACTTTGCTAAAAGTAACTAAAGAAAAAGAAACTAACAAAAATCTCTCAGCGTCCCACTGCCTGCAGCAGCATTTCTCATCTTTTTTTTTTTTTTCTTAATTTTATTTTTGGCTGCTTTGGGTCTTTGTTGCTGCGTGCGGGCTTTTCTCTAGTTGCGGCGAGCAGGGGCTACTCTTTGTTGCAGTTGCGCGGGCTTCTCATTGCGGTGGCTTCTCCTGCCACGGAGCTCGGGCTCTAGGCATGCGGGCTTCAGTAGCTGTGGCACGTGGGCTCAGTAGTTGTGGCTCACAGACTCCAGAGCGCAGGCTCAGTAGTTGTGTGTGCACCGGCTTGGCTGCTCTGTGACACGTGGGATCTTCCTAGACCAGGGCTCGAACCCGTGTCCCCTGCATTGGCAGGCGGATTCTTAACCACTGCGCCACCAGGGAAGCCCCACACTTATATTTCTGTTACAGCATTTACCACATGGTATTGTAATTTATCTGTTTAGACATCTATTTTCCCTACTGGTGTAAGTTCCTAGAACACAGGGATCATATTTATCTCTACAGTTCCAGCACCCTACACAATACTGAGAACTTAGTAAGTACTCAATAAATGATTCACGAATAAATGAATGACATAACTGTTGCTGTGGTTGTGGATGCCAACAGTATCAATATTTATGTCTATGAGATGAAGTGCACTGTCAATAAAATCTCTAACCTAGAGTATTACCTGATTTTCTTTTTTCTTTTTTTTCCTTTCTAGACTTCAAAGCAGCATAAATTGAAAAAGATCCAGAAATTTACAGGTCAGAAAGATCCTATTCTTCAGTTCAAGGCTAATGACAAATCAACTGTGGGGTCTGTTTTAAGATGCTAACCTTTAATAGCAGGTGAAAGGAAGAAGGTTGAAACGACTATGTAAATGAAAGAAATAGTCCTACTCTTTCTAGCATCTCCACTTCCAAAGAAATGTCAATGGCTCCATAATTCTTTCCATGCTTCCTATCATCCTTTCCTAATCTCTTTTTGTGCAAAGCTCAAAGTATCAGGAAAGAAACATGGTGAGACTGAAGAACAAAGAAGGGGTAACTACCAAGAGTTTGGTGTGGGAAGTTTTGGTACCTTTTTTCTCTAG